>NC_071268.1:18180993-18780993 GCF_023375685.1 Ictalurus furcatus | reverse complement strand
CTATGAGTCAACCATCTGTCATTTCGGCCAGTTGGAATTTAAAATGTTAGTCTGTTGCAGGTGCGCGAGATTCTCTATGCATGACCGCAATGCCTCGTTCTCATACATGTGGTGATCAGAGTGGGATTAGACAGCAGTCCAAGGTACTACTGCTTCCTCTAAGTTTACAGACGCCAATGTGAATGTGGCGTAACTACACCGAATAATGCTGTGTAACCACGTTTAATACCCCTGGGAGTTACACTGTGTGTTTAAGTATCATCTGTGTGTAGCCATAACTGCATCTGTAGTCATAGTACCCTCTCATTTTCAGGCTTACATAATCATGCACTGTGAAAGCCTGCTGTGGTTTGGTACCTTTCTTTGTTAGGAGATCTAAAGGTTCGCTACATTTAAACCATTTTAAAAGCAAAATATATATTTAAATGACAATTATCCAGATCAAATGGAATTGTCAGTCTAATACATGTCACTCTTGACAATCACTTAAAAAATTTTTGGTGTAAAAATAAATAAATAAATAAATAGACATTCTATATTCACATATTTTCATTGTGATCATTTTTTCTTATACTTCTTATCCTTTAGCTTTAAAATATGTTAATGTGTACAGTTTTGTGCAAAACTGGGACATAAAACAAACAGATTTTGTTTATTTTTTATTGGGTGTGACCACCCTTTGGCTTCAAACTTACATTAATTCTGATATGTACACTATTGCAGTTTTATAAGGAAATCTATTGGTAGGTTATTTCAAGCATCTTGGACAATTTGCCATAGATTCTTTGCAGCTTGTATCACATGCTTCTTATCTCACTTCTACCATATTTAATATTCTGCATTCTTTAATGACAAACGTTTCTCCGTAAGATTTCATTTCTTGGAAATGCATTATTTAAAGAATAAACCACTCTTTTCTAGTGGGAAATTGGATCTGAAATATTTAGGTACATTTTGCACATCGGTGTATACATATATACAAAGGAATATTGCTGATATTTCAAAATGATACGTCTATGAAATATTAGTGTACATTATGTGGCAAAGTCAACTATCCCACAGATGTTCATGTCAGTTGCATGTAAATTAGGTCCACGTATTTATGATGAAATTTAAAGTGAAAAGGCTTTAATCAGATTATTTTGATATAAAAATAAGACTCTCCGTTATATCGTAAACTAAAATTTAGAATGGGTCTACCAGGCAATTAAAAGATTTTGAGTGTTATGTTCTGTTAAATCTGTTATTTATGTTGTGGAGGGGAACATGTCATTCCTGTATCGTCTAATGATAGGCTTAATTTAATACCAGGATTCAGCATTAAACTGGTGCTGAGATTAAGCAGCGTTAACTCTATCCACAACACCTGCTTGCCTTACAAAGGTAAGTGCACAAGTATCCTCTCTTTAGTGCTCATTAAAATCTTATTCTTAGTCCAGGTTTAAAAGCACTTACAAAAGATCACAATTAAATGAGGGTGTACCACAGATTGGAGCCGTGAAGCATTTAGAATGCACATATATCAGTATAGCTACCCTGGTCAGTGCTACACACACACACACACACACACACACACGCACACACACTCACACACACATACACACATACAGAAGTTTGCTGACAGGGTCACAACACAGCAGATGAGAGTAATGGTCCGGCATACACTGAGTGAACGAATGCTTGAGTGCTGCCACTGGCTCTGCTTCATGGAGGAGAGAATTACAAACCACCCTTTGTACAGAGACCTGTTCAGTTTACAACCAGTGCTAAGCATAAACATAAACCACGAATCACAAAATTTAACTGAGTAGTTAGTCAGTTTGCATTTGGATTATTGTTGTTATGTGTGCATAGCTGAAATGCAAATGATTGCATAATAAACGTCTGTGTATTGCGTGTCGTTCTGGTTGCAGTTGCTTGATGATTCGGGTCATTTTTTAATGAATTTATTGTTGTTGTTGTTGTTGTTGTTGACGTTGTTGTTGCTGTTGTGAAAAAAAATTCTCTGTTTGGAGTAAGGTCATGCTTTTTGGCAGCGTGCCCACTCCTGCTGTCACTTGTGTTGGCAAGCGGCGCTCTCACACATGGTGAGGCTGAAGTGGTCGGTAGTGCAAGGGCTGCAGAAAGCTGCATGCCTCATCAGAAGGGCAGGAGAGGGAGGAGACAAGAGAGAACTGCAGCACTGGCAAATGCATCACAGAAGCCTGCAGTTGATCAGGTCTCTCTCTCTCTCTTTTCCTCTTTCTCTCTCTTTAGATACATCCCTGTATGTCAGACTGGCTCTCTGGAGTCCTGTCCTGCTGTGTTGTCATCTTTGTTACTGTCCCTCCGTCCATTTTCTGCTTCTCTCTTGATGTTCTTTACCTTCATTCTCACCCAATCACACAATCCAGTGGCTCATTAATCAAACCCTTGCACTCCATTTCACCTTCGTTCCACATCACCGGGTTTTCATTTTCGTTCCAATTTGAAGGGGAAGCGCCATGTCGAATATATACTATGAAATGACGTGTCGTTCATATGATGTGATTTTTGTGTTATTATATCATATGATGACACAAACTAAGATTTATTATCTCACTTATTTTGTTCCTAAATGTATTTGGCTAATTTATGTGAACAAATGACACCATGATTGTGTAAATTTCATTTCATTTTCGTTTATTATTAGAAATTTGATCTTTTTGCAAAGTTAGCATTGGTATAATTGTGCTAAATTCATGAATCTCTGGGCATTACCATAAAGAATTCATTTTGGCCATTTTTTTCTCCCATAATTTCAAATTCTCTCAAATAAAAGGCTGGACACAGAGGAATCTAATATCCCCCTTTGGCATACCCTATAATGGATGCTAGTGAGTTGGATTAAAGTAGGTTTATATTAATTGAGGGCCATGTGATGCGCTAGGAGCACTGACATTACTTTTAATGTGTATGTGTGTGTATATATAAATATATTTCTGCTTTTAGGTTCACCTTACCTCTTGATTTTATGGTGTGCTATGCTATATTGTGTTTGGAAAAAGGATGCTCTGCTTGTCCCTCCCCTTTCTCTTAATCTCCCCTGTAAAAATCCCAGCGTAAGCATCTATAGACCGGCTCAACCTTAGGAAAATGCTGCAGCTGCATTTGCTGCAGGACCAAGACTGCAGCTGAATTAACTGATCTGCATATTCAAAAGACTGCATGAGATGAGAGAGAGAGAAAGAGAGAGAGAGGGAGAGAGAGAGAGAGATTCTGTAAGAAGAAAAAGTGAGGAATGACTTTGTGCCAGAGCACGTGAGGAGGTTGGACTAAAGGGGCTATCCTGATGTGCAGTGATTATGGAAGGAGGAGGAAGGAGGGGAATGGTGAAGAAAGGAGAACAGACAAGAAGACGAGATGGGAGGGGAGCGAAGAGGTGTAGTGGTGTATTCTTCTCTTGTGACACAGGAACAGAATGTGTGGGTCGCTTGCCTTGTGTAGAGGTGGAAAGGCGAGAGAGCTGTCCTGAGTGAGGAATGAGCTGTGGGGGGAAGGGGAAAGGGAAGGAGAGACACAGCGAAGGAAAAGGAAAAGAGAGAATGTACCTTGAGTGGGTTTAAACATCAGGAGCTTGTAGGGGAGGAGGTACCGCTGGTTTCATGGGCCAGATGAGAGGTGGGGAATGGTGGGAGAAAAATGCTTTTGTTCCCACGTTCTTACACTGTACCGGGGAAGTGTGTGTATGTGTGTCATATGCTGTGAAGGTTGAGAGTAAGGTGAAATCTGTGTGCATGTGCACAAAACACAGTACTACATTATATGCAATAGAGGAAATAAAAGTTACACTTGGCTTTTTATACATGGGTTTATACACAAATAATATGGTTTAACATTTGGTCTGTAATGTCATTGCTATAATCTGATGATGTCATTATGGTAACTGATATATGGTCATATATACAGAATGTTTGATGTTTACCAGGTTGTGTCTGCATCCACAGGGGGCTTTATTGAGAGCAGGCCAGATGTGAGACTGATACCATGGGGCTGATAAAATCAAGGAGTGTGAGCAGGCCATGTGGCTGTATGTGCCCCTCCAAACTTAACATATGGAACAGCAAACGCATTTCCTTTGCCTTACTACATGCATCAAACACTGTTCACTAATACAGTTTAGTCCAGCATCATACTGGTATTTAGTACAGCATTTAAATTAGGTGCATAATGTGATAAAAATTGTGTTAAATCCTAAGATTCCCCAAATCTGTATCCATTTCATTACACCTTATTACAGAAGCAGATGGTTTCTGTAAAGCATATATACTATAATGACCTTATTCACCTCTAGTGCTGCGGGGGGGGGGGGGGGGCACCTTTCCAATGACACAAATCAAGATGAGCCATTGTCATCCCACACAGAGCTTTATTGATGCTGCTGTCAATACACACTTGCTCAGCATCTAAACACTCTGTGTGTGTATATATGTATAGATGGACACCATCGCAGGATTCAAGTTTACCTCCAAAGCTACCTGCTAAACACAGTATCATATTTCTTGTAGTCTCAGCTTCATTTATCAGCTTTAATAGAAAAACAGTTATACTGCTTGCTTTCAATCTATATGAATATTACATACATTCCTAGCTAATCAGTTCTCTGTATAAGCATATTACTTAAAGACTTTATTCATTTAATTAGTGTCAGTTAAGATTCTTGTTAAACCAGTGTTAATGCGGTCATTATGAGTGAATGTCTTGTTAGTTACCTATGCAGAGTGCACAACATGCACTGGCTATAATTCAAGACAAGCATTTGTCCATAGATCCCTGAGAGATCCCAGGATATTGGCATCCACACTTTGTTTTCTCTTCTTTTTGTTTTGGCTAATGGAATGATTTGTGATAATCTGGGTCAGAGATCAGCTACAATGCCAGGTGGTTAAGAGCAATACCTGCTAAGATTTGGCTTGAACTCAGTATCTTGGCCAAGCTGCCAACAAAAAGCTAGAAACTATTATCAATCTTTAATGGAAGATGTCAACAATATAATTGGAATTGATTATGTGTGATTTCTTCTTAAATTCATCTGCAAGTCTTGCCAATGTCTTCTGTCTTGCAGCCTTTTTTTGTTGTTATCACTTAGAACCATGTTGTGTGATCACTCTTATGGTGTACAGTTTGCTTTTAGTAAACAGCTCCTTGTGAACTTTGAGAGCAACATTTCCTAATGACTTCCTGCCCTACCCCCTGCCATCTTCAGCTTGTTAATTTACTCTAATGGGATAGATTCTGCCTGCTTCTGCTGAATACTATTAGATTCCTCAGTGGATTTAAAGCAAAAGGCTTAGGGAAATGATTGAATACAGAGTATGTGTGTGTGTGTGTGTGTGTGTGTGTGTGTGTAGAAGTATTGGTCCATGTCATTTGCCAGTCCCTGCTGTGAAGCTTCCTGGAGTTTCACAAAGGTATCTTGATCCACTACAATTACACTGCAGTGAAGTCTTATTCAATCATCACAACCATGCTGTGGTATCAAAAACGAACTGCATTATGCACCACAGCATAGTTGTCCTTCTCACAAGCATGCCTAGTCAATGAAGGTGAGTTGAGGTACTTGAAGCAAATACGTCTTTGTTCCAATGTCAGTTGTTACTGGTTTGGTTATCCTATTATTGCTGCTGGTAGATACTATATAATGCATGAATTGATGAATTATGTGCTCATATTATTGTATATTTGTGTGCATCCTGACTGAAATAATAAAGAATAAAGAATCAGAAGTGTTATTACTAAAAATTATTGCTAGGAATTGCTAGTGATCACTAGTATCTACATACACAATGCCATTTCACGTAGAAGTGCATACTTTCTATCTGTGTATTTGTGGCTTTTTCAGTAATATTCAGTTGTTGTATGTCTTGCATTTTTAGTCTTTTTCCCAATCAGTCTGCTTGTTTGTGTACCCAAGGATATAGTAAGAGCCCTCTGTGTATTGGACAGGGTTTTTTTTTGTGCTGCGTGGTTGTGTGTTGTAGATCTGCATGTCCTAATGAGACACCATATGCTGCCAAGAGCCTTTGCATTCTATAAGACAGCGATAAAAATATACATTTTCGTGTCCACTACTAAGAAGGGAACAGAAAACTTTTTTCGTTTTAGCCAAGGAATGCAGTCCTTTCAATATTATTATTTTTTCCTTTCAATATTTAACTTTTTTTTAAACACATTTATATTTTCCATGTGTCAGAGAGATTTACTTGACTATGAATTTGGACAAAATCAGTAAAATATGTTCACTGTAACACAGTAGCTGATCGTATAATAGAAATATTTTTATATAATATGCAATACTATACCTCCTCATTTGTGAAGGGTATTTGTTCACTTTATATTATATGTGTCCCTTATACTGATATAGTTATAAATTATCTATGCAGGTAACTATAACATAACTACTGCAAATGTACGCACAGCTGCAGATGGATTATAGAGCTACTGTATATCTAATGCAAAAATATTTGTGTCAGATTCTGGCTTGTGTAAGTACACATGCTTACCATGCCCATAAGGTGTTACAGGGAGAGGTTAAGTGGATTTGTATGATCTGCAAGTTTTTACAATGCAATTTATTATTATTATTATTATTATTATTATTATTATTATATTTTTCATTTTGAGACTGCACCTACATATTAACTATACGGGAACTGGTCACTTTAAAAAAAAAAAAAAAAAAAAGTATAACTTTATTTAGATGTTGCATGATAGGTACTGTGGAATTACAGCTTGTTATTAATCTGATTTTGTTGGATCAGCATGTTACAACATAAATATTACATAGGAATTATATCAAAGTTATGCTATATAATGTTCTGTTAAAACTGTCAGCACACATAAGCTATGAGTGAAGTCGATACATATAATGAATTCCAGTAATCCATCTGTAACAGTGTAATTCATCCTGTTCCTCTTAAAAAAAAACTTATGTGTTGTCTGTGGCTGCAAAAGAGACAATCAGGCAGTGTGTACATGGAGTAGAGTAGTCAGAGCCAGTAAGTCCAAGGGACAGCCAAGCTCCTGCAGAGGGCAGAATTTCGCTGTTATAACAGATAGCAAGCGCAAGGAGAATAATGACCTCACTACTCTGGCACTCCATTGTCAGCACTTTCGGTGTTCTCGTAGAGGGGGATCAGAGTGGTTTTGGATGCTGAACCTTGTGTGCCTTACTTTCCTCATGCAAGTCACATAGCCTTGTATTTTGTCCTAGGGAGTCTTGAGGAAAGCGTTTTATAAAGTCAAACAATGATAGCTTCATCACAGGACGTGTTGGATTGCTCGGTTTGTCATCAGTATGTGATGTCCTGTAGTGCTGAATTAAAAATGATCAGTTGTCTTTTAGTACATGGAAATCATATGTTCTTTAATTCATATCTACAGTATATCTAAAACAAACACTGTACCGTTCATGACTTTAATTAATTTAGAAGCCCTGTATGGATGTGTGGGGAAAAGACGTATAAGTGACAGTTTCTCTCGATTCAAAATATTATAAACATTCACTCTGCTGTCACTCTCCTTGGGAATGACTCACTCTGCTCTTACCACTGCCCCCTAGTGATTAATACACACCAACCACCTTCTTTCCCCATCTTCTCCCACTGCCCCCTCATAGCATACCATCACACCTTTACAATCAATCCTATCTTGTTTCACTCCTCATAACTGCTCTTCTGGATTCCATAAGACTCCTGGATTTGTGCATTCACCATCTGTATGAAACACAGGTGAAATGAATAGAATTGATTTCCTAAGGAATTGTGAAGTGGAAGAGATTTATTGTGTTGTCAAGCTTTTTGCGCAGTGCGGTAGATTACCCCAGGGATGATTTTTCTTCCACCACCTCCTTGCTCCTACCCCCAGCTACCTCATCCCAGGATAGGAGCGACCAATCACAGCCAACATATTTGCTAATTGACTTACCCTTGTCAACCAAGCACGCACCTTTCACTGTCACTAGAAGCATCAATCAGGAGAAACATTAGCCACTAATGAATGTTACATTTTGTTCGATTGCTATCTACTACAATAATGAGATAAGAAAGGGAATAATTATTTAAATTGAGAAATTGTGAGTAAGTGGAATGATTCCCATCAAAGGTCATGAGGTGTGTTATAAAAACAAAAATGGGGAGTACATTCCAACACATGCTTGTAAGGTTTAAAGTTTATCATTTAAACACACTGCTACTGCTGATGGAACTGAACTGTTCTCACTGTTTCATTCAATATGATTTGCACCACAAAACTCACAATGGTAGGACAGATTATAAATTAGTAGTACTTTCACACTGTGTGACCTTAGTATTCTGAGGTTCTATCTGCTATTCGTTTTTTTTTTACCATCCAGCCTGGGGCATCCGACTGGTATCAGAATTATGTGATATGAACAATCAAGTTCTCCTGTTTGTGTATGAGAATGGATTTCAGGAGAACTTCCAAACAGATCTAACTTGATCTATGCAATGTTTTTCAGCTGATTCAGATTCCGGGACGTGATGAATGGGCGATGGCCATTAACACCAACTCTAATTCACACACAGTTCTTTGTGACACTATTCATTGATTTGTAATTGTCAGAATTGCTGATATGTTGTTATACTCTTTAGCCCAAGAAGATATATGCAAAGGCAGAGATGTGCCACAAATGTGCTGGTTTCTCACATGGGTCCAGATGGGGTAAGAATAGACACAGCTGAACAACAATTGCAGAACAGGCAATTGTGGAACTAAAAAGCTGTTAATCTCCAGATTTATCCCTTCTGAGGCGTTTATATGTCAAGGAAAATTGCCATCTGTTGATACAAACTATGACATTGAGAACACAGGATTATTGGCTGTCAAGATGGCACTCAAGCTGTGGTGTTGCTAGCTAGAGCAGAGGTCAGCATATAGTGGCCCACAAGCCAAAAGCAATCCACCTGATAAGATTATTTGGCCAATCCCCAAAATAAGAACCTTTCTTTTTTATTTATAGATCTTTACACACTTGCGTTTGACAGCAAAATTTAGCAAGCAATGTAAAGACTCACATATGTGATTAGTGTCCAGTACCAATGGAATTTTGCATGCAGATTTTGCTTTAAATTCGTCCTTGGTGAATTTTGTGCATGTAAGTCTAATCTGTAAACCAGTGTGGAGGTGTGCATGGGATAAGTTTTTAATGTGCCCTACTCCTGAAGTAGTTCTGACCAATCCAACTTTAGAGCCGCTCCCTCAGAAAATCAAGAAGATAAAACCTGCACACTCCGGCAGTTATTTCTGCATATGTTGTATAATAGCATAGTTTGTCAAGTTGGGATGTTGGAGTATGTGATAAATTGGAGTATGTAGAATAATTATTTCATCATGGACCTCCAATTCTTGGAGGAAAACACAACAGTTCCCATGCCTGTACTGCCACAGCCTTTCACACCACCTTGCCAGTTCACTTCCAGTGAAGTATGGAAGATATTAATACCCTGTAATGTTTCTACCTTGGAAAAATACATTTAGAACTCATTCATGTATTCTTCCTCCAAACCTACTTCTAGTGCCTCCAATTATTCAACAGATACTGGTGTTCCCCAGGAACCAGAATCAGCATGAGGTATAATACTGACAGTATGTTCCTTCATAGTGAGGAAGTTCAGAGAAGCCACAGAGAACTTCTGTAGGATTGACGCATGGAGATGTCTTGCTATCCAGCTCCAGTGCAGCCAACATACTTCGTGTGGCCACTTTTATTTTATTTTTTTTAATTTTTATTTATTTATTTATTTATTTATTCATTCATTATTATTATTATTATTATTATTATTATTATTATTATTATTATTATTATTATTTGGGATGCTGTTTCTGATTTTGTGCTGGTTTTCCTAAATTTTTTTGCAGTTGTTTTCATTGCCTATATTATGATATATTATATTTGTAACACTTCATTAGGTGGGCAAGAAGGAAGGCGGAGGCAGGATTGAATCCACTTAGCATTCTTTATTTTTCCTTTTCTTTTCTGCTTTTCAGCATTCTTCTTTTTATCTCGCACGCATGCACATACACACACACTTGTGTGTGCTGGTGGCTCGCTCTCTCTCTCTCTCTCTCTCTCTTTCTCTTTCTCGGTGCGTGTCTCTCTTCCTCTTATCCTCGCCTCATCTCACTGCAACAGAGAACAATCATTAAAAGAATTTCCCACAGGTGTGCCTTCCTTACCACTGGCCTTCTCCGGCTCCGCCCTCCATTCACAAACCTGTGCTCGTACACGCCCCTGCCTCCACAATATATTTATATTATATTATATTATATTATATTATAGTTACATAGGCAAAGCAGTAGTTATGGTTAAAATTGTGCCTACTAATTGGCCCAAGAAGCTACACAGAAGCAATGTGATTTTAACTCAAGAATGGCTACAGTTTTTTTTATGTAAAACTGTAGAACTGTACAGTTGTAATTTAGTTGGCAGTCTGAATCTGCATAACAATGTTCAATGCATGAACAAAATACTCACCTAAATATTCTGAACAATAAATGAAATAGGACAAAACATTCTTTACATCGTCTGACTTTTTATGCCTACCTTCTTTTGTCTAGAACTATCACCAAGCAGAGTTTTCTTTTTCCAAAACACATGAGTTTTGATATTTAAAGTTCTTGATGAACTGGATGAGATATGTTAGAACAGGGCTGGAATTAATCTGTGCAGGGTGTGAGATCTCCAGGAGCAGGGTAGGGCCAAAATGCAATGATTTAGGGTGACTAAACCTCTACTTTTCTCTACTATTGTATTTCCAGTATTTCCTGATGCTTGTACTTATGATAATGTGTTATTTGTCCTGCCATACTTCAGCCTCTGTCCACTGAACTTCAGCCTCTGTCCACTGAACTTCAGCCTCTGTCTACTGAGACTCTCACATTTAGCTATGCAAGTTTCTAAAGATGGCAAACTGACAGTTTCATCAAACAATTGTGTCATCTGAATTACAGTGCTGCCCTCTACTACATCATTCTGAGTTTGCTCACTTATCTGTCTCTGACAACAAATTCCCAAGACATTGCTCCCTAGGGGTTCTCAGCTCTAGATATTTATCTTAATGATAGATGAGAAAGAAAGAGCTGTTGAGAGAGACACAGACATTGAATGAGTAACCTTAGTCTATGTTTATGTCATTTTTAGAACTTAGAAATAATAGAAATGATCGATACAAATAAATAAATAAATATGTAACTCAGTGCTCAGTGCAGCAAGAATATAAATTATACATACACACACTGTTTTCACCTATTCTGTCAACAAATGTATCATTTATTTAGTCCTGGAAATTTCCTTGTATTTATTTATTTCTAGAATTTCTTTGTATCTAGTTGTATGTGTAATGATTTATGACACTTCGGACAAAGGTGGTAGAAGTATTTCTTGTATAGCATTTTAAAACCAGGAAGAATTTGTTGAAAACAGGAGCATTTGTGCTTAGTGCTGTAAGTAGAGTTACGATTAAAAATAAATAAAATTAGACTAATAATTCCCCTAAGAGCTATCGATAGACCAGTAGGCACAAAATCAGTCTGCTTCCAAATCAATCCCTTAATTGCTTTCCAGTGAGGCTGCTATATAACAGCTGACAGGACAAACATCTGTTGAGTAGGACCTGTTTCTACACTCATGATAACATAAATCAAAAAGGGGAAATATCTATTACATAAATTTCAGTACTTCATCTGTGCTTTGACCTTATACAGTTATGTCTCTAAACTATTGACATTGCATTAAGTGCTTTAATTCAGACTGTTGTGCATGTGATGCAGATAAAAACACATGTAAAACTGTTTAAAAAAAAAAAAGATTAAGAACATGTTCAACATCATCTGGTTGCATCCCAGCTCTATATTGTTATACAGTGAATGCACTATAACTGCACTACTTAATCACTTAGTATTAGATTCTGTTATGTTAGGCATTAGTGAGCATACCAGTGTGATGTCATATGAGTACATCTGGCACCAGGCATTATCCTGGAAGAGAAAAGCTTGAGGATTTACAGTTTGTTGCCCTTTGTTGAGTGATACCCTGTTATTCCATAATGGCTTTGTGTGGGTCAGACCGACAGATGCTTAAGGTCAAGCAAAAGGACATTTGTACAGTTGTAAAGTTCTGAGTCTTATTAAGGTGTTAATCCATATTTACAAGTTGTGCTGTTGCTGGCTAAGCAGTTGGCAAAGCCTGAACATTGAAGTTGTGGGTTTTACAATCTCATACATGCATCACAAGACTTTTGATTACTGGACTATTGGTTCTGGCTAGTTATTAATTCTTACCAATGCCAAATGCTGTAATGAGCTTGGTGAACGTCCCACAGAATTTGTGATATAATGTTCATTATGCTATGGACCCACGTTGGGCTCACTAGATGTTATTACATATTTCAAACATACATAAGGACTGAGATACAGTATGTATTTAATTAATGTTTAATTGTGGTGTTCAGTTTTAGACACTACACTTTTTGTCTTTTAATTGCTACAGAATTTAAAAAAAACCAAAACAATACAATTGAACAGTATTTTAAACTGGACATGCTAATCTGCACAGTAAAGAATAAGATAACACTGTAAATGTTATTTGCAATTCTGTTCTCCATAAGCAACATTGGGCTTCATTGCTCTTATGCCTCACTGAGCAATTGATATTATAATTATCTCTCCCAAGCTGAGTTAGTATATAGTAAACAGGTATTGCTGATACTAGCATATCATATATATATATATATATATATATATATATATATATATATATATATATATATATATATATATATATATACTCAACATCCTCTCACATTCAACTGCTTTTATTTCCATCAAATTTCCTAACATGTGTAAATATTTCTATTAACATGAAAAGATTCAACAACTGAACAGATTTCACAGATATTTGACTAACAGAAATGGAATAATGAATCCCTGAAAAAAGGGGGATCAATATTAAAAGTAACAGTCAGTATGTGGTGTGTTCACCAGCTGCTTTAAGTACTACAGTGCATCTTATCCTCATGGACTGCACCAGATTTGTCTGTTCTTGCTCTTCCACCAAGGTATTTGCAAGTTCTCGATCACGTCTGGGGGGGCACATGGTTACATGTCATTTTCCACTGCAAGGACGATCAGCTGTCCTTCCTGTCTCCCTGTAGCACTGTCTTAGGTGTCTTACATTACAGACATTGCAGTTCATTGCTCTGGCCACATCTGCAGTCCACATACCTCCCTGCAGCAGGTCTATGGCATGTTCACGCAGGTGAGCAGGAACCCTAGGCATGTTTCTTCTGGTGTTTTTCAGAGTCAGTAGAAAGGTTTCTTTAGTGCCCTAAATTATTGTAACTGTGAGCTTAATTGCCTACCACCTGTATAAAAGTATGGTTTTATATGGTTGTAAGAATGTTACTTGTTGGATGGCACTTGCACTGAACAGTTATACCCAAAAATGTAGATGATATTGAGACAACACCTACACTCACCATCCTTCATGTAACTACATAACTACATCTCATTACCATTATATTTGTTTAATGCGTGAATGTCATCACACTCTGTTGGCTCTCCCTCTCTTTGTTCTGTCTCTCTCTATCCTCCGGTGGAAACAGCATGAGGTCTCCTTACATCAGCAACGTTGCAGGACCCCTGTCTCCGCTTGGCTCACATGGAGCCAGAATCTCCCCTGTGCTCATTAGTGCTAGAGATAAGAGGTGACAGTGGTGGCCAGGGGAGATACAAAGAGCACAACAGCCCTGTGCTGCAGAAATGTGCTTACTCTAATGCAAATGTTTTCATTAAATCATTTATCATGCTTTACCATAATTGCAGAGATATCCAGTTAGACTAAAATCCTTTTTCTTCTAAGAGATAACTTAATCTCTAGCCCAAAACCTCTCTGGCTGGTGGATTAGTCTGTTGTCCTCCTAATGCATGCTTGGTTTTCACTAACATTAGTCAGTATGGTGCTTTGTGAAGGTTTCCAAAGATGGATCCAGATGACAAAGCCACCAGTAAACCACCAGTAAAAGTATAGGACCATAAATAACTTTGGCCCCCCTTGTCCTGATTAACACAGTGTCTTTTGAGTTCTCCTTGCTGTGCCTTATGGGTCTTTGCCTAGTCCATGGCTTCACGCTGTTTCTGCTGAGAGCCTGGACATGGATGGTACACACAGAGGACATTCGGTACAGGCTACGCTGCTGTATACAGCTAACGACAATGATTCACTCTCTAAGTTCCTGATCACCATCTTCTGATGCAACAAAACACCAGATGCTGCAGTACAATATCAACTCTTTGTGTTATTTTTGTTCACCTGTGACAGGGAATGCTTCCCATATTCATTTTTATTGTTGGTGATCAAATCTGTTACATAAGACTGCTGTGGAAACTTTAAAGTTGATGGACAGAGGATTCTGTATGTTAGAGAAATACCCCCAGTGCTACAGAGATCCTGGTGTCAGAAGCAATTTAGCCTTGTTATACAATAGCCTGCGTTATGACAAGCAGGCCAGGGCATTGACAGTGCTTCCAGAGGAATGGCATAAATTATTAAGTCTGAGAGATGTTATAGAACTGACAATTATAAGGATAATGCACACTTTACAAAACTATACAACAATTGGACATGTGTTTTACTTAATTCTTTCATTGATCTGGTTGTGTACAATTGTAAAATGCTTTTGCTTCGCCATAGAGCATCAAACTGAGTTATGCCTGCCAGTTTAGATGCAAGCTAAACACTTTCTTGCTTATGGAGCTGTGTATCTTGCTTATGGGTCCATTATATACCTGCGCAGTTGTCTGCAGTAAAGCACAAGTCTGTTTGATTTACTCTGCCATATTCAGAGTAATAGTGAGTCCATTCCCAAAGTACTGTTGAATGAGTAAAATATAAAGCTTGGAATTTTAACTTAAGTATAGTTCCTAGACTTTGTTTGAAATTGTCAACATGAATAGTAGAACTCCAAGCATTGTCTGATACCCGAGACCGATCCTGACATCTTTTAGTAACTGTTCAGACTCCTTGACAGCTTCTCTTACTAAGTTATGCAAAACATCAGAGTCATGATGGTGGCATGCTGTAACCGAAATCGTATTCTCTGTCCGCATGTAAGATCTGTATCATCATGAACGTTCATGGCGTAAAACACATCTGAGAACTGTCTCAAAAGTATGTCAGATAACTAATACCAGTTCTCAGTATACTGGATCAGAAAAGGAACCTTTCTTAAAAATCATTTTAAAAACCTATGCACAGATACATATGAGAATGTATAGTTATTCAAATTTTCTTTTAAAACGTGTCATAAAGAAGTTCAGATACACACACACACACACATGTGCATAGTTTACAAGTGTAGATGATGCACTACTAATACATTTCAGAATATACATCTCTTTTCTCTTCATAACTTATCATTGTAACTCCTTACTTCATTCATTCATCTTCATAAGTCAGCCTATCCCACGAACACTGGGCTCAAAGGCAGGAAAACGCTTAATTTCCCACCACAGAAATGGCATGCAAGTGAAAGAGGCTGGGGTTTCCTGTGTGGTTAGATGCGTAACTTGGTCGCGACCACATGTAAAGTTGGCTTTGCAACATCACTTCACACTTACACACAGAGCTTCCATGAAATGCGCCCGTGCATTGTTCGGATTGGATCATTTCTCCAGCTCGGAGAGCGGCGTCGCATTTTTACATTTTATTCTTTATTCACTCAGTCGTGTTCATGTGGGCAGGGAACTGAACCTCGCTCTGCGGTTTGTGGTAATATTGGAATACGTCACCACCCATAGATAGGTTTTACAGTAAGGCGATGTGCTTTGCTCTTTTGATTTTTCTTCCCACCCCTGGAGTAAGGAATGGACTTTCCCAGACAGACATGTCACGGCTGTTGCTCGGAGTCGACGCTGTGAGAGAAGCAGAGCCGTTCTGTGTGTCTGCCATTGCAGTACAGCAGTAAAGAGTCAGGAGGGGATGGTAAAGCGCTTCTCCTCGCATTTATGAACAGATATTGCAGTCCGGAAGATTTTAATACGTTGACTTGGACTCGTTGTTTCTCCGCCCGGGAAGGATTACGTACCGTACCAGCGGACGCCGCTGCCTATAGCGTATTTGCCCCGCTCCTCTACAGAAGAGCTCACCGGGAACTTTGGACTGTTACACCGCGGCTGACATGTTGCTCACCGGCCACAGAGGGCGGCTGAGTTATAAACTCTAGCCCGGCGCTGCGGCACCTGGCCGGAGCAAACCAAACGGCTCGTTTTACGTTTTTTTTTTCCTCCTAAGCAAGTAAACGTAGCTCATCGTGTTTTTTTTAACTTCGCGAAGCTGAAGGAAGAACAAAATGTCTGCCAGGGCTGCTTCTAATAAGGTAACGCTGCTTCTTTCCTTCTTCTTCTTCAGGTTTTTCATAACGACCTTTTCTATAACGTAAACGTTCCACTAGCGCTAAGGTTACATTAGCTTCCTACATATCGCAAGATAAAACATCAAATCAACGGCATCTCATGAGCAGCAGTTAGCCGGCTGCCTCATCCTCCTCCTCCTCCGGCTAAGGTCATGTGTTTACTAAACGCCGGCGTGCTGTATAGAACTAGCATTAGCACTAGCGTTAGCTCACTATTCTAGGATTAGCGAGGAAGCGCAGATATAATATAACCGTACACTACATACATTTTATATATTAATAGACTGGCTAACGTTAATGTAGCTTTGAGCAGGTATCATTCTTAGTTAGTGATAAACTAGCTAGCTAACGTTATTTCTGACGCTGGAGGTGGTTTACTACAAATGTAACATTTTACTATTAATATATAAATATTATTTATCATTAATATTTAGCTATATTTGTGTGTTTCTGGTGAAGTTGAGCACTAAAAGTTGTTTATAACAGAGATTAATCTCTATAGTGTATATATTATTCACAGTCTGGCTTTATGAGGCACACAACTAAACCCTAACTAGTTAACCAATTTTAGATAAAAGCACAACTTTAGGTAAATATCTAGCTAGCTGCCTAACCATTTTGTTGTTGTTGTTGTTGTTGTTATTGTTGTTTTTCTATTTAAATAACTGTTGGTTATTTGTGGGGTTTTTTGCTGGACACGTTTTAACCACACGCCAATAGAAAGTGTTTTGAAGTTCAGCATCTCTTGCTATGAGTCGCATTATTATTATTATTTAACATGGGCGTGTTTCTGTTTCGGTTGAAAGTGTAGTTGAAGTACAGGAAAGCTGAAAGTCTGACCTGTCCTTCCTCTCTGTCACCCATCATGTGTCATGCACTGCAGCCTGCACACCAGTTTCTATTTATTTTACTCCTCCAATAGCCTATATATCAATACCACTTTACTCCTGTCTCGCTTAGTGACTCATACAGTTTCCGAGTATTATATTTAATCTGCATGATTGCAGGTTGTGAAACTGAAGATGCATTCATTTTGTATTGCTCATGCACGTGTGTGTGTGTGTGTGTGTGTGTGTGTGTGTGTGTGTGTTTACTCTCAGGTGTCCTGTGTAATTATTTAAAGTGGAGCAGCCATTCCTTAATACTTCTACAAAAGTAATCCCCGTGATACTGTTGGCCAAAGTAGCAGGATGAAACGGCACGATCTCTTAAAAGTGTCTGGGGAAAAATCCCCCACGTTGTTGTGTATTTGCACTTCGTGTAGTACTGTGTACTCTGCGGCTGTTTGATGTATTTGCATTTGCACCATGGTCCTGAGGCAGTTTCGTTCCTATGTATACACGCTGTATAGAGGAAGGACAATAAAAACCACTTGACTTGAAATTTGACATTCCTAAACTTAACAGTCCGGGTTCGAATGAAAATTGTCTGCAAATGTGAATTTACATGCTTAAAATTTAAGATACAAGCAATACACACTCTTAATATATGTGTGTGTGTGTGTGTGTGTGTGTGTGTATATATGTATGTATGTATGTGTGTATATGTGTGTGTGTGTGTGTGTGTATGTGTGTGTGTGTGTATATATGTATATATATATATATATATATATATATATATATATATATATATATATATATATATAAATATATAAATATTACACGCACACAGACCCTGGATAAAATAGGGACACAGCAGTGACATACATTAAACTTGGACTAGCGCAGACACACAAAGCCATGTTGATGTAAGAATTATAAATTCAACCAAAATGCTCTTGCTGGTTAAAACTTGTAAAACTTTGACTCTTTTTGATTGTGGTACTTCTATGGAAATTGGTGTATACTTTATATTGTATTTGTATTTATGTCTTTGCTAAGCGTAAGCCCACAATGCAAGTGAAAAGCTCCAGTGCTATCCAGTCTTGTTTCTTTTGACCAGAAGTGTAAATGACTAGGCTTTAAAGTAGCCAGTATATAACAAGCTATAGTTAAGTGCATTAATACAATGTTTCTAGTGTAGCTTGCTGTGTTTGCGACCTCGACAAACCCTCAGCAAGTCACTGGCCAGCGTTCTGGCTATGAGATGTGGGGTTCTGTCCTCATGTAGCATGGGTGGTGCGTTTGTTCTCTCTCCATATATTATCGTGAGTCGATTGTGTGTGTGGTAAGCAAGAGAATTATATGGCTGATTTGCACAGGAATTTATTTTGCTTTGTTTTGTCAGTGTTTCCAGTGTTGTCCTGATTTCTGAAAAGATTTGTAATCTGTACAAGCAAATGAATCCACCTAATAAAAATCGCTGTACCGTCAAGAAGCTCATGCCTCGTCTGCTGTGTGTAGTGCGGCAGGGCGTCGGATTCACAACGAGTAATGACTGACTGGTTATAGTATCAACTTGTGTTGCAAAACCATTGAACGCAGTAAGTTTAAATCAGCTAAACTACACACCAAATTAAAATGTTTTTTGGCAAGTCAGTGAGTTGTAGGATTGTTTTTTTTTCTTCTCGTAGTTGAACCCAGTTGTCTAGTGACCAACGACAAATAAAAATGAATAGCTGGGACATGAAATCTGCTTTTATGGAGCACCTGGACTACTGATTTATCCACCTCTGTGCAGTAGAATAAAAATATAACTTTCATTATACTGCAGGTAAGTATTTTAAAGAATACTTTTATCTTTGATATCACCACTTAAAGTCCCCATAAAGTGCCTTGAAACGTGCAGCTATATTCCATCTGTTGACAGAATGTCCACTGAAACAGGAAGTCAGGGTGGGATATCGAGTAGCTCCTCCCCTTTTTTAAATAGCCAATAGCCTTTCTTACCCGTAAGCTGTACTTGACAATTAGTACCATAGATTTTTACAATGTAGAGAGCATTTGTCTGATTAGAAGTTGAAGTGCAGAATGATGTCATCGAAATTGTTGATCCGTATTGGTGGTAGATAGCGACCTTAAATTTTGACTGCTTATCCCTTCTAAATTAGGGATGCACCGAAATGAAAATTCTTGGCCGAAGCCGAATATAATGAAAAACTTGGCCGAATACCGAACGCGTTTTTTCCATTTATTTTACCATTTTTTTCACCATTGCATAAATTAAATAGTCAAAATGTGCTTTTTACTATTTTGTCTTGCTTTTCAAAGAAAAAAAATCAATTACAAAAACTACAATTTCAAAATATTTATTTAACACTGAACATTTTTTTTCATTCCAGCAGGCATAGGCTACCAACAAGGCACGATATAACTTTAAATAAATAAATTAGTAAAATAAAAATTTTTTTATGTAGTCCTGTTTGAGCCCCCCTTGTATAGCCGATGTTAGGCCTACAACTGACTGCTGAAAGAATGTAACACTTTGAAGCCTACGACTAAAAAGTGCATTAACAAGAGTGCAAAAAATGGTTCTATTCGGTTATATATGGCTGATTATATTGGGGGTATACACCGCTCGCGTCCCTGTACACCTCGTGGAGTATTATAGTAGATATAGTATAGATAGATACGTTGTTAATGTTATGTTCCTTGATTGATTTAGTTAGTTTAAACTGTAGATTAGTTCATTTAGTCCCCGCTGGTTTTTCCCGCTCCCAGTCCATAGTATTAGTTCATGTTTCTTGTTTTGTGTTTTGACCCTGTTTTCTGTGACCGTGACTTTGATTCCTGCTTTGCCCTGTTTATGCCTGTTTGCCGATCGCCCGACCCTTTGCCTGTCTTGACTACGTTTTTTGGATTACGATTTGGATTTGTCTGCCTGCCCTTAAATAAATACGTCTTTACCTTCCGTACTCTACTCCCTTACGTCTCGCGATGTGACAGAATACTCCGGAACAGAAACAAAACAAACGCACTTGTCCACAGTAACCAATGTCACGGTTGTCAACATCCGAAGAGCATGTGCTCGCTGAGCACTCGTGCTCGTAGCTCGTGCATACGCGCGCGCCCTCATCTCTCCGAGCGCACTGCCGGAAGTGGAGGTCGTGACATTCGCGCGTATCACTCTGGTTGCTAGGCTATTTGGTCGCGTCATCAAACACGTCATTGTTCGGTCAAATTTATTCAGCCTTTTCACTTATTCGGCCGAACACTGAAAATGCTTTTTTTTGCTATTTTTGGCCGCATAATTTCGGTTGCCGAACATTCGGTGCATCCCTATTCTAAATGTGAATTTTTGTCATTGTTTTAGAGCACACTAGCATTTATATAACCTTAAAGTTAACATATTCATAGTAAAAGCCACAAAACGTATACCATTTACCATTTTTTGGGGTGGCATTGAAAGCCTTGATGAAATGTAACTTTAAATTATAACGTAAATTTAATATACAGTGAAGATGCTTGTACTTCTTGTGTATGTAAGTTTTTAGAGCCAGTCAAGTTGTTCTTTATTTCTAATTTAAAATGTAAACATGAGAGTAAACCCTCTTCAGACACAACATACATGTTCGTGTCAGAGTAAAAAAAAAAAAACCATGTGGGAACAGTACGTTCTGTATAATTGTCCTGTCATATGCCATCAAAGTTATTTATTTTTGCCTAAAAAGTTAGGTTTACTCCAAATAAGTATTCAGCCATAATTGTTCATGTGTTTGAGCTGATGCCGGAGTTAATCTCCCCTTTATACGTGGTGAGAGTGAGGGCGGGAGGATAGAAATGTTCTCCACTATGCATAATCTCCTGAAAAATGTTGTAGTAGGCAGGAGGGAAAAAAGGCAAATGTTTGCTGTTTATTTTCTACTGACCAGTGTACATTTTGTTTCAGTTACATAACTTGCTCTGTCAAAGGAGTGATTTTAGCAGCCATATTTTCATTAACTTTGTAAATGACAATCTTATTAGTAATAGTTATTGGGGTTCAGGTCAGCCCTAACTATAATTCATGTCAGCTTAGGTATTTTTCTGAGAAACGTGCATGTGCACATACTTACGGATAAATAAATCGTGCATCATGATACTGATGTATCATTATTAAGTTTGTATTTACAAATCTTTATTTTAACTTTTTTGTTTGTTTGTTTGCTTGTTTGTTTCAGGCAGAAATTAACAAAATAATATCTAACAAAAAAAAAAGATTAATCACTTGATTTCTCTTTCAGTGTTTCCCAGTTCGGCTGTTGGGATTTTATAAGAATTTATCAGCCTGTGCACAGGGTGCTTAATTTTGACAGCCTAATCTCAAAGCATTGTATGATGCCCGTGCAGAGTTTGAGTGGAATGAAAATCCAATGAAATGGATGTGCTGAGACATGAGATCCCAAAATAGAGCCACCATAGAGTGATTTCAGTGCTGCTGCTGCTGCTGCTCTGGGCTCAGTGCCTCCAGTGAAGCAAAAACACATGCAGTGGTTTGTAAAACACTTATATGGACTCTAGAGAACATGATGAGGGTAAGACTGATTGTCTCAATGTATTGAGTTTAGAGATGTGAAGTTGTGTACATTTTGGGGATACGGATAGTGTGGTGCTAATGTTGTTGAATGTGGCTGTCAAATGTAAGATTTAATCAGTAGTTTTTTTCCTGTCCTGTCAGCAGGATGGATTTTATTATACCGTGTTGTAAGATGTGCTGAATGTGGGGAAATGCGAGACCTGATGTTACTGTCAAGATGGCAACATGCAAAACACAAACCTGTAAAACAAAGGTATGCAAATGTCTGAGAGGGTTATACATGCCCCGTGTAACATGGAGTCAGATAGATACTACGCTTCTTCAGAGGGCTAATACCACATTCTTAGCATATGATGTCATGCTTTAAAAAAAATAAGTAATTACTCCTCCTTGTTTCACACACTCCCATTTGTACTCTGACATCAGCCTTTCCATGAAAGCAAACAGGAAAGGAGTTGCGCTGACCGTACTAGTATGA
This sequence comes from Ictalurus furcatus, assembly GCF_023375685.1. Lineage (NCBI taxonomy): Eukaryota > Metazoa > Chordata > Actinopteri > Siluriformes > Ictaluridae > Ictalurus > Ictalurus furcatus. The sequence continues at coordinate 18,758,673 of NC_071268.1, read as the reverse complement.
AATGTAGGTTGCATATTAACCAGCTACACCCAAGGTGTGTTAATCACATGTGCACCAACACCTAAAGCTGATGACGTTTTATGGGTCGTAGGTCAACTTTGACGCGTGGTGCTAATAGAGACTGTGTTTCTTTCTGGCTGGTGTAGTATTACTGAGCTGGTTGTCAGCAGGACATAGGCCTTATGGTGTGAACACATGGTTTCATCTTACAGATGGTGCACGTGGATCCACGCTCGTACACACAGCCTTGTCTCTGTCTTTCAACTGTAGTACTACAAGTTACGTTAAATATCAGGTTTTGAACATAAAAACTCTCATCTTGCCATCGTTTCTTTTCTGAGTTTGTTGGATGACCAAGACACTCAAGAGAAAGACTTGCTGTTAGTAATCTATGCAGCACTCCCCTGCACTGAACTGATCTGATTTTACAATTCCCTGTAGTTCACTTTTTTTGGCTTTAATGCCCCTGTATATTGTAGAAAAAAAACCCATTATTGTTCAGTTCTCCTAAGAGTGATAGAAGTACTTCCCCTTTTGCAATGCTCTTTACTTTTTCGTTTCCCAGTAACACCAATTAAATGGCTCAATCTACAGGGTGTCCCAAAAGTCTCCATACAAAGGAGAAATTAAATGTTAAATTTCTCCTACTTGGTTTATTATTGTATATACTTTTTTTTCAGAAGAACGTATTGAAATTGTTCTCGTGGCTGGATCGGGAAGTTGTCGCAAGGTTGCGATGGACGTGAAATCGCATGCATAACACCAGATGTGTTAACAATAGTTCATCATGATTGTGAGAGATGACTCTGTGTGTGTGTGTGTGTGTGTTTGCCATGGATTCATGATTCTTTGTAATCATGTAGACACTATTTTGTAAATAAAGTTCCATTTTGGTAATAAAAAAAAAATAAAATAAAAAAAGTGATACTTTCTCCTATGTGTGGAGATTTTTGGGACACCCTGTATATTTACTAGAAATTGACTTTTCATCTCTTAATTTGAATGTAGTTAAGTGTATCGATGGACCAAACAATGAGTTGTGAACTACACTTGGTGGAAAGTGTTATGGTAAATGGTCTGCACGTATATAGCGCTTTTATCCAAAGAGCTTTACACTGTGTCTCATTCTCACACACACACACACACACACACACACACACACACCCCTATGATAGCAGAGCTGACATGCAAGCTGCAAACTTGCCATCAGGAGCAACTTGGGGTTTAGTGTCTTGCCCAAGAACACTTCGGCATGTGGAGTCATGTGGGCCAGGAATCAAACCACCAACTCTACGATTAGTGGACAACCCACTCTACCACCTGAGCCACAGCCGCCCTATGGAGTTGCAATAAATTAAGACTATAATATAAAAGTTTAATGTGGCACTGCCTGGATGCTGAACAAAATATAAAACTTGATGAAAATGATGATTGTTTTTGCAATTTCCAAGGCTTCAAGCCCCCCCCCCCCCCCAAAAAAAAATTATGGAGAACAATAGTGGCAATATTCATTCAATTCTTCAGTTTAAGTAACTGTCAGGGTCGCAGTGACACTGACCAGCATCCCTGTCTATTTACCCTAAATGGTATGATGATGCTGCTGATGGCAATATTGTTATTGCTGTTGCTCAAAGTGCAAAATAAAAACAATAAAATAATGAAATACTTACAGCTGCTTCTTTACTGATGTATATTATTTTATATTTAGACCCCACTAATAGACAGAATTATGAAAAAAGCATTATGAATAGTAGTTAAAGGTAGTGATGGGTATATAGAGTAATTTTGTAGTCTAGTATTAGAACCATAAAACAGTAATTGATGACCCAATATTAACCCTAACCTGCTCTCTTCGGAGGACCTGGTTGTCAGGTTTTCATCATGTTTTTACCTTTAGGGCTATGCAGTAAAATCTATGCAAACAAACATTAAATAGAAGTGCATATTTTTTCATTAAGCACCTCTAGTGTATGGTTAGGCCACATGCTAAATAGCTTCTTATTCACCATCTGTGCTCATTACACACGCTGTAGCACACCGGTGTTGTAGCACCTACATAGTGCCATGTAGTCCTGTTTCAAACTCACACTGCAAGCACATGTGTGTTAATGTTGATGCAGAGTGTATTTTACCATTATTAAACCCTGCACTCACTGTTGTCTTTATCTCCATGAATATTAATAATCCCCATACTTGACATTGTCTGCGAGTGTGTTGTCATCAGTGCAGACGATCTAACTGGTTCCCACTTGTGTTCTTTATTTAGTAAACAAGTGACCGAGCCATGCTCCATGTCATTGACTTACATTTTAATGTGATAAAAGCTATAGGGCTGTTTTTATTTATTTATTAATGGTTTTTTAAATCAGTTTGAGAAGTATCCAGTTGTTGTTGTTGTTGTTGTTGTTGTTTTATATATAATTTATTAGGCAGGCACATAAAACTGAATTGATTAGGCTAATACTTGTGCCCATCACTAGCTAAAGCAGTAGAATGTATGTGGTGATGAGGGCTTGAGAATGGTTCGGTGAGTTAAATTTTTGTGTTCTGATTTAAGTCTGTTTCCATTCAGTGTCCGTCTACAAGTTGAGAAACCTTATTCATGTCTCTGCATCACACCTCCTCTATACAGAGATGAAAAGGAAATCTGAAGATTGATCATATGTTCTCGTTAATCTCTCTTATTGGAATGAGATCCCTGCTGTCTATATATCAGAGGAGATACCTTTCATACGTTTGTCAGCTCGTACATCACTGAGAGTAATGTGTGTATGTGTGGGGAAAGAGATTTTGCATGTAATGTTGCTTATCAGCACATCTCCACTGCGTGCTGTGAAGTATACAGGTGACTGATTTCTTTATTTATTTAAATATCCCTCCTCCCAAGGTTCTATTTTATTTCTTCCTGTTTTTAAGTCTGTTAGCGTTTATTTGAACTAAAACTGACTTAATGTTTTACTTGATTAGCGTAATATGATAAATGAAATGGAGTTAACTGTGATTGTGCTTTAACAGGCGGCGTTTACCCTCCTCCCTGTGCATGAGAGTTAAGGGGCTCATTATATCATTATGTCCTTGAGGCTTCACTCAACAGGGTGTTTACAGGCCCTACAAAATAAATCACACGCTTGTTCATAATAGTCACTGGGGATCTGCTCGGCTCTAAACCTGCCTCTAGTTTCTTTTCTGATTTTGGTTGGTTTTGTGTCTTGCAGTGTGTAAGGTTTTCTAACATGCTGGAACAAAGCAAAGGCATTACAGGTGTGTGTGAGACACAGCTGGTTTGAACAGAAGTGTGTGGTAATGCTAAGCCTAGTTATAGCTATAGAGGCTGATTTTACACTGGTTAAAGTGGTCCTTCTTGTTCCACTGGATTCTTTCACAGGGGCATCACGGAGTGCATCGATAAGCATAGCTAGCGGGGCAGCTGTGGCTCAGGTGGTAGAGCGGGTTGTCCACTAATCGCAGGGTTGGCGGTTCGATTCCCAGCCCACATAAACTCCACATGCCGACATGTCCTTGGCAAGACGCTGAACGCCAAGTTGCTCCCGATGGAAAGTTAGCGCCTTGCATGGCGGCTCTGCTACCATTGGTGTGTGAATGGGTGAATGAGACACAGTGTAAAGCGCTTTGGAAAAAAGCACTATTCCATAGTAGCAATATTCAATAGCAGACCTATTCCATCTATGATTTTCATAGGGATATTGATGGTTATCATGACTTTCCGTGTCCAGTTTTAAAAAGCTTGTAGTCTTGCATCCTATTGTTGGGTTTTAAAAGGTTTTTTTCACTTCCTTTATCATTGAACAGGGAGCCGAGGTTAATGTATTGCATTACATTAACCTATCTAAAGTTAGCCGTCCTCCAATCTAATGGGAAGACTTGATCAATAATGTGACATGATTTCTAGAGTGTGACAGGGTCCTGATTTCTGGTCATCACCGTTGACCATAGTGACCTTCACAATGTATACTATGTTGATGTGATTTGAGCCTCATCATGCCTTCTCTCCTCATCCTCTCCACACGAAACCTTAGCACTATGCATTGTATATCTGTTCCTTAGGACACCGTAGCATCAGCAGCTTTGGGCTGTTTATAGACCTTCGATCTATAGAAGAGCAGCTTCACCAGAGCTTGACATATTTCCCCTGTATTTCTTCCTAAAGGGATTGATATTTACAAAGCCTTATCCCTGTCCTGAGAAAAGGCTGACTTTTGCTTTCCTCCAGAACGTGTTTGCAGATAAATGTAGATATACAGGACAGTCTTTACATGGCTGGGAAGTGTTCGCATTCTCAAGCGGTTTGTTTGCTTATTTTCTGGCTGTAGGTCATGTTCACGTGTGCTGTGTGTCAGCGTAACTTCACTATAGGGAGAGAAGGAAAAGTAAACATGCGTGGAATCTGTTACCACTCCCAGCCTGGGTATTGATACACAGCCTGGGTATGACTGTGTGCCAGAAAGCTTGTAGACAAGCTGTGAGTGTGTGTGTGTGTGTGTGTGTGTGTGTGTGTGTGTGTGTGTGTGTGTGTGTGTCTTGACGATATCCCTGTATGATCTACATCAGCTATCAGACTACTTATCCCAGCTGGTTCACCTGTATGTAAAAGATCTAAAAGGACTCGCGCTGTTTGTGCGTCTGTGCACGAGAGACCAAGCAAGATTGAAAGCCACCTTGGCACAAACTCTAAGGAAACCATGCAGCGTTAGGCTCACTGTGCAGCATATTGGACTTGTATGCTAGTGGAGTTCCCAGCTGGGTGTGATATGCAAATGTCACCGCTTCTGAAGCAGTGATTTTTGGCACATTTTTATTATGTTCTGTTGTCCTTTAGTTTACGTCAGATCATTTTCACTTGTACGTGGGGGCACGTGTAAAATTCTCCCGCAGACAGATCCGAGTTCACTTTAGTGTGCTGATGGGATGGATTACGAGGAGAATTTTACCAGTATGTTTATGCAGAGGAATTCTGTAATGAGCTTAACACCGCTATGGATGATGGTCACTATTGCTGAGTGTAACAGGAACGCCGTCTTCTACAGCACTGCAAGGGTTAAAGCCAGTACAGCACTTTACACTGCAGATGGATCTGTGCTCCTACTGAACAGAGGAGCTGTACACTGTAGCACAACTGCAGCTCCCCTCCCTCTATGCACACTCTGGAATGCTGCCAGGCCACTGGGATTTATTTGTGTGTGAGAGAGACACAGAGAGAGACACAGAGAGAGACACAGAGAGAGACACAGAGAGAGACACAGAGAGAGACACAGAGAGAGAGACTGAACAAGACAAGAGACAGAGGTGCATGTGGGGATAGATTTAAAAAATGTAGACACGCCTGTGTTTTCAGCCAAAGGAGAGGAAGGAACAGAGTTGAGCTATTTTGAGGTACAATCAAATGTGGGATTAAATAAAAACAAACTTTAAGACTCAGTTTGGAAGTGTTTTGAGTACTTGGTCTGCTATGGAGGGAGCAGTTTCATGATGAAGATTGTGTCAGTGGACAGTTAAACTTGCGCTGTCTTCAGCTGGATTGTGTGTGGGAGTTTGGAGGTAGAGATGATGCCGAGTCTTCTGCAGCAATGACACGAACTGCTGTAAGTAGATAGTTCAGTAAAACACTGTTGCTCACTACATTCACTGCCGTCTTATCAGCAAACTATCTGTTTAGTTAGATTGCATTTAATCAGTGGGGTGAGGGAGTTTGAGGGAGCTGTATGCTCATGCAGACCTGTGGTCCAGTTTCATATTGCAGTGTTTTGTCTCAATGCTGCCTTTTTATTATCCATCTGTCTGTCTGTCTTTACAGACTGCTACTTTTATTGTTTAGTGTTAACATACTGTCATTTTAGCCATAATGCACACAATGTTACAATATCCTCTGTGAAGACGTTCTTCCTGTATCATGCTATGACCTCTTCTGTCAGTTAGGATTTCTGGCACAGTATGCTCCCTAGCTAGTGGACATTTACCAAACGTCAGCAGAGTGACCCCCCCCTTCCCTTCCCTTCCTTTCCTTCCTCCCATTTCTAACATCAGTCATGGCATGCTTTTCAGGGTGTGTGGGTGTGTGAGAGAGACCTTTCTGCAGTACTGTACAAAATGTGTTAATGTGCACTTGTTTGTACTGTATTCAGCAGGACAGCTGAATTATTTTTTTTACTCCTCTTATTGTACAGGTATCGATGTTGCTGTTTCTGTGTTATGATTGATATCAGCATATCTTTGGTTTTGTAGTAGAACATCTGACCATAGAAAGCTTGAGTGAAGATGCCTCATGGTGACACAGTTATTTGGTGTCTGAAGTCATTAATTCTCCTGTAGGTTGGCAGTAAAACCTCATTCTGCTGCTAGGCTCTGTTAAAAGTAGGGCACTTCTTCATTCTCCTTTGTACATGTATTGGTAAAATTCGACATCGTAAGCAGTGCAGGTAGAAGGGCTTGTCGCACAGTTCTTTAAATGCTAATGCACCTTATAAAGCATTAGATTGTGACTGTTAATGTAAGCAGTGTAGGTAAATGCTGGCTTAGACAAATTATCTGACCTGCTTGGTTAACTATACTTTTTTTTGTTCTTTCTTTTTTCTTTCTTTTTTTTTTTTTTTTAACTTTTGTGTGCATCTAATTCAGTGTCCCAAGATGCTCAGCATCCAAACCCACCAGCAGCAACGGAAGTTATTTTTAGACTGACTCTTTCTTTTAGTCTCTCGTTACACAAGGATAATGTTAGACAACACACGATATCCTGTCACAGCCCTTTGTAACTTGGTCTTGACTAAACTGCTTTGCAAAGATTTGACTCTCATTTACGTTTATTCATTTGCCGAGCGCGTTTATCCAAAGCGACTTGTGATTTTGAGACGAGTTACAGTCCACGCATACATCTGAGCAGTTAAAGCTTAAGGGTCTGATAGCTAAGGGGATTATACACACAATCTTCCCATCGTTATCTCAGAACATTAACTACTGAATCTCACTATAGTGACTCGTGCATATCAAAGGCGTTCTCACTCACAAACACACAGAAAACTATCTAAAACATCTCTCTAAATGATGCTAATGTACATCTGTGATCACCCTGAGTCATGCCTTGAGATCACTTTTTGGCAGGTGGCCAAGATCCATACGCAAGTGCAATTGTTATTGTAATGATGGGGGATATACTGTGATAATTGAAGAGCATTTAATTTACAAAAGAGAACCATTTACATGTTGCGTAAGCTGTAAGGATGTGCAGACATTAAGATGCCCATGAAATAAAAAGTCGTCTTGGAGTAGTGAACACACGTGTACCAATCACAAAATCCCCCCCCCCCCCCAATATATTGGTATTTGTGTTTACCACTCCAAAAGTATCCAAAGTATATATATTGTCATGGAAATTAGACAACACTCGCAGACTTATCCTCTGAAGGTAAAAGGTTTTATTAAAGAAAGATGGTTAATACAGGATAGAATAAAGCAGGATAGAATAATGAGAGCTTGTGCTGAACCACTACTATATATATGAAACGCAGAGCATGACACACTTCTGTGCACCAATAAGGAGTGGTTTGAGGCAGTTCAAACAGGCTTTGTTTTAGGGTCTTGGAAGATGTGTAGATGAACCTTGAACAGAAGAACATGTTTGTGTCTCTGTTAGCAGATAAACATTCTGTACTGATCTCAGTGACATGACATGGCCTTCTTAGGTGTTATCCTCAGATGAACAGAAAAATAAAACTATTACAAAGTAAAAATGGATAATTTCCCTCACATTTCCCCCATTTTCCCCCATTTTATCAGAAACTGCACTTTGCTCTTTGTTTTAGGGGTCTCTCTCTCTCTCTCTCTCTCTCTCGCGCTCTCTCTCTCTCTAAATTAAGTTTCAGTTGTTTTAACTGTCTGAGGCTAAAACTACCTTTCTCAGGGAAAACACATTCTTTAACCCATACATCATATTGGTTCAAACATCCTTCCCTATAATTCACTCGCATAAACGTGATATTAGGATCAACATATGAGCACCCTGTACATACCATAGCATGTGTCACACGATGTGTTTTGCTACATGTTTTCCCCATAATTTTTTTTTTCTTTTTACACCTTCTATAACTTTCAAAGTTTTAATCAATTTAACATGCTATGAAAATCAAGTGAATATGGATTCTCATGCACAGACAGAAAAGGTTCTAGTGTGTGCCAAATCTTTAGACATTCAATTAATCATATAACTTATAGGTTCAATAGAGCAAACCTTAAGAATGTAAAAGAGTTTATCTGTGAGGGTGAGTCCACATACAGCAATTTGGTAGGACTTGCAGTTTTCTCTTCCCTTCTTTTTAAAAAAACAAAAAAAAAAATTTATTATTTTTTTTATCTCAGTAAAATGTACTTGTGTGTTAAATTTGCCAAATGTATCATGTAACGCTGATATGATGGAATGAGTCAATGGGGCATGCCACTTGATGATAACCCGCCACAAAAATACTTCTTAAGTACTCTCTTTACTTATTTATTGATCAAACCGGACTCTTTCCGTTATTTTTACAGGTATTATCTCTCTCTCTCTCTCTCTATATATATACCCGTCGGTATATATCTCAGTTTTCAAGCTGTGATCTAAGAAACACCAATATCTCTGCCGTCGCAGAGGCGAAGTTCCTGGAACTTCTTATAAGAAATCGCTCCATGTAATACTTCTCTCAATGTAATACGGTATTTATTATATCACTGACTCCCTTCCATACAGACAGCAATACACAATGACTTAATAAAATTCTAATTCTAAATCTTTGACTCCCTTCTATACAGACAGCAATATACTATGACATAAATTTCTAATTCTAATTCTAAATTCTAAATTCTTGATTCCTACCAGTCAGTGGTAAGGCTGCATAGGTCCTGTCAACAAGGATTTCAGGGTGAACTTTTTCACGACTGTCCGCCGGTTTGCTTGTTGTCCAGAAAAGCTGAAAAGACTCGCGCAGCCCAGCCAGGGACGCCAAATGGTCATGGAAATTAGACAACATTCTCAGACTTGTCCTCTGAAGGTAAAAAGGTTTATTACAGAAAGATGGTTAATACAGGATAGAATAAAGCAGGATAGAATAATGAGAGCGCTCTGAAGCGCTTGTGCTAAACCACTACTATATATATGAAACGCAGAGCATGACATAATTCTGTGTATCGATAAGAAGTGGTTTGAGGCAGTTCAAACAGGCTTTGTTTTAGGGTCTTGGAAGATGTGCAGACGAACCTTGAACAGAAGAACATGTTTGTGTCTCTGTATAGCAGATAAACATTCTGTACTGATCTCAGTGACATGACATGGCCTTTTTAGGTGTTATCCTCAAATGAACAGAAAAATAAAACTATTACAAAGTAAAAGTGAGTAATTTCCCTCACAACAATCAAATGCTTTCTAGAACACACATGTCCCATCCCCGTGAACAAACAGAGGGCACTGCTCTGCAGCAAACATGGGTCGTTAGTCTGTTTAGGGTTGTTCAGCTTTCTGCACTTAATTCATGTGTGTGTTGAAAAGATCTCGATCACATATTACCTCCTCGTACGTGAAACATTGTAGACTGCACTGGCTGTGATGGCGTATGTGCTACAACACAGTTAGAATACAGATAGCGTTTGTGTGTGACATGGAGAGGGGTGATCATTTGCAGCCGTGTGTGTGTGCTCACCAGTTGTCTTGTATCTTTTTATATAGTCTTATTTAACTGACTAAACCTCAGTCTTTCCCTGTGGGAAGTCTAATACTCTTGCTATCACATTAGGCTTACCGCAGGGGAGAGGGGAGAACATGCTGTGGGACAGTACCAATCCCAGACCCAGTGCTTGGAAACCAAACCATTCTAGGATACAGGACATAACTAAACATATCGTGGTGGGACAACGGGTAGTGAGGAATCTACATCCTTTAAACCCTTGGCTATATTATTTAATCGGTTGGCTTAGCCGCAGCTGAGATTCTTTGGGTTTGACAGGGATGCATAAAGTATCTGGAATGCTACTGGCTTTTGTGGAAGTCAGTCAAGCCCTTCAACGCTTTCTGTTCCTGACCTCCTGTTTCAAAATACGTTAACGTACAGAATCAAATCACAGCCCTCAAACCATGGGCGCTTAAGGTTTTTTATATGCATAACCGTTGTGTGTGGTTTTATTTTTTATTTAAATAATGGTATGTGTTTAATGTTGGTTGATATTAGCACACCTGTATGCTTCTAAAAATGTTATGGTTCAAATTATCAATCACTTCCTGATTGACATGACAGTGTGTTTAGCACTGGCCAGTATTTGTGAGCCTGTGCCTCAGACTCCTGTTCTTGGCTGACTGGGGTGGAACCCGATTTAGTCTTCTTCTGTTGTACCTCAAGCTTCTGAGATGCTTTTCTGCTCAGCATGGTAGTAAAGAGTGCTTATTTGAGTTACCATAGCATTCCTGCCAGAATGACCCAGTCTGACCGTTCTCCACTGACTGCTCGCACATGGTTGGCTGACTGCCTCAATGCATCAATGAGCAGGTGTACAGGTGTTCCTATTAACTTGGCCAGGGAATGTATATATTGCAATATTGCACAGCTAGTAAAATGCTGACGTGATAACTCTATCTCCCATCCCATCTGCTTTGTTCTTATTGATGAGCTGATTTGGACAGCTGCCTTTTTTTGGGAGTTCTTGGCCCCAGCCTCTCGTTAGAGCTGCACTCAGCTGTCTGATCCATCTGTGTGTGTGGGCCCAAATGGCTCTGCTTCAGTCTCAGCCTGCAGCCCCCTTAGTGGAGAGAGCTGTCAGCTGACACTTGTGCCAGGCTCCTTCCTACACTGTGGAAATCTCGATTGGCTTAAGTTTTCAGGGAAAACTGAATGGCCTCACTAAATGCGTAACTAAAGCCTTCTGGTTTTCTGGAAATGTGAAAAGTCAAAAGTGCAAGAGGGTGTGTTCTATTGTCTGTTATTTTCTTTGAAATGTAATGAGCAATATGCTTAGTCAGGCAATGTTAGCAGGACATTTGAGTGTGTTTTTGCTTGAGCATAATGATCTGGGACTTCCCACATTTAAAATAACATTTTGGTGCTTGGATGGTATTAACTAGGTGCATCTAGTAAATGAATACCTCTTGCACAGTATAACAGAACTGGGCAGAATGACGGGAAATTGTGCAGTACTACCATTTTCTATTATCGGTGGTAATTTAACATGCTGCTGAACTCTCTGAATGCCTGGTCCTGCAGAGCAGTATGGACACGTTATCGTACATCATTATGAGATGCATATAGTGTAACGTTTAGTGTAATGTTATTGTTGTTGTGTAAAAGCAGTGCCTCTGTGCTGACAGATTTGTATTTCTTGCATTCCTCAGTCCTATGGTTCCATATACATGTCCAGGGAATAAAGTCAGTCACGCATCAGCAAACAGGCCTCTCATTATCAATGAAATCACTCTGTCAGAGTATTTTAATTTCTGTTCTTGGTCAAGAGATCTCTGAAATATTTGGAACAATTTTGTGTCGTTTAACACAATAATATTTAGAAACCCATGAGTTTTAACTTTATTTAATTAATCACTAAAGTTAGGCGGGTGCACAGTGGAGTTAGTTAGTAAAGTTAGCACCTCCAGGGTCGGGGGTTCGATTCCCACCATGGCCCTGTGTGCGGAGTTTGCATGTTCTCCCCGTGCTGCGGGGATTTCATCCGGGTACTCCAGTTTCCTCCCCCAGTCCAAAGACATGCATGGTAGGCTGATTGGCGTGTCCAAAGTGTCCATAGTGTTTGAATGAGTGTGTATGTGTGTATGTGATTGTGTCCTGTGATGGATTGGCACCCTGTCCAGGGTGTACCCTGCCTTGTGCCCGATGCTCCCTGGGTTTCCCCGTGACCCTGAAGGAAGGATAAGTTGTATAGAAGATGGATGGATGGATGGACTAAAGTTAGGCAAGGCAGTGATTTATTTATTTATTTATTTATTTATTTATTTAATAAATGAATACCTATTATTTATCAATATTTACCATGGTAAAGGTGTTCATGTTTTGTGGTAAATTTTTAATCTCACATTGAAAATGATAGAAATCAAACATTGGATTGGAAGTAAAATAATTAAATAAAAAATAAATTTAAAACAACTTTCTGTAGATGAAAAACTCCAAAGCACTCACATGGTGAAGTAAAAAAAAATTAATTAACTGGGCTAAATCATTCAAAACAATTTAAAAGTGTAGATCTATGCGTTTTGACTACAAAGCCTTGTTCAGGATACATATCAATTGTTCAGAAAAAGTCTTCTTAAACTACTGGTAATTAGTGGATCATCAAAGACAGCTGGTGGATCTGTTAATACAAAGCATAGCACCACTAAACTCACCTCACATACATATGTATATACACGCATCACAGTATGAATATGAACATGTACATCAACACAGTATAAATCATTAAAAAAATGGTAAAGCAATGTCTTCATTACCTCCAGGAGACTTAGTCTGAGCTGAGGCTGCAGTGGGCACAGGCTCACCAAACCTGGACAGCTGAAGACTGGAAAAATATACCCTGGTCTGATAAATCTTGATTTCTGCTGAGGTACACAGATTGTAGAGTCAGAATTTGGCACAAACAACATGAATCCAAGAACCCAACCTACCTTTGGTCAACAGTCCAGGCTGGTGGAGGTAGTGTATTGATGTGGGGAATGTGTTCTTGGCACACTTTGGGCCTGTTAATACCAATAAATCATTGCGTGTTTCCCACAGCCTGAGTATCGTTACTGACCATGTACATTCCTTCATGGCCACAATTTACCATCTTCTAATGGATACTTCCAGCATGATACTGCACCATGTCACAAAGCAAAACTCGTCTGAAACTGGTTTCATGAACATGACAATGAGTTCATTGTTCTTCAGTGGCCTTCCCAGTCATTGGATCGGAATCCAGTAGAACACGTTTGGGACGTGGTAAAACAGGAGATTCATGGTATGAAGGTGCACCTGAAGAATCTGCAGGAATTACCTGATGCAATCATGTCAACATGGACCAGAATCTCAAAGGAATGTTTCCAACATATTGTGGAATCCATGACATGAAGAATTGAGGCTGTTTTGAGAGCAAAGTAATACTGGTAATAATACTCAGAATTAGTATAGTGTTCCTCATAAAGTGCTCAGTGGGTGTAGGCGCTATGAGACACACTTTTCTTACTGAAGGTTACGGAGACCGTTATTTCAGACTTTGCATATCTGGAAAGAGATGCTCTGACATCTGGTATTCATGGTGTGTTACATGAACCACATCACTGTTAAAGGACACAAGGCTTCATCTCTGTGCCTAAAAATGGTGTCCCTAGAATTAAGTTGCCATGGATATGTACCAGAATTCAAATGTTGCGTCTGAAACGCTTTGAGGATCTTTTCATTAATAATGTGTTTGAAAACTTTTCTGAATTATCCTCGTCATTCAGCCTGCCTCCGTCTCACCTATTCCGTTTCTTTCAAGTTAGGCATTGTGTCTCCTCCCTATTCGCTGGTTTTCCCTCCTTACCTACAAAGTCTGCATGGGAAGAGGTGTTCAAGCTGAATCCTCATAAGGGTGGTGTTATCTCACGGATATATGCAACGATCTGGTCACAGGACGATTCTTACAATATCAAAACCATTAGTGCTTGGGAAGAGGAATTGGGCCTGGAGCTTGAGGATGATTACTGGGGCAGAGCGTTAGATAATATACGTACCACCATGTCCTGTGCTAGACTTAGTTTCATACAATTTAAAGTGGTCCATAGAGCTCACCTCTCTAGGAGTAAACTATCTAAAATATAACCCAATGTCTCTGACGTGTGAAACATGCAAACTTTCGCCCTGTAACCTCAGTCATATGTTTGCACTCTGTCCCAAATTGCAGAACTTTTGGAACTCTTTCTTCAAAACTATGTCCGACGTTCTTAAAATCAAATTAGGTGTCTGTCCTTTAGTTGCCATCTTTGGTGTTCCATCTCAACATCAACCTCTGAACCATAAAGAAGCTAGTGTTGTGGCCTTTGCATCGTTACTTGCTCGGCGCAGAATACTGTTGTCTTGGACCTCTCCACAACCCACCTCTATATCAGTCTGGCTTAAAGATTTAATCTTCTTTTTAAAACTTGAAAAAATCAAGTACATCATCAGAGGCAGGGGTGACTCATTTTGGGGAAAATGGGCACAATTTATTACCTACTTCAATGATGTACGCACCCTGGTGGTGGATTGAGGAGAGGTAGATTGTAATTCCAGATCATCTTACCCCCTTTTTTGTTGTTGTTGTTGTTGTTTTGGGTTTTTATGTTTGTTAGTTTTTGGGGTTTTTTTTGTGTTTGTTTTTTTTTTCTCTGGTTGTTTGCTTGTTTTTTGTTTCCCCATTTCTTTTGGTTTTGGCTGTGGTTGTTTGTTGGGGTTGTTGGGTGGGGTGTTTTATTGAAAATGTAAATTTTCAATAAAAATTCTATGATCAAAGAATTTAAATGTTGCTAGAGGTAAGATAAAACATAAAAACATACTAAAATCCTATTACCTATAGCTGAACACACCTGCTTGAGAAGAATCCTGTTTAGTACTTAGTGTTGCAGCTATGGCAAGGGAGCAACATGTAATTGTTCATTTAATCCAAACCACATGCGTTCCACGTGTGCTACTGGCACAACACCAAGCTTGATTTTTATCAAGAAAACTAATGCCAAAATGTACCACTATATCAATGAAACATGGCGGATGCAGACATCCAAAGTTGGGCCAGTTGTAGTTACGACACAGTGACATAAGTCTTTAGTGAATAAACAGCCTTTATATTTGAGCTGGTTATCTATGAGTAACACTACTGTGCAGACATTTTGCTATGAAGCTACAGATTGCACAGTCATGACATCTTAACAGTGTTAATAGTAACAGTTAATTTAACAGTGTATACAAAGTGTGATTCCAATGGAAAAATGGCAGTGTGACCCATGGGCTTGAGTTTCATGCACCTCTGTCACGGTTGGTGTGGATGAAATGTAAGTGCTGCTCATGGCATGAAGCAAAAGGAAATTTAAAAAACGCTTCAGCAATGTCTCCGGTGTGAATTGGCCTTAATCCTGACAAGCGCTTGCTACGAACAATTTACACTGAAGACTCCATCATTGAACAGTTGACAACATCAGTTTAAACCTTCAACATAGAATTTGAGATGCAGCATCTGTTTTCATCACAGTCCGATCTGTATCACACATGCGCGTACGTTTGACAAAACATATGTAGTGTGGTGGGGTTTTTTTTTTTTTTTTTTTTTTTTTTAAATAGAGCTGCTTGTTATGAAAATACATGGTAATCTGAATTTGTTTTCATTCAAAACAGAATTTAATTTTTGGCTTTCAGTTTTCCTTTTACCTTGGCATTCAAATTGAACACTCATTAAGCATGCTTGAAAAGCAGCCCTGTGAATATACTTGATGTATAACGCACAAAAAAAATGAATTTGGGCCATTCTGCCTACATCTCTAGTCAAAAAAATAAGCTGATTCAGATGGAGATATCAGTGAAATCAATAATAATAATAATAATAATAATAATAAATCCCCATATTGGATAGAACACAGGTGAAGCGGTTGAGTTTGCAGTACATTCAGTACAATTCCCACACTTCTAGCTTCCCACACTTCTTCACCAGCTGATGAATTAGAAATTAGAGCGGAGTTTTGTTTTTAATTAATAATCCATTTCTCACGCTTCATTATGCTTTAATAGTCCCCAGAATGAGCTCATTTGGCCAGTGCGCTCACCTCATAGGATCCAGAAGCTGACTGAGAGGGAGAGTCCCGTGGATAATTTAGGAGGGATGCTTTCTCAGACACTTTCTTTTATAGGCACCATAAGATGGGCAAGTAGAATAAAACTGAATATAAGAATAAGGGCTCTCGAGTGACTCAACCTTATGTCTGGGAGGTTTGTATCCTGACTGTGTCACAGTCATCCATGGCCAGGAGTCTAATGAGCATACTTGGCCCAGCTCTGGAGGTGGGAAGGTTGGCATTCCTCTCTCCCCTGACACTGAGTGCCACTCGCTAGTCGTGGGAGTCTGTAAGCTCTTTTGGCATACAGAATAGGATAGCTGGCACATTCAGATGCAGTGTGGTTGACCTCAACGTTCTCAGACGAAGCTTGTGTTAACCTTCACCCTCACTGTCCACCAGAAAACTACAGCTGCATGCTATTCACTGTTCACCACAAGTGTAAGGAAAGAAATTTGTGTTTAACCTAGTAAGGCCCGTTTACTTTTATCCATCTAATTTCATCGCCCACATCCACTGGAGGCTGATAAATTACAGTAAAGCCATGCAGTCTTCTCCTGTTCTCCTGCCAGGGGTTTATTGGCGCGGTTTTGCAGAGATGGCAGAAAGAGCCTGGTTAAGTGATTGTGTTTGGGTTGGAGGGGGCAGAGGAATGGACTGCGGTGTGTAATGTCTGCCTGGCAGAAATGCCCACTGAATCCTCCCATCCCCACTGCTAAGATGAAGGTCTGAGAACTCCTCCATCAGAGAGATGCATGGGTTCCTGTCAGATGAGGTTCTTAGTTAAAGCTCTCTAACAGAACTGCATACTTTTCGCTTTGTTTGTTTCAGCCACAGCTATTCCATTGTCCTGTGGTATGCTGCACTCGGCAGTCTCCCGCTTCCCCCTTAGACTTCTAGCTTGTTTAAACAATGCCAAAGGAAGACATTAAGGAAGTGTTTACTAAAGACTTCCTCTTTGATTATCAACCCACCCATGTGAATTTACAGCAAACTGAAGATTGCAAGGTTATTGCATGTGCTCTCGTTCTGAATTGCCAGTATATGGTCATTATTTGCAGTTTGTGTGAGAGTATGTGGTTTGCTTGTGTGCTTGGTCTAACTGGAGTCTTGCAAATGAAGGTTTTGGTTGTCACCTTGAATGTAGTTGGGGAAAGCCCTTTGAAGCATGTGTGAAGATGAGGGATGACTGTTCATAGATTGTGTGTGTGTATGTCTGTTTGTGTGTGTGTGTGAGAGAGAGAGAGAGAAGGACGTTAAGCACCACTTTATATGTGGATATCCTGCCAGGTGCAGCCTACAGGCCTGGCACAAACTACACCAGCTCATCCTTTCTGACTGGCCTTAGTGGTCTCTTGGTGGTTTTGACTGGGTGAATCTAGTATTGCCCTTTGCAGATCATCTCATGCTAAAGTCTGTTTATCGCTTTTCTTTAAACCATAACAGTGGAATTCTCTTTAACCCTTTAAAGTTTGCCTGAACCTAATGATCTGTAATGTAATGGTGCTGTTATTGTGAGCCTTTACATATTCTGTTGTGTTAGCAGCATTGCAGAAAGGGTGCAAAAATAAATGAGTAAATCAATGCTCACACACCGTGTAAATTTAATACCTAAAAAAAAAAAAAAAAGCTATGCCTTTTGATTTCATTACATAGACAGTATATGTAAGGGTTGTTTTTTTTTGCCACATTATTCTTTCTTCCCATCAATGTGCAGCACATCAAGGTCATTTAGGCTCTTGGGGAAATCATGCAGTCGTGCACCGGTTAATAGGAGCCCAAGGAAACCATAAACACAAGTTTAGAAACATTTTGATGCTGTGCTACCACTGAGATTTAACTGTATTTTAAGGAGTGTAATCCCCTCAGGGTGTGCAGGATGTTAATTTGAATGTAAATCTCACAACTTATGCATTGCTCGTTCTCTCTTTTTTTCTTCTTCTTCTTTTTTTTCTCTCTTTTCCCTAATGCAGAGTGCAGCAATGGAGGAGACGGTAATATGGGAACAGCACACAGTAACTCTGCACAGGGTGGGTATTGGTGCTGGTCTGTTTTTTACTCGATTATGTTTTGAAAGATCCAAGCTCTTGTCTTCCATTGAACCATCATTTGGCTAATTGGATAAAATGGTCAAGGAAATTATAAAGCAGCATTAATGACTCTAATTGCGAGAATAGTCAAATAGTCAATAAAATGTCATGGAAGAACAGAGGCATATGTTACAGTGCATAAGTACATTTTACACTTCACATATTACTTAAACTGTGGTTTAAAAATAATTCTACAAGCACAATAGTTAGTTATTTTATTTGGCCCCGTTGGGAAAATGGTTTTGCAGCATAATCACACAGACCTCAGAAATCACTGTGTGTGTGTGTGTGTGTGTGTGTGTGTGTGTGTGTGTGTGTGTATAAACAAAATATACAGTATAAAAAGGAATAATGACTTGGTTAAGGTCATTAAAACAAAACTTGGGACCTAGACCTTTCATTACAAATCTACAGATAGACTCGCCATCTGCCACTTGCCACTCTCGCAGTTTGTTTTCCCAGTATTTGACCTTGAAATATGTATCTTTTTTAAAGCCTAATAGCTAATAATATTTACTTTGGCAGTTTAATAAAGAACTACTCTGCTCACACAGACTAGTCTACAGCATGAGATTCGACTCTATGTTCGCACAGCGAGTTTGAGTGGCACTATTATTTCCTACGTTTAAGCTTTTCATTCATCACAGTTCGCCACGTGTCTACATTGTGGAAACTGATGCTGCAGTAATGCTAAAAATAGGATTGTGAGTACAGAAAAATGAATTGCATCGCTTTAGAGAAAGTTTTCCTTCCTACTGGTAACCATTTGGGCTTCTCTCTGCAGGCTCCAGGGTTTGGGTTTGGAATCGCCATCTCAGGCGGGCGGGACAACCCTCACTTCCAGAGTGGAGAGACGTCCATCGTCATCTCTGATGTGCTAAAGGGAGGGCCAGCAGAGGGCCTCTTGCAGTAAGACACACTGCACCACCATTTCCTGTTTTCTGGCACATACCTTCTTCGTTTGTGAACATGCACTACCAGTCAAAAGTTTGGACATACTAGACTAAACTGGAATTTTTCGTTGTATATATTTTTTTTTCTTCCAATTTGAATAAAGGTTTATGGTTGAAATATGTTTTTAAGGCCAAAGTATATAGTGAAGTATAGCTTGAGCATACATAGTAGAGCATAAATATAGTGCTCAGGTTGTTTTTAAGAAACGCCTCCTGAGTGAAGGTCTTTCATGAAAGTGATTGAGAAGATGAACAGTGTGTGAAATGTGATTACTGTTGATCGTTTTGAGTTGTCTTTTCTTTTCAGTGCATAATTTCATATGCTAATTCATAGTGTTAATGTCTGCATTATTTTTCTAGTGTAGAAAATCCCTTTTGTGAGCATGTTCCCAGACTTTTCACTGATAGTGTACATTATTTCTCAAATAACACACACTGAAGCCCAAATATAGTTGGTCAACTAAGCAAAATAAAATTTTATGCTCAACTCCTGCGCTATACTTTATAGTTTGCATACACTACGTGACAGACTTTTTTCTTTCTGGGCACATAAAATTATTAGGCAAGCATGGTGTATCAAACGGACAGTCACTATAGGCATAAAAACAACAAAGAAATCCCATTATTATATAACAGCTAGACATTAGAGATGGCAGTGATCCAGTATCTGGTAAATGCTAGGTGTTGGATACTAGAGGGAGGAAAAAGAATTAAT
The DNA here is from genome assembly GCF_023375685.1 of Ictalurus furcatus. Taxonomy (NCBI): domain Eukaryota; kingdom Metazoa; phylum Chordata; class Actinopteri; order Siluriformes; family Ictaluridae; genus Ictalurus; species Ictalurus furcatus. The sequence continues at coordinate 18,739,125 of NC_071268.1, read as the reverse complement.
CTGATCCAATACTGTAACAAATCTTGCCTGAAATATCACAAACTTGCTTGTAGCACAATGTAACATAAAGCGAATTGAAGTAGGTCATGCAATAATAACAGAAGCCACTCAAGTTACCATCTTACAAATTGCTAACCTGGCCACCCAGAACAAACTGATTATGCTTCCAGGCTGTCAATCTTTATTCATATCAGACGAACAACCAGAGGAAAAGAAAACACTTCCTACTGACTTTTGCAAAGCAAAATTTTTCGTTTGGCATGTATGTTAAAATGTAATGTACTGGTCTGATACACCTCAGTACTGTAACTATAGCGAGTGCTGTTCATTCCAGTCAGAAAAACACCACAGATCCTCCACCATTCAGTAAGAAGTAAAAAAAAAAAATAAAGCATGTATTTTTGATAAGGATGTTTTATTTATTTATTTTTAAAATAAATTTATCAATTAAAGGTTTAATTTTCTCTCGTTTCAGTGCAAGATTAAGCCAACCGATCACAGAGACTTTCTCCTTAACATTTTTAAACCCATATGCACCACGGGTGCCAATAATTCTGGAGCTGACGTAAATCTCCTGCTAGCACAATGTGCCGTCACTTAATAGCTAAACATATCAAGGGAAAATTTCAGCAATAGCTAGACTCAGATAATATCTCTTACATGGCAGAACATGAAGGCAGGTTCTGAAGACAAAACATGCCTCATGGATGAAACGTTGTCCAGCAATGTGCTGACATTTTATAGATGGCACAGACATGATGTGCTATGTCAGAAACTTCTTTGGAAGAAAATATGGACCATGACTGCATAAAGTTTTCCACTCCCCAGGAATTATTCTGAATTAATTTTCTTAACTAGCTGACTAGCTCACCAAATGTTATTCTATTACATTAGTTAACATTTTCAGCCTAGGTAGCACCCAAATGTGGGACTGGACAAAACACTGGAGTACTTTTGCTGTTGGCAGAATACTCAATGTTTCTGTAATGGTATTGAAAAATGCCAGGAGGGATTGGGTTTTACTCTGAGTTTCACAAGGACGTGGTGGTTTCTTGGGCGTTTTTATATTCCTAGCTCTATATCATTATATATATATATATATATATGCATATGTATTCAGTTACTTCATCATCTCGCACAAGACTTGTATACGTTTTCAGAGTAGAAATCTATAATATTTTAATGTCTGAGCAAGTTCAGAATGCTTAGAATTGATTTGTTTTCCCTCTCACACCAGTATGTCGCACCTGTAATCAGTTCTATTCACGCTCCCAAGCTGGACGTTCACTTGAGATTTCGATAATATGAAAGCGGGCAAATCAGGGATAAAATGTCCTTTCCTGTAGAGCATGGCTGGCATTAGGCAGTGCTGCCTGTTATTTAATCAAGCATAAACATTGATAATGCTTTGTAATGTTCTCACAGGGAGAATGACCGAGTTGTGATGGTTAACTCCGTCTCCATGGACAATGTAGAGCACGCGTATGCGGTGCAGCAGCTGCGGAAAAGTGGAAAGAACGCAAAAATAGTAAGTTTTTAGTGTTTGCAAGGTTTGTTTTCCTGTACAGCTGTGCTTCAGTTTAAATTTATTATTATTATTATTATTATTATTATGCATAATATGGAAAATGTCAAGAGGAAATACTTTTGGAGCAAAACTAATGATACCTGACACAAAAAAGTTTAATTTGGTTGAACATTGAGATTAGATTTCAGTCACTGATTGAGCACTGTTCCTCTCTTTTTTCTCTCCCTCTCAGACCATCAGACGAAAGAGGAAGGTTCAGGTCCCATCAGGGCGTCACGGAGAGCGAGAAACCATGTCTGAGCATGATGAAGATGATGACAGCTATGAAGATGAGATCTATGAAGTACGTAGTGGGCGGAGCGGGTACGGTGGGGGCGGGGCCTCTGGACGACGTAGTGCTAGAGGAGAGCGACAGGGCACACGAAGGGAGCGGGACAGAGAGCGAAGCGCCTCCAGAGACAGGAGTCTGTCTCCACGCTCGGAGCGCCACTCTGTCTCTTCCAACCTGGCTTCCCGTCCAGCCAAGGTCACACTCGTCAAGTCTCGCAAGAATGAAGGTTGGTTTCACAACGTCAGACTGGCCATTAGTTGCTCTTTATTCTTTCATTGGAAGACAAAACCACTCAATTTTAGTTCAAATACAAATAAATACAAATAAAGTATGTTATTAGTGACTAACAAAAAAGGACAAATGAATATTACTAAATAAATATACTAACATGGCGCGCATTTGTGTTCCTGCTCTTCACTCTCATAAGCAGAATATGGCCTTCGCCTGGCGAGCCACATCTTTGTGAAGGATATCTCTCCCGAGAGCCTGGCTGCCAGGGACGGCAACATCCAGGAAGGTGATGTGGTGCTGAAGGTGAGAGGGCACGACCGCTAGATATGAGCAGTCTGGTAAACTACGATTAGATAAGGATAGAGATGGCCAAGAAGAGAGCATGACGTTAATTATGAGATTAAAGAGACTTTTTGGTGCTTTTGCTTAAAATAAACAATACGAAAACGATTAGATGTCGTGTGCCAACTTGGTATGCCTCATAATATTTGTACAGTGTCTTGTGAAGGTTACAAATGGGGGAAAAAAAATTTAAGAAACGTAAAATACAATGGTATACAACGAAATACAAAAAAATACACAGTTGACTTGCGAGCACACATTTTTAGAACATTGCATATGTGACTGTGTTAAGGGTGTGTTTTTAGATGATTATAAGCTTTTGTGTACTGAAGAAAATCTGAGAGGTTTCAGAAGTGCATATAGTTAGCTGTTTTTAAAATGGGCCAGAGCAATAGCTTTGAGCTTTACTTGGTGTTGAATAAAAAAGGGACCTTGGTCCGCAATGTCTTTTCTTTCTCACTGGGATTTCAACCATTTTTTTTGCCACATTTTTTATTGTATAGTGGCCAAGAGCACCATTATTTATAGTCTCAAGGGCTCTTGGTTATGAGCTTTTAAGAAACTCGAATGCTGGATTGTTTATTCTTAGTTCAGAACATGTTGTGTAACATTTGAAGTTCTCCTCATATTCTGGCAGCTCCAGTAAATGTCTGCTCTGAGTTCTAAACTCTAAGTTCTGTAAAATGGAGAAACACCCAAATCATGGTGGCCATCAAGAAGGTGTTTTTATGTGGTTGTCAATATTCAGGTATTAAGCACCAGAAATGATGCAGCATGTGCTGCATGCCACAACTGCTCTGCAACAAATGTGGCATGGGTATGTCCAGTACACAGAAAGTGGTGCAATAATTTCTGTGCTTTTTTTTTATTATTATTTAATTTTTTTTGCACTGATTTAGTGAATATAATGTGCAAATATCTCTTCTGGCCTCCAGGTATATCATCAATATAAATGATCATTACCTCTCTATATTATCACACAGTTTTGAACTGAGATTAATTTAAACCAGTTCCAGAATGCGTGCTGCTACTCTCTGTTTGCATTTGAAGTTTTGAAAATAACTAGCTCAAACTCCAACCTCATCCAGATTATTGAGTATAAATGTGTGCCACCTGTTTGATTTTGAGTTTGTGCAGTGTAAAAAGTCTCCTAACGATTTTATAACTTCTTCTCTTAGATAAATGGCACAGTGACTGAGAACCTCTCCCTGATAGATGCTAAGAAGTTGATTGAAAGGTCGAAGGGCAAGTTGAAGATGGTCGTGCAGAGAGATGAGAGAGCCACGCTGCTCAACATCCCTGATCTGGATGACAGCATCCCCTCAGCCAATGCTTCCGATAGAGATGGTTAGTAAATGCTATTTTAGCATTTAATGTGTGTCTTGAATGAGTGTTTTATCTGAAGAGTATTCACTTGTATTAGTATGTAATTCGTTTTCTGTGAAAGCTAATGTTTTGCGGTTATTGGTGACAGATATTTCAGATATCCACTCAGTAGCATCTGATCACTCAAACCGGTCCCATGACAAGAAGAAGAGCAGTCGCTCTCGCTCGCCAGACCGGCGCTCGGAGCCCTCAGACCATTCCAGACATTCCCCTCCACAAATCAGCAATGGCAGGTCTGTGCTCGCTCTCTCTCTATTTTTCTATCTCTCTCTTGCTTTCTTTCTCTTTTTTTCTCTCTCTCTCTTTTTTTCTCTTTTTCTCTCTCTCTCTCTCTTTCTTTCTTCCCTTCATTTTCTAGCTTTCCTGCTGCTGTTTCATATTGCAGGAGGTTGAATGTTTTAATGCAATTGTTCAAGCTTATCTTTGAAAAAAGTTTTCATGTGCATTTTAATTTATTAATATTTCAAATCAGATCCACACGATTCTTGGGGCACAGAGTTCAGCCAGTGTAAGTGAATCGAATGTGGTTTGAAAGCATCCCAACAGACGATAATGGATAGATGATTTGACTTGAACACTACCAACTAATCGAACTTCCTTTTCATCATTGTTTTGAGCACTGAGGCTATTGTGTAGTACTGTACTGATCAAACTACCCTAACTCCTAACTGATGGGCCATTTCTGTTTGTTGTAAATTTCAAAGTAAAGAGGTTAATCTCTGAGTTTGGTTTATCCATATATGGTCCTAAATGTGAGGTTGCCATGTGGGGTAGCCCTGGGAAGTTTTTAATTAAGAATTTCTCTCCTCACATGCTCATTCATGGTTGCTTTTTAGCCTGGTTCTATTTTACAAGCTTGTTAGCAGAGGCGGAAGTGTGTGTTTTTAAAGTGTTGTGACGGTCTCTGTCCTCCTTCCTTCCCCTCTCTCCGTCCCTCTCCTTTTTGCTCTCTCCCCTTTCACTCAAGGAAGGATATTTTCCCAGCTTAACTCACTGGTTATGTGGGTGCCCTTTAGAAATCTTACTTGAGCTACAGTTTCAATTTTAGACACATGGAGAGGAATAAAACTTTAATATAATAGATTGATTGATTGACGATATTATTATTATTATTATTATTATTATTATTATCATTATTATTAACAACAACAAGACAAATTTCCCAATGGTATTGGTCCACACACAGCCCCACAAAATTGTAACGTTATATGTACTTAAATATATGTTTGGGCATCGTTAATGTTGGCAGAAATTGTACATTCAGTTCTTCAGTGAAACAGCAGTGGAAAACTGTCTCCAAATAAACTTCCACCAAAAGTCACAAATTCTATGAACAGGCTGTAGTACAGCCTAGTACAGGAAGGGGAAGAAACAAAATTAAGCACAAATTCACAATTGATTTCGATTACTCAGACATGGTGAGTGAACTTTTGTTTTCTCTTCCACAATTTGGTAGTATTCCAAATAAAAGCTCTCGGCCACTCAACCATTATAGCAAATAACACCGCATTTATCATTTTGATCTGACCATGGTGGTCATCACTCCACTAAACGCAACAGTAGTGTAGCATAACAACAGAAAGGACAGCATTTGTTTGTTTGTTTGTTTAAAACAGTTGCCATGTGAACACAGCATTACACTCAATGTCAGCCCTTTTTTACTGAACCATACTAATTGCTGGGACGAATATTCATCAGCATCATGAATTAAACAAGGCCACATGTGGAGTCTGCCTGCAATAAGACAGGAAAGGGGAGTAAAGGAGAGATGGGGTTTATTTTTGCAGTCTATAAACACCGCTCTCCCTGTGCCCGCTATGACATTAAAGGTTACTGAATGGTCACACTCTGGTTCTCTGTGGTCATGTGCTGATTTTTCAAGGGCCATTTTCTCATTTAGCACTCAGGACCAGTGCACACACTGCACCTGGAGTGGTGGGTGGGTGGGTGTGTGTGTGTGTGTGTGTGTGTGTGTGTGTGTGTGTGTATGTCTCTCTCTCTCTCTCTCTCTCTCTCTCTCTCCTATCATCCTCTATCACTCCAGATCAGATGGGCTGGTCTAAATATAGCCCAGCAAAGGAGCAGCAAAGCACAGCTGTGACCTTCAAGACTACCTAACTGCTGTAGAGATGCATTGTCCTTCTCTCTCTCTCTCTCTCTATCTCTCTCGTTTGTGTTTTATTAAGTGTGTGCATTGCGTTGATAGTGAAGGAATGGCATGTGGTTTTTATTTTTTATGTTGTCTGTCTTTCAGGCCAAAAGGCATCCTTAAATATGCTTAGTGGAAAAGTCATACTTGCTATTTCTTTGCCGCTCATTCAACACAGCTTATTAGTACAGATGTACATTAAGTGTATATGCTTTTTAAGTCTTTATGGAGCACGGTATTGTGGATGGTACTTTTTATGGTAGCTTGGTATTTTTGATTTACTAAAACTAAGCAACACTCTGCGTCTTAACTCAAAACCTCGTCCTTGTGCTTGCAGTCACAGGAGCCGTGATGAGGATCGCATCTCAAAGCCACTCCCCTTGCCTGCTAAAATGGTGGAGGAGACGCATAAAGCACTGGAACAGACTGGGACCAGAGAGGAGAAACAGCTCCCCCCTCTGCCAGGTCAGAGTTCAGATTAACACCCTGACCCACCCGTCACCAGCATGCTTGTTGCAATTAGTACTTTTATGTAATTGTTTATGTAAAAGCAAATTTAAAAAATGGTTTTACCAGGTGAATTTGCTGAGAAGCATTGAAAAGTTTCTAGCTTAGAAATGAGACTGAAGAGTGTGCGTGCACAGTAGTGATGTGTGCAGTATGATTTTTATCAGTTTTGACACTCCCTGCCTGTAGCATCCTGCTGGGTGGTGGCTTGACCTCTTTTAGCAGGGAAGCCACTTTGTGTGGGTTTGTCTATATATATGTGTGTGTGTGTGTGTGTGTGTGTGTGTGTGTGTGTGTGTGTGTGTTAACATGTTTACTGGTCTTCATAGAACCAAAGCCTGTGTATGCTCAGCCTGGGCAGCCTGATGTGGATTTGCCTGTCAGTCCAGCGGATGCCCCTGTGCCCAGTGTAGCCCATGATGACAGCATTCTACGGTACCCTTTTTCCTCTTCATAATCATGCAGAGATTTGAGGAACAACTTGTCACTTGCAGGGATTTTTTATGTCCGGACTTTATTTCTCCAGACCTAGTATGAAGCTGGTAAAGTTTAAGAAGGGTGAGAGCGTGGGGCTGCGGCTGGCTGGAGGCAATGATGTGGGCATTTTTGTGGCTGGCGTGCTGGAGGACAGTCCTGCTGCTAAAGAAGGCCTCGAGGAGGGAGACCAGATACTCAGGGTGAGGCCTCCTGACTGTCTCGTGCCCAATACAAATCATTTAACTGAAACATTTTGTGAATTTGTAGAGACATTAGCATTCATTATATGCTTCATTTTACAGTACACTAGAATTATTCTTCTGTATCCTAACACATCTTAATGATAGTTTAGCTCTGTTGAATGATGAGTAGTTCTTTTTAGTATTCAAGTTTTATACCTACTTTTATGGGTTGTGTGATGGCAGCCTTAGTTTTATGGGGGCTCGGTTCCCGAGCTCTGCCTTACTTGCTGTGTAAATGCTCTTAAACCTAGCCTGTACCAAAATGCTTTTACTTTCTTGGTGGTTTCCCCAGTGATATGGGCTGTTCTCTTGTCCGGCTGCCAAAATTGCCTTCCTGTGTACGTCTCCCACACTCTGAATCCTTTTAGAGAACAATGAACAGTGACTTTCTCTATAAGGCACACTCACTTTGTGTTTTCCATGTTTTTGTGAGTTTTCTGTGGCTGCTGTATTTTCAGACTCTTGTTGATAGATCAGTGATCGAGGGACAATCCTTCTGACGTTCTCTCCTTAGGTCAATAACGTAGACTTTGCAAACATCATCCGAGAGGAGGCTGTGCTGTTTCTTCTGGATCTGCCCAAAGGGGATGATGTCACCATTCTGGCCCAGAAAAAGAAAGATGGTGAGGATGTTGAGATCATTCACTGTTTTATTCAATTTCCTGTGATCAAATGAGAAATCACGTACTTATTCATCTTTTCATTATCTAGATTAAAAACGGACATAACAAAGCGTCGTTTTCTCCTCTTCTGTACTTACACATACTCTTTGCTCTCTAGTGTACAGACGAATTGTGGAGTCAGACGTGGGTGACTCATTTTATATCCGGACTCATTTTGAGTATGAAAAAGAGTCTCCGTACGGCCTGAGCTTTAATAAGGGTGAGGTGTTCCGAGTAGTAGATACCCTTTACAACGGCAAGCTGGGTTCCTGGCTTGCCATTCGAATTGGCAAGAATCACCAGGAGGTGGAAAGGGGCATTATCCCCAACAAGAACAGGTACTGAGTAATCTAGAGTAAAAGCATGTAGTAATTTTTGTGACTTTGTAATATTATAAATTCAGACAGTAGTTTCAGGTAGAAGAGATCACATGTACAATAACACACAGAGATGATTTGTAGCGTGTTAGATGGACGTTTTTTTATTTCATACGTTTGAGTCGAATCAAATATGGATCCTCGTGTTGTTTTCTGTCCTGCAGAGCGGAGCAGCTCTCCAGTGTGCAGTACACGCTTCCTAAGACAGCAGGAGGGGACAGGGCAGACTTCTGGAGGTTCCGTGGCCTGAGGAGCTCCAAGAGGAACCTGAGGAAAAGTAGAGAGGATCTCTCCGCTCAGCCTGTCCAGACAAAATTCCCCGCTTATGAGAGAGTAGTACTCAGAGAAGGTGAGGACTTGTTCTACGGCTATGTCTGGCCTCTTTATTGCTTACTTTTTTTTTCTTTTTTTTTTTCCAAGAGTATTGATTTATCTTGCAGTGTATCTGTCTTTGTTTATTTTGTCTGTATTTGTATTGTGATGTTTTTTGGGTTTTTTTTTGCACTGACCTTCTTTGTTCTTATTCCTGCATGATTAGCTGGTTTCCTGAGACCTGTAGTAGTGTTTGGTCCCATTGCTGATGTTGCCCGAGAGAAACTTTCAAGGGAGGAACCAGACGTCTTTGAGCTTGCCAGTGAGCATGGTTTACATTTTATGTTGTTGTTGTTGTTGTTGTTATTATAATTCCCTTGGAACAACAGTCAGTGATATGCATATATAGTGTATATCAAATATACAGTGTAAGCGCAGTTGATTTAAACATCTCATTAATCGTACCGTTTATGGCCTAACACTGTGTCTTGTCTTCAGAGAGTGAGCCTAGAGATGCAGGCACAGACCAGCGAAGTTCTGGAATCATCCGTCTCCATACCATTAAACAGATTATTGATAGAGTTAGTATCTGAGTGCTTACCACAGCATATAACACTTAGCTGTAGATTAACTCTGCAGTCTGGTTCTTTGCTGATCCTATACTAAATTTCACCCTTGGGCTATGTATCCTCTGGCAGGATAAGCATGCAGTGTTGGACATCACCCCGAATGCTGTGGACCGTCTGAACTATGCCCAGTGGTACCCCATCGTGGTATTTCTGAACCCAGACAGCAAACAGGGTGTGAAGAACATGAGGACCAGGCTGTGTCCTGAGTCCAGAAAGAGTGCAAGGAAACTGTACGAGCGTGCCCTCAAACTGAGAAAGAACAACCACCATCTCTTCACCAGTATGTGCTGAGACTGCAGAATTTATCACTTAAATAACCACTCCATTTCTCCTTAGCTTCTGAAAGAAGATTCCAGCAAGTGTTAGATGCTGGCTTTACTACATGATTATTTATTTTAGCAGTGATCCAATTAAGATTGATGGCACAGTTGATTTCTCTTTGTCTCTCGCCCTCTCTCTAATTAGCCACCATTAATTTGAACAACATGAATGATGGGTGGTATGGAGCTCTGAAAGAGACCATCCAGCAACAGCAGAACCAGCTGGTCTGGGTTTCTGAGGGCAAGGTAAATAGATGTTTTACTTCAGTGCTATAATATAGCTGTAATATATATATATTTTTTCCCCCTGAAGTGTCAAAATGAAGCCTCATTTTAGTGGCTTGATTAAAAGGGGTGCATACTTTGAGAACATTTATTATTTACTCTTTCAGTGAAGACACTTTTTAAATAATTCCATTAAACATTTGTTTTTTTTGTACAACCCCAATTCCGAAAAAGTTGGGACAGAGTGATTTGTAAATGAACTTTGACTTGTATTTAAACAAAAAACGTATGAAGACAAGGTATTTGATGTTTTACCTAATCAACTGCATAGTTTTTTGAAGATAAAGTTTATTTTGAAATTGATGCGTGCAGCATGTTCCAAAAAAGTTGGGACAGGGGCAATTTATGAGTAATAGTGATGACAAGTTGAAATAAGAAGCTGATGTGAAACAGGTGAGGCAATCGTCTAATCGTAGTATATAATGAGCCTCCAAAAAAGGCCTAGTCCTTCAAGAGCAAGGATGGGTCGAAGGTCACCAATCTGCCAACAGATGTGTCAATAACACTTTGAGAACAACATTCCCCAAAGACAGATCAGTAGGATTTTGGGCATTTCACCTTCTACAGTGCACAATATAAATAAAAGATTCAAGGAATCCGGTCAAATCTCGGTGCGTAAAGGGCAAGGCTGAAAACCACTTCTGAATGCGCGTGATCTCCGATCCCTCAGACGTCACTGTATTAAAAAATATCATGAGTCTGTAATGGATATCCTAACGTGGGTTTGGGAATACTTTTGTAAAGCTTTGTCATTCAACACCATTCGCCGCTGCATCCACAGATGCAAGTTAAGGCTTTACTATGGAAAGCAGAAGCCATACATCAACACTGTCCATATGCACCACCGACTTCTCTGGGCTCGGTCTCATCTGAGATGGACAATAGCACAGTGGAATCGTGTTTTGTGGTCCGACGAGTCAACATTTCAAATAGTTTTTGGACAAAACAGCCGTTGTGTTCTCCGGTCAAAGAGGAAAAGGAACATCCAAGCTGTTATCAGTGTCAGGTCCAAAAGCCAGCGTCTGTCATGGTATGGGGGTGTGTCAGTGCCCATGGCATGGGTAACTTGCACATATGAGAGGGCAACATTAATGCAGAAAGATATATACACATTTTGGAGCAACATATGCTGCCATCCAGAGCAGGACAACAACAAACCACATTCTGCCATATTACAAGTGCGTGGTTGCGTAAGCAGAGAGTGCAGGTGCTAGCATGGCCTGCTGCAGTCCTGACCTGTCTCTGATTGAGAATGTGTGGTGCATTATGAAGTGCAAAATAAGGCAATGAAGGCCCCGTACAGTTGCACAGCTGAAGAAATGCATAATGGATGAATGGGGGAAAATTCCGCCTGCTAAACTTAACCAGCTGGAGTCTTCAGTTCCCAAACACTTAATAAGTGTTATTAAAAGAAAAGTTCATGTTACACAGTGGTAAACAGTCAACTGTCCCAAATTTTTTGGAGTGTTGCAGTGATCAGATTTGAAATGAGTGTATATTTTCAAAAATAAATTAAATTCACAAAGTAAAACATCAGATATTGTGTTAATAATGTATTTTCAATATAGAACAGGGTGAGTTGAATTTTCAGATGACACTTTTTTTTTTTTTTTTTTTTTTTGCATTTTCCATACTGTCACAACTTTTTCGGAATTGGGGTTGAAAAACACTCACTCTGTTGTTAGTCAGGAGCAGAAATTACCTCAATAACTGAGCACAGATTAGTCTGGCTGTTCAATTGTATTAAGACCCTGAGCTGGTGCTTAAATAATGCTTTTCTTTTAAAGAAATCAAAGCTGTGATTTTCACAGAAATTGAATTTTACTGACTTATTCTATTCATTTTCTACCTGCGTCATAGTTATGTGCTCTGCTCCACATGATCATTTTCAGGCTGACGGAGCTCCAGAGGATGATCTAGACATCCATGACGACCGCTTGTCTTACCTCTCAGCTCCAGGCAGCGAGTACAGCATGTACAGCACCGACAGCCGTCACACGTCTGACTACGAGGACACGGACACTGAGGGAGGTGCCTATACAGACCAGGAGCTGGATGAGACCCTGAACGATGAGGTGGGCTTACCCAGCGAGCCTGCAATCACCCGCTCTTCAGAGCCTGTGCGAGAGGATCCACCGGTCATCCAAGACGTGCCGGCTTACCCCAGTTACCCACAACATACAGCTCCCCAACCTGAGCCCATGAACCGCATCGAACCTGCTGGATTTAAGATTCCTGCTCCCCAGCAGGTACAGTACACAAGACATGCCAGTGCGCTCCATGGTGAAGCTCCAGTTTATGAAGGTGTAATTCTAAGACATGAAGCTGTTTTGTTGCCTGCGATGAGTTTTCAGCATTCATTGGTAGACCTTCAGTTCAGTTCTGAACTAATACATGCACTCGGAATGTGAAATCAGCAGGTTGATGTGGTGTACATTTTTATGTAACATATTACAGACCCTATTCAGATGGTATTAATTTTCCAAGGGACACTTTGGTAAAGCCACCCTTTACAATTGACTTTATTTTTAACAATTTCAGTTTTTATTTATTTATTTGTTTGTTTGTTATCCAATATGAGTCATTTAGTTAGACTCTTTTAGATTGTATTTGGAGCTTTATTAAACACTTATGGCAATCACCAAGTGATACTTTGATAGATCCGTTGCTATGGGTCTCTAAATGCACAGTAATGCCCTCAGAGTGCAACAGTTTTATCATGAAAGGGAAAAAGAAAATATTTTGTTGCAGATACCCTTACAAACGAATACCATCCGAATAGATATGTCTGTTTTTGGTTTTTATTTTTAATTATTTTTTTATCAACCTGTTTCTTAAACGTTTTCCATAAGGTTAAAGACTTTATTTCCTATTGTTTATGACCACCTTGTGTGCAATAATGCTAACCATCATACTGATTCCTGGGCAGTACTGATTATGGTTGATTTAGCAGCCTGGAGGTGTCACACATTAATTAAAGACCTAGTGTAAAAAATGAAAAAAAAAAACCCACAGAGCAGTTTGTGTGCATATAGGAATGTGCTTTTGGTAGCGTGTGTCTATAACCTATGTGCCCCGTACTCCACAGCAGGCTGAGGCTGCTGTGGCCCTGCCCACCTTCCCCCCTGCAGTGGCATCAGCGCCCCCTGCTGCTGATCCCGCCGCACCACTAGCGGGTACGAAATCCAAGGAGCCAACTGCTCAGGCCGACTCACTTAACCTTCCCGCCCCAGAACCCGAGTCCCAGCCCGATCCTGAGCTCGCTCAGGCCCCAACACACGACCCCCACCAGTCGCTCGCGCCCAGCCCACATCCAAAGGTACCACCAGTAGCATCACCACAAGCTGGACCCGGGCACGGCCCGCTTCAGCCTGGTTCCGCCCCGCTCGCTCACTCTTTTCAAGCTGCCTGTTTCTTGCACAATGCTATTTCCTTCCACTCTGCTGTTTGCATGTGTACTGTGCCCACCCATGTCTGTGCTGTGTGTGCCTCTGCCACCTCAAGAGTATGGGTGACTGGTACACATGCACGTGATGTGTGAGGGGAAAAGGAAGAGGGCCTGGCACATCTGTGTGATCCTAGGAAAGAGGCCTCTCACTATTAGTCTCTTCACTCTCACCTCTCCTACCTCTTGCATGGCTCCTACTGTTGAGATTTCTTTTAGCTTGATCTGTCTGTAGAAGTAGTATTTAAGAGAAGTAGTACACATTTTGTCATAGAAGTAGAAGCTGCACCACCAAACACTGTAGATGTTGTAGTAGAACAAGGAATTGCAAATGGACCATAATCTGATTTGCAAGAATGGTTGTCTGTAGCTGCATGTCAATCTAACCTGCAGACAGTATAAAAGGAAATAATGTCCTCTATTATAGATAATAACATCTTAAATGTTTTTAATGTCAATAAAGAGATTAAGTAGCAAATGCATATACTGTTTCACTCTAAATGCATAATTTATAGCATTTTTTTTTAAACAATTTTACTGTCTTCAGGCTACAGAAAGTTGGAAAGTAGCTTTTCAGGCATGAATAAAGCAATTAATGTTCCCCTAATGTTATTCAAACTGTTGAAGTCTTGTAGTTGGATACATAATATTCTTTTGGCTGTCATTACTGAAAGGCTTCTTATCAAATTATATAGACATGTAGATCTAGATATGTTAAACTGAGATAATCTACCTGTTAATTGCATAATAACCACAAAGTGTATAAACTGGGGGGGGGGGTTCTGCAAAAGAATGTGTGTGAGTTTGATTATTTGATCTGTTTTGACAGAGCATTTTGTTGATTTTGAACAGCTTGTGGTGTTTTGTTTTACGATTTTTTCTCTTCTTGTATATTGGCTCTAGTTCTAGATCAGTTTAAAGGCATTAGATCTCTTGGGTACTCATTTTGTCTGTGTTTGCTGTTCTGTTCTCAGCAGATGTATAAGAAGGATCTGTACAGTGTGGATGAGCCTGTGCGAGTAAATCACATGATGAAGCCCCAGCAGCCACAATCTATAGCGCCCCCATCCTCTCTGTCCTTCAGCCACCAGCCTGTGTACCAGGACAAACAGCCATATCGCGAGTACGACCACCCGCCTTACGGCTATGATGGTGGCGGCTACGCACAACCAAAGCCTCACAACTACAACGCGCACCTGCACTATGACAACCGTGTGCCTCATTATGACGAACAGTGGCCCCAGTATGACCAGCAGTCCTCGGCCCAGCCTCCTCCTCCTCCACCTCCAGCTGGGTCAGGCTATCCTCAGGGCCACCAGCCTCCCACTCTGAGCTATGAGCCCCGCTCCCCCTATGAGGATGGACCCACGCGGGAATATAGCCCTCCTCAGCCTCGCTATGATGAGCCACCTGTTGCTTATGATAACCGACCGCCACCACGGCATGGAAAACCAGGGCCTGTTCGCTATGAGGAACCTCCTCCTCCACCTCCTCCGGCCATCTATGATGCCCGCTCTCCTTATGAACCAGAGCCCCATGGTTTCCCCATCAATAACCCACGCTCCCCCGACCCTTCTAAGCAGTATTACGGAGACACTTCTCTGAGACCCACATATAACCCGGGGCAACCAAACCGTGGATACAAACCAGGGCAACATGATCCTCTGAATTCAGACCCTCCAGTTCCTCCTCCTAAACCTGAAGTTGTGCTGTCCCCACTAGAGCCAGTACACAATGCAGCTCCTAAACCATTGCCTCCTCCACCCATAGAAGATCCAGAGGAGGAAGATCCTGCCATGAAACCCCAGTCTGTTCTCAACAGGGTCAAGATGTTTGAGAACAAGCGCTCTGTGAGTGTAGACAGAGCCAAGGAGGTTGGAGATGTGCCAGGGATCAGGGTATGTCTTTCCCCATCCCCCCCATCACTTATAAAACAAAATGGGTTTTAGTTATTATAAACTGTAAATTGTTGTATTACTATTTAGATCTACTGTATATAAAAGTCTCCCAATTTTGGTGTATTTATTCATGGGGTGTTTGTTAAAGCTGTGTCATTTTCTGATGTAGCCCACAGATTTCCCCAAACCCGTGACTACCCCTGGCCCAGTGTCCAAGGCCAACTCTCTCAACAACCTAGAACAGGAGAAACCTGCATATAGGTAACCAAAGCAAGCTGCTTTGTATACAAACATATGTCATGCTGATTATCCTCTTAAAGGTGTTTTTCATGGGGTTTATGCAATGCACTCTGCTTATGTGTTTCAGCTTTTAGTTAATATGTGAGATGCAGGGCACCAGAAAATTCTTTATTGGTCCATTTTAATTCTCCCTCATCTTGCCTCTCTACATAGGGCTCCAGAGCCACAGAAACCCCAGTCTCGATTAGGAGATGAGGTGGTTCGTGCCAACCACTACGACCCTGATGAGGATGAGGAGTACTTCAGGAAACAGCTGTCCTACTTTGATCGCCGCAGCTTTGACAACAAGGCCGTGACTCAGCCTGTAGTCAATCGCTTCCATGATTTGGCTAAACCTGCACAGCCTCAGCTAGGATACCCTTATAACAGGTACAGACCATAATAAAGGTGTATTACATTTGAGTGTAGGGGTATGATGGTATAGCAGGATAAGGAAATAGTATACAGTTCTTATGTGACAGGATGACTTGTGGTTTTCAGGCAAAACTATTTCCAGATTAATTTCTTATATTGTCAAGTTTATGACAGTCTTATGGTGGCGTACACGAACCATAAACTTTTTGTTTGTTTGTTTGTTTGTTTTTTTTGTACAGTCTGTAAAATTCATTCATTAATTCATTGGGAAGTATCCGATTAATTGAATATGCATCTGTATTAATTATATGTTTGAACAACCGTGCTACCCAGGACGGAGTCAGTGGAGAAAGTGAGCCCTGTGGATAAGAGATATGAGCCGGTCCCCCAGGTTAACCCTACACCAGCTCCGTATGGCCAGACAGGCCCTGCTGTCCCGCCCACGTCTCTGCCCAAACTCAGCAATGCAGAGGGTAAGAGTTTAAATCACACACTGAACATCTTTATTAAGCAGTGCAGAGTTCACACTAGAAGTGTTACACAATCCCTATGCATCTTTTACTTTATCTCTATCTTTATCGGTTTCGTGTGCCAAATATCTGCAATTGTATTTTCTAACATAATTAATTGCTTCTATTTCTCAAAATATAAATAAAAAGTAGCCTAATTAAATCCCAATCTCAATGTGCACCTGTGGTTACAATCAGATGGTTACCAAGAAAAAAAACAACTTTAAAATGTGCACCTTCTGTTTGTGTCTATATTTGTGTCTGTTTAGAACATATTGTCTGTTAAGTTTTGATTACATGTTTGTATTCAGTTGTTTCTCTCCCTCTTTCTCTTTGGTAATTCACAATGAACTCTCTCCCAGATCACCACAGTTCCCCTAAAGGAAAACCCGATTTGTCTACTCTCCGCCCTCCTACCCGAGATGAACCAGTCCAAGGCAACTATCTTCCTCAAAAGTCTCCAGTTAATGGCACCGACATCCCGCCCAAGACTCTGAGTGTCCCTGCTCCCACCAGTTACAACCGCTACGTTCCAAAGCCTTACACAAGCACTGCGCGGCCCTTTGAGCGCAAGTTTGAGAGTCCTAAATTCAACCACAACCTTTTGCCCAATGACACCCAGGCCAAGCAAATCGTGGTAAACAACAACCCGAAACCTCACCTCTCACCCCAACCTCTGGACACAGATAGTGGAGTGGACACATTCACTCGCACTATGGACAACAGGCCCAAATATCAGCACAACAATGTCAACGCTATCCCCAAAGCTATCCCTGTCAGGTAAAATGCCTCACCATATGCTCCTCATGACCACTGTGCCTTACGTCCCTGCGTCTGCCTCTTTATCCCTTTCAGCATTGAGTAAATGATGCCTTTCTCTTTCAGCCCCAATGCACTGGAGGATGATGACGATGATGAAGGACACACTGTGGTTGCCACAGCACGGGGCATCTTTAATTGTAACGGCGGAGTATTGAGTTCAATTGAGACAGGTGTAAGTATTATCATCCCCCAGGGAGCCATTCCTGAAAACGTGGAGCAGGAGATCTACTTTAAAGTGTGCAGAGACAACAGCATCCTGCCTCCACTGGACAAGGAGAAAGGTTAGTATCCTTGTGTAATGAAGACATGACAAACTGTATCTCATTCTACTTTAGTCATTGTTAATATCCTTAAATAATTCATGTTGATGTGTTTAAAATGGAAGAACAAATCGATCCTGGTGCACTTTGCTGCTATAATGCATCTGGAAAACATCAAATTTTCATGCCTTGCTCACTTGTCTTGATGCAGGTGAAACTCTGCTCAGCCCCCTGGTCATGTGTGGGCCTCATGGTCTGAAGTTCCTGAAGCCGGTGGAGCTGCGCCTGCCACACTGTGCGTCTATGACCCCTGATGGTTGGTCTTTTGCTCTAAAATCCTCCGACTCCTCGTCGGGTACGCTGTCCTTTCTCTGGGTTTCTTTGGGTCTTGTTATTGGTGATTTTATTAGGGATGTATCAATCTAATCGTGTATCAATATCCAACTGATGCTGACCTAAAGTGCGGGATCGAGATTCAGTCAGACACGGTGTCTGGTCTGTTGATGGAAGTTCTTTGGTTTGCGGTATTGAGCTAGCTTGCTATCTAGGTTATGTAGGTAATGTTTAACTATAGCCATGACAGCCTTTTGATGCGACAGCCGCTACAGAGAAAGTCACGCTCGTCTTTCTTTAAACTACATTTCACGTGTATTCCTATTGGAAGTGACTGCGAGGAGGCTGAAAGGTGCTGTTGCCATAAGCACAGCACAGTGCGGTACTTAAAAAGTTGAAAAAATTGTAACTTTAGAGAAAAGCAGAGAGTGATGTAAAATGCTTTTTTACCTCCCAATCAGGTCTCACGTTGGCAGGCAAGAGAGGAAAAACCAACATGGAGAACAGACATTAGACTTGCTTAGTGAGTGAATATAAGGAGACTTGCATGTTGAATAGAAAATTAAAAACTAAAATAAGAACTTGGTTGTTTTTGGGATATTCACCTGTACACAAAGTGCACCGGTACACGTTTTAATTCCGGCTGCATATGGTCAAGCAGCTCATCTTTCTCTTAATATTTATTCATGCTTCGCTGGTGTACTCCAATCAAAGACATCTTGTTGCTATTCGAGCGAACTTATATATTAACACACTAACTATAGTGTTTATTTTAAAATGAAAATATTGAATTGATTTGAATCCGGTATACAAGTCAGTTGTGAGTTTGTATAAGCAGCGTAGTTAACCACATTCGTGAATGGAACAGTATGTATATCGTACCAGCTCGGAGGACCACTACCGTCACCGCTCCTGTTCAGTGTTGTGAATCATGTGACGCTGACTGACTCAATGATGATGAATCACTGACTCAACGCTGCTTCTGCACATTCAAACACGCCGCCTGCCATCATGCTTGTGTTCTGCACAGCATAGTAACAAAAACTTTCAGATAGCAGACTATATCAGTTGATGCGCAGTGCATTTTTATCAGTATTGTGTCTCAATTAGGGTTGATACATCCCTGGTGGATATGGTACTGATTCAGCTTGGTTGTCAACTTGGCTATCATTCCATTTCTGTTTCCATTCCAGTTTAACTCTGCTGCTCTTCTATATGATGCTTGTAGAGCTCAAAAGAAAAGTTTCAGCTGTATCATCATAAAAACACTGTTGTTGCAAATAGATTCTAACACTGATGGCATTGAAATTAATTTCCAGCAATAAATAAATAAAACAAAACAAAAACACACACTTATCCATTTAGAACATATGAATATTGGAAGACACTCCAGTCATTTAAACCATTAGTCCTCAAACATTTAGTCGTCAGGGACCCCTTTATCTGTTCAAATAAATTCCACAGATTCCAGCTATTCAGATATTATATTATTATTTTATTAGAACTGTAAGGTATTTTGATATAATGTGTTCTGTGGTTGGAAAGTTCTGGAAAAGTTGACATTTATTGGCCAGCTTTTTTTTTTCTTTTCTTACCCCCTCCCCTCCCCTGAGTTACTGAGATTTGGATTAAACCCATTCACTTCATAATGACATTTAAACAAGGTCCCCAGACCTGACTTTGAGAACCACTGATTTAAACATTAAACACAAAGTGATTCTACACATTTGTATTCTGTTTGTTTACCTTCTGATTTCTCTGCAGGTGACCCCAAATGCTGGCAGAATAAATCTCTCCCAGGGGACCCCAATTACCTGGTGGGCGCTAACTGTGTGTCTGTACTCATTGACCACTTCTGAAGAGGGCGACAGCTGGTCTGTTACTGAAAGGCAAAGTGTCATCGGAGAACTTTATGAAGCCCCCCACCCCCTTTCCTCCTCTCCTCCTCTCTTTCTCTCCTCTCTGCAATGGAGTCATTCTTTTCTCTTGCTTTGTGGACCGTTGCCAGACAGAGTTTATTTGCTTGGAGGACAAGGAGAGCACCTCCTCCCGGTGCTGAATCCCCACAAAACTCATTCTTATTGTTCTTATTTTGGTGCTTGAAGGCTTGCCAAATATGAAACGGATGGAATAAGAGCATATTAACTGAAAAGAATGCATGACTAGTACCACAGACAGACTGAAAATCCCATTTGACATCTGTCTAAATTGTTCAATTTTTTTTTAAGACACCATTTAAATGAAGGAATAAAATAAATAATTTGTTTTAAATATTGCAGTTCTGCATCTATGCTCACAAACAAACAAAAAGAGGTTTAATGCACATCCCTCTTTTTTGTTTGTGAAGTCTGTGGTCATGCGTGTTTTGCTGGTGTGGGTGTACATGAGGACTGCTTTGGATCTGCATCATTCTGAGCCTATTTTCTGGGGGACTTGAATGAAGGACACTAAAATGTTATGAAGATGTGTTTCTGAAGGATTAGAACTTTTTCGCTCATTGCTGATCAACTTCCTTCACGGGCTTCAAACGGGCTCTACATTTTGAACAGACCTTTTCTAGTGATGTTTTACCATAGACGAACACACTGGCAAGACTCCTGCTGTCTAGAGATCTATGCATGTGCTACGACTCAGGTCCAGACGCCTGCTACTACGTTCCGAACACCAACCTCCCCCCCATCTTTACACTGCGAGCAGTGATGCCTTACCTGCATATTAACATTTAATTTAACAAAACCACATGCAAATGTTACGTTTAAGTTGTTGAGTGACATGATGAAGGATATTTAAATTCTCACCGTAAATTCAAACCCGTTATGTTCGTGGATCGGATTTAGCACACCAGTACTCAAGGCTAATGAACAGGTATGCTTTATTTTACTGCTATGCATCTGTCAAAAGATATACATAACACTAGGATATGTTTAAATTATAGCTGTATATACTGCTAGCACATGGCCTTGGTTCGCTGTAAATGAACTTTTGTACATTTTTGTTATTTTGTATAAAAAAGTAAGGTGGGGGGGATTATTTAAAAAAACAAAAACACTACATTGGTTATGTTTGTATTACACTAATACCCCTGAGCCTTGGAACTAAACTTAGAAGTAATGAAAAATTTAAAATATTTAAAAAAAAAAAAAAAAAACCCACTTTTCTACCATCATATACATAAATTTCTTCTCAATGGCATTTTTAACAATAAGAACACAACATTTTTATTCTTATTTACAGAATAGGAAAGTGCTCGGTTTCAATAATTTAATGACTCTGTACTTAAGCAGGGGCCGTCGTGGTGAGTGGTCCTGTACTTTGTGATACTGGATGCTGTATTGTGTGCCCTGAAATGTATTTTTGTACTAGTAAACAATTTAATAAGGCACATCAGTACTCCTTTTCTTTTGATATAAAACAGCTTCTACCCAATCTGAGTTTCTTTTCTTTATGAGGCTGACTTTTTTTTTGAATATTCTTTTTGCTGCACATTTCTAAATATACCACTGTATTAAATAAATTCATTTTTAAAGTAATGTTGCATGCTTCTAGTGTCAGCACTGTAATCAACTGTAGAACAATTAGTGTATAGCCATTGTGAAAAAGGTACAAAGTTTGGCTTGACGCTATCTCATGGGGTAATGACCCTCAGCAGTGGATAAAAAGAGCACAAGCTCCAGTAAAGCTGATAAGAGCTGCATTAGAAAGGCTGGAGGCTTCATTCCCCAAGTTGGCCTTTGCCCTACTTACACTGGCTCCGTCATTAGTACAGTTGTGAGCTTGGGGGGGAAAATCTTTAGGCTGTGGACTTTTCTTCTCAGGCCGTACACTCATGAAACAATGAAATTGAAACCATGTTTGAGTGATCAGTACATGTATTACTTATGAAACACAACATACATTATTTAAACAATCATATTAAACATGCTAGATTGTATTAATCATTGTCATAGCATAAAAGTTTGTTTACTAAATTAGTTCAATATTAAAAACTTGACAGATGAAACCAGGAACCTCCCTGAGATTAGTCTGCAACTAGTTTAGCATTAGCTATTGTTTTTCGCAAGGCCACACAAAACCACCGTTCATTTGAAAAGTATACTCCTATTTTTTTTTACATTTCCAGACTTATAGTTTAGTGTCTCCTGAAATCACTGAATTATAAATTTCCTGAGTGAGGGCAATGTATTTCTTTTCAACTAGATCAAGGAAGTAGAGTGGGTCACGAATGAGCGCTGGATCAAAGCCCTCCTCCACCAGCTTCACCTTTTTCATCTTGAAAGTTCCTGTGAGTTCCAAAGAACTCTGAAAGAGAAATGTGCTTCGATTAAAAGCTTGATGCAAAGAAAGACTGAAAGCTATGCATTCAGCAGTACTGGGTTCTAAACATGACCTACCTGAATGCGAATGAAACGGGGTCTGGCATAAACGGGTAGGTAGTTGGCTACGACTCTACATGTGTCGGTGCCATCAAACTCCTTCCCTTCTTTTAACACAACAGCCGCCATTCCAATCCTCCCCTCATGCCCTTAAGAAAGAATTTAACAATAATTCATTTATCCAAATTGACTTTGATGACAATGTGAAATGCACTTAGAGCTGAACAGCTGAAGTTTCCAGGCTTTCAACAAGTCTGGCTCCCAGCCTTCCACTCCAACTGCAGAACCTGAAACGCTGCAAACGACACCCGATTTTGCATAAGTCATGTTTACACAACTATAGCTTTTACCTTGGACTGTGACACCATAGACGTTTGCTTCCTCAATGCAGTCCACCATAATGAGAATATCCGATACTTCAGTTGTGGCTACGTTTTCACCTTTCCATCTGTGAATCACACCAAACGTAATCAACTCGACAGATTAATATGATTATTACACGTTTTGGCAGTGATGTCTTTTAGAGTGCACGCCACTGACAATTTATAAGATCTAATGTAGTTTTTCCTTTATAATCCAAACTGGTGCTATTTTACCTGAACGTGTCTCCAACCCGATCCTGAAAGTAGACAAATTTTTCATGGTCGATTTTCAGCAAGTCGCCGCTGTTGAAATAGAGATCGCCTTTAACAAATACATCTCGGAGTCTTTTCTTTTCCGTCTGCTGCTTGTTTCCAGCGTAACCAACAAATGGAGACTTAACGGTGATCTTCCCAATCAGCAGTCCAGGTTCCCCTGCAAGATCATTTATATCATTCATATGAATGGATTCATATGTACAGGGTATGAAATCTTTGCTAATGAGTCAAGCAGGATTGACTGACCCGGAGCTGCTGGTACACAGAATCCGTCTGCGTTCCTCACAGGTTCCTCTTTCTCAATGTCGAACTTGATCAGGGCGTAGGGGAAGAATTTCTAGCAGACACCATTTGAAATGAGCTTTATTCACAACGTTCTTCACTGTGCTGCTTTTAAATGGTCTCAGAGTTAAATACTCTTACCTTGTGGAGGAAGTTAACACGGCCTACCACTCCAACCTTTGTGGTGTAGTTAATAAACCCGATGTTTCCTTCTGTGGCAGCATAGAGTTCCCTGACGTAAATATTCCCGAAGCGATTCAAAAATTCGTTCCATACGTCTGCTCGTACACCGTTACCTATAGCAATCTTCACTTTGTGGTCTCGGTCATTGTCTCTCTGTGGGAAATAGCACAAATAGACATTATTTTCAAAACATCAAATATTCGATAGCTTTTAGAGTTTGTAATCTTACCTCAGTGTATGTGGCGCACTATACACTGATCAGCCATAACATTAAAACCACCTGCCTAATATCCTGCAAGAACCCCATGTGCTGCCAAAACAGCTCTGACCCATCGAGACATGGACTCCACAAAACCCTCTGAAGGTGTCCTGTGGTATCTGGTGCCACGCACCCAGCTGTCCACATGATGTAAAAGTTAATGTGATTCATCAGATCAAGCCACCTTCTTCCGTTGCTCCATGGTCCAGTTCTGATGCTCATTATAGGTGCTTATGGCAGTGGACATGTGTGAGCATGGGCACTCTGACCGGTCTGCTGCCACGCAGAACCACACACACAGTGTGCACTATGTGTTCTGACACCTTTCTATCATAGCCAGTATGAACTTTTTCAGCAATTTGTTCTACAGTAGCTCTTCTGTAAGATCAGACCAGATGGGTTGGTCTTCACTTCTCATGCGTATCAGTGAGCTTTGGGTGCCCATGACCCTGTCGCCAGTTCACTGGTCGTCCTTCTTTAGACCACTTTTGGTACTAACTTGGAGTGTAACCTGGCCTGGGAATTGGGGGCTGCAGCGGCAAAGATTTTTTCTTTAGCCACGAATAATTCTCCACTTGGAGCGGTTCGTCACTATGTAACTGAACTTCTTTAAAAGCCTGTAATGTTATATCTTCAGTGAACAGATGCCAATCAGACAGGGTTTACAGGAAAACACAAGGAAATACTCGTCTTCTTGCTTGACAGCTCTCAATTCTCACAGTCAGTGTGAGGTAAAATGGATATATTCAGAAAAAAAATTTGTAACTAGTAAATGGGTTGAAACTGAAACACTAACATCCTCTCATGCTGAGCAGGAAAACAAGGTGTGTAAATGACTTATGCTCTGCTCAAATCATATTCACGTATAAGGACAGATACTGTACTCTGCATGGCACTGTAGCAGCTAAACCCATACACTGATAGCTTAGTTGTGCCTCCCCTTGATTAGTGACACCAAACTAGTCTAGTCTCGTTTTAGATAACCAAAGAGTTTTATATTTTATCGTTCTGGTAGTCCTGCAAATAGTGATAACACCCGAGGCAGGTTTTATGATAAATCCAACTTTTTGTCCAATTTTCACATTTTTAAGCAATTAGCCAAGGAAAAGATGCACGGAAACAGTCTATTTAGAAATATGTTTTTAAAAAGTTTTTCTGATGGAGAAGAATCTGGGCTCGGTCCTGGATGATTAACAGTTCAACTAACGCCTCTGGGCCTAACCACTGCATACTGGGAACACCCCACAAGACCTGTCATTTTGGAGATGCTCTGACCCAGTTGTCTAGTCTTCACAATTTGGCCCTTGTAAAAGTCACTCAGATCCTTACGCTTGCCCATTTTTCCTGCTTCTAAACCATCAACCTGGAGAACTGACTGTTCACTTCCTGCCTAATATATCCCACCCCTTCACAAGTGCCACTGTGACAAGATAATCAATGCTATTCACTTCACATGTCAGTGGTTTTAATGGTGTGTGTGTGTGTGTGTGTGTGTAATATAATATAATACAAGTCTAGCACAATAGTTTAGCTGAAAAGAAACCTCAACATGAATACATGCAGCAGCTCAACTGAGAAAACTCCTCTCGTATATCAGTACATAAATAGTGTATTCAATTACATAGGTACAAAATGCTGACCTTTGGTGTATTGCAGAGGTAACGCATTGTTTCTCCAATGTACTGCATCACTGTAACATTATACTTCCTGCAGTCGTCCCAGAACTGAGAGGCAGAAAATTTCCTCCGCAGAACTAAAGAATTCCCTAAAACCAGGACAGGAAATGCAAACAACGCACAAGATATAGGCTCATACTTTCATTAAGTTAGCAAGAAAACATGATGGGTATGCTATTAGGGTTAGAACCCTTATCTGAACCCCTAACTCCAGAGATGTGAGGCAAGCATGCTAATCACTAAGCCACCGTGCCACCCACAACCTCCCCCCCCTCCCAAAAAAAAACATGAGTCAGCATGCACTTAGAAAATGTACCTCTCTCAATACAGCCTGTGAATCCTATGAGGAAGCCAGCGCTGTGGTACAGAGGCAGGTTGAGGTAAAACACGTCTTCAGAGGTGACTCCAGAAACACCCTGGATGAATGAAGCAGCCCAAACTCTCTCGTGAGTCACTGTGGCTGCTTTCGGCAGACCTAAACCCAAAGCAAGGCAAATTCAACAGTTGAATAAATACAGATGAACATTCTAGCTTCATTTTCTGAGATTGAGATCTGGTGACTGAACGCCATAGCACATGATTTTCATACACATGAAACCATCCAGTGAGTCCTCGTGCCCTGTGGTGGGGGAATTGTCCTTCTGGAAGAGACCACTAACGTCATAATAAAAATGTTTCAGCAAAAGATAAAGGAGTAACGTCAATAAGTAAGTCAGTGTATAAGTTAGTGTATAAGTAAGTCTATTGATTTATAGCCACCAGCTTTACTTTCCTTTCCTTTGTCATCTGTCTGTACAGTATATAAAGAAGAGCTAACAATATAAGAAAATGCTTCTTCAGTGTTCCATTAGGTTTGTTTGTGTTCAGAGTAAATCTAGTGTTGTCTGAAAGCCTGGAACATCTGTGTGTGTTGTTACCGGTGGTTCCAGATGTGTAGATGTACAGCGCTGTGCTGTTGAATTTAACATTAGCCCTAAGTGATGGAGACAGCGCTTCATCAGGTGCCTGTGTGATGGCCTGAGAGATGCCCTTAATGCCATCTGTGCTGCATGCATCAGAGAGCACATACACGCTGATGCGTTTCTCTTTCAAAGCAGGCAAAATTTCTCCAACGGCACCACAGAGCTCTGCAGGAAAACATACAACTGGTCAGTTCAACTCTACCTCAAACAGGTCAATCTCCAGGGTGAATAATCAGATAGACTCTAGCCCTAGAACAGAGCCAGTTTAACTACAGAAACGCTGTTACAGGTTTATACGGTCAACTCCAGAATTATTGGCACCTTTCATGAAAATGAGCATGTAACCCAAATAACCCATGCAATCACTTATTTTGAACTTGAACATAAGGGCACTGTATAGTTTTTATTTTGTTTTGTTTTTTTTCCAACAAAAATATCTTTCTTAAGGAGTGAAACATTTTCTGCAAAACCCTGATTCCAAAAGTATCAGCACCCCACACAATTAAAATGTATAACAGCACCTGCAATGTCTAACAAGGTCGGAAACACTTGTAGAGGATGCAGAACCAGGTTGTTTATATTCTCTGATTGGTGCGCATGGACTTGTCTCTTCAGTTCACCTCACAGGTTTTTAAAAGGTTTTCATATCAGACTAAATCATTTGTTTTAGTCCTTGGAATCATATTTGTGATGATCTGGATGTATGTCTGGCTCACTGTTGTTGAAAGCTTATCTACGGCCAAGCCTGAACTTTGTGATAAAGGAATCTAAAATTTTAGCCTAGAATTCAAAGACGGTTATCAGAATTCATTATGTTATCAGTCACAATGGGATGACATGAAATTCACACGAAATATGATGTTGCTTGTGATTTCCCACACAAACAGAAACCAGTTGGAGAACCACTGCTGTAAACACTGTGCATTGACACATTGAGTATTGATTGCACTGGATGAAACTTTTACCTTGGTCTACTATAAGCACGTTTGCACCACAGCAGGAGAAGCAGTGCAGAAGGGATTTGGATCTGATGTTAAAGTTGAGTAAAGCAGTAGCACAGCCGAGTTTAACCAGACCGAGCCAGACCCAGATAAAACAAGGCTCATTGCCTAAGAACAAGGCCACAATGTCACCCTCCTTCAGTCCAGCCACCTTCTGCAAAGCACGAGCCACTTTATTACTCTCCTTGTCCACGTCCGCATACGAATGCGTCTCTCCCATGAAGTGGATGAAGGGTTTGTGTGGATGTTTCCTCACTCCATCCAGAAAGCCGTCGAGAATGCTGTAAAAGCGAGCTCTCCTCTTGTAGAGCTCCAGGCGCAGTCCAAAGCGCGCAGCATGCAAGATGTATGCGCAGTCCTGGATCAAGTATGGACACAGTGTCCTGAGCACGGAGGGCAGCACACACAGCCCAGCCACAAGTAAAGTCAACCACACGTACATGTCCATGCAAGCAGAGCTGCTGCACAAAGAAAGCTCGCAAGACAACAAATGTGCAGCACTGAAGTACAGAAAGTACAAGCGCTCAGATATGAGCCAGATTTCGCTCAATGGGTTGCCATATTACACGTCAAATCCACTTGAAAGGGGTTTTAGTTTGCATGTGTGTTTTACACAAATGTAGGACAAGTGTAAAGTTCCTCTGCAGTGAGAATCCAGATCAAGTGAGGATCAGTTATACTGAAGTGTAATCACTTTTCCCCCTGGCAGATCTGCTGTATCTGAAAGGGTTTACTGCTTTTCTGCTGACTTCCACAAAACTGTGACTGGCTGTATTATCTCAATATTTCATAAAATTCATAAATCATGTATGTTAAGAAAACTTGAAACGTTAAGAAATTAAACTAAAATGTTGTGATACTAAAAAGGAAGAATTAAAACGTACAAGAGATTTAATAAATAAATAAATAAATAAAAATGGTACAAAACCTTCACATTTTTAGAATTGTTTTAAGAAAACAATGCTAGAAAATACCAAGACGTTCTAAGGTGCAATAATAAGACTATAGCTGAGAATTGTATCAGTTAATGTAAGGAATTAATAGCATTCTTAGGTAATATATTACACATTCAAATACTGTAAGAGAAAACCACCTTCACATGTGTCTGTCCATCCAATCATTTTCCATATCGCTTATACTACACAGGGTCACAACGAGCCTGAAGACTATCCCAGGGAACTTGGGGCGCTAGGGTGGGGGACACACTGGACAGCGTGCCAACCCATCTCAGGACACGATCACACACACGTTCACACACCACGGACAATTCAGAAATTCCAGTCAACGTACAACGCATGTATTTGGGCTGGGGGAGGAAACAGGAGTACCTGGAGAAAACCCCCGAAGCACGGGGAGAACATGCACACTCCAAGTACACAGGACAGAAACGACGTCATGTCTTGCACTAAAATTCTAGTATGCTTAAAAATACTTCTCTTTACATCATGGACTGATTTAAGGAGACAAAACATCATCATAACCACAATTCATTTTTAACTAGTCTTATCTATTTATATCTAATTATTTCTAAATACCATTAAGGTAACTAATGTGTTACTGCAGCACATCACCCAGGAATTAGTCATGAAGAGCAGCAAAGCTCCACATCTCCTAAAGTGAAGAAACAGAATATTGTTTTTACCTCTTAAAAAAACAAAAACAAACCCTAATCATTTAATGTTACTGATAAATAAAATACAGTATAATTAAAGTGCAGCACAGTCACAGGTCCAGCAACAGGAAACATGCAGCACTGACACACACCAGCTTGTTGCTCAATGTTTGCACGTCATAATTATTAAAACACTTTTAAATGACAACATTTAGCTGTTCAAGCTCTCTTGTCTTGTCTACTTAGTTTCACTCTATTTCAGCCTAGACCAGAGGTCACAGAGATATGCAGCATAGAAGGAATTAATACTCTACAGCTCTTCATCTATTTTTTTTTAATTTTTTTTTTTATAGTTGTTGCACATGGATAAACTCTCACTTTGCTGTGCACAGAGAAAACTACATGATCCGCTGAAATGTCTTTACATAAACAGCATTCAGAAAACAGTTATTTACACAGATTTGACAGTCAGCAGATTTTCCTGCAATATGGCAACCACATTCTTCAGCTTAGACTTAGGAGTGGGCGGAGTTTGTAATGGAATGTACATATCTGTACTATGGTCTCAACGAACTGTTGCTACACAGCTGATACTGATATGAAAGTATTACAGCTCCTTAAATCCAGTCAAACCACAAATTAGCATCATGTGAGTAAAAAATAAAATCAAATATACACTAACAACGTGTCTAAATTATATAATATTTAAATATATTTAAAATAGCATGTTAAATGCAACTCACATGCTTTCAAGTAATATGACCAGCATTAAGGTTTTTAGGAAAATCGAGACATTTTATGGAGGGTTTTAAACTTTAATTCACAAAAGGCAGTACAAAAACAGGTTAATTAAGAAATCCTGACAATCACATAACATCAATATTCAGTCAAATCACAGTACAACACACACACACACACACACACACACACACACACACACACACACACACACACACACACCTCTATTCAGACAGACATCATTTTATTTCTGAATCAGAGACACTGGACTGTCAAACCCACTGTCCTGTTGAGACATTTTGAATTGTGAGAGTAAACTCTTAGGACAGGTTTTACGGCTCATCTCATCCTCCGAGCCTGGAATTGGATCCCTACTCTTAGTCATTTTACTGTATGCATACTTCTTGGGTTTCACCCCGAATGGCTTTTTGGCAATCTCTTTGTAAACAGTTACATCAGAGTTATCACCTATGGTGCTTCCAAAGTCCAGCTCATCTACAGCAGGGCCAGTCAATGAGAATGAGCTGACTGGCTGTGGGGTTTTGCTGGGGTAGGAGGAGGTTAGATGAATGTTGTTGGAAAAAGTGGATCCGTTACTGGATAAACTCCAGTCACTCTGGCCATCATCTCTCACAGGCGCCTCTTCAATAAGGAAAGGCTCAACAGCCACCCGAGGAGTAAAACTTTCACTGGCTTTTCCTGCTTCTGTCCGCATCAGGTACTCCTCCCTGCTATGCTTCCTCAGGGTCACATTAACAGAGTCAACAGTATTAAAATGAACATGAGATGAAGCAAAATCACAGAAGGATTTGGGAGGATGATGGTGGAGTGACCGTGGGGTGGTGGGCTCAGTTATTTCAGTACCTTTAGCGGCATTCGTCTTCACAGATTTGAAGTCAGGCCGAGAGGCCTTGCCTGCAGTTCTCATTTTGACTGTTTGGCCTACAGAGCTGGTCTCAGCGAGGACCTTCATCTGCTGCCGTTGCTCATTCCTGCAAACCTTATGGGACTCCGTTATGGCAGAATGGCTTTGGCTTGATGCAGCACAAAACACTTTATGGTCAACTTTAGAGTTTTCTGTAGAGTTTGATGATGGTTCTGTGATAAATATTACAAAAATAAACATCAGGTTTCTTTTTAAATACATCATGACTACTCCTACAGATAAAAATATAAATAATAATAATAATAATAATAATAATAATAATAATAATAATAATAATAATAGTAAACAATCTGTACCTTGTGAATCCAGATTTCTTTGAAATTTCTTTTTGGCTACAGGTGTTTCTAGCACTTTGGCCATGGCAGCCAGTTTACTGGCAGCATTGATTATTTTCTTCTCAGCGCTGGGTTTTAAAGAGGCAGATAACCAAAATTTGATGAGGCAAAAAACATCCAAGCAGCACAGAGGCTAAAGGAAACTCTTGCCACTCTTACCCGTTGGTCTGGCCCCCCTCCTCCAGGAGCTCCTGCAGGCAGGTGAGGTAGTACCTGCGCATCCTGCGAGCCGTGTCCTGTCTCTCTCTCAGGACCTCGGCTCTAATCAGCTCAGCTGCTCGCTCTTTGCTCTCCTGCAGGTAGCGCAGCATGTCACCTGCACAACACAGCACATCAGTGTTAACTACAGACACAATGCCAACAATGTCACAGAAAACTTTAAAACAGCACTCCATGAATAGCAGAGTAAACTAAAAAGACTGAAATACACAGACCTCTTATTTTTTGCACAGCTTTCATATATTGTTCGTTCATTTCTTCAAGGCCAGCATGAAGATTTTGTTGAGTGACTGCAGAACTGTAACAGATCATGAACCTAAAAAAATCAACCTTTTATGGAAGGCCAAATGCAGACAAATGTTTGTTTTTTTTATATTTTAATCAGGCAAAAACATTTTTAAACAGCACAAACCCCGATTCCTCGCATGCAGACAATTTGGCCTGCTCAACCACTTTCGCATGAGCTTCCTTCTCTTTTCGCAAGATTTCTTCATGCTCTTCTAAAATGGTTAAAATTTTAAAGAAAGAATTACAAATGAAATCATAGCAGATTACTGACCAACATGTCCACATTCGTAAACAAGAGAATGTGCCAAAGAGAGAATTTTGATATTTATGTGTATATTTTGGACATGTGAAAGCTAAAGCGGAGCACTAAGGACCTTTGAGTTTGTGTAGATTGCTCTTGTGCTCTCGGACCGTGTGCTGGAGCTGACGACAGGCCTTCTCCAGATGCCTCTGAAACTCCAGATTCTTTTTCTGGAGCCTGCCTACGGTATCATTACAACTCTTGTTGCTACAGACACTTTCTTTCCTTTGGGCCAATGAGCCTGCAAAGTACAACATGCAAGTGTTCATTCATCTAAAAACAAATTCATGATCTCATAGAATATGAGCAAATCTAGTAGCATGAGTGCCACATACTATGTATATGATTGAGTTCCTTTTCATGTTGCTCTTGGGTTTCCTTCAGCACATGCCTCAACTTCTCCTCACTGCTCTGTAGCATAATATACATAGACATGTATAGTTTCTATATTGCACATATAATATATTCTATAATACAACACATGTCACATGAAGAAAATATTCTCAGAACAGGTTAATACATTTGCATTTTAAAACCCTACCTTTATTCAAAGTATTTACGTATGCATCTGTGCGTATGCAATTACAATAGACAAGAACTGTAACTCCCGATACGTTACTATACAGAAAATCCATTTACCTGAAACTTGCCTTGCAAACTGCTGAATTAGGTTTTGAATATATAACGTGAATTCAATGCTACTTAGGCTTTCCCCTAAAGTTTGGGTGTATCCATATATAAATCAGACCCACACAACTACATTGGTAATGTACAGTATAACCTAATTTGTTCCTACTGAAAAAGTAGTTCTATGTCTGAAAGGATGAAATTATACTAATATAAAGCTTAATATGCAAAGATGTCTGACTGAATAATTAATTAAAGCGTTCTACAAAACAACACGTTTTTCAGTACAGGGAAACGTGATGAAATGATTGTTTATTGTAACTCATGTGCTACTGATGTGGCAGATCTAGATTAGGTTAATGTTTTCAAAGAAGCTGGGCTGAAGAAAGCATTGCTGTTATCTGTTCATTGCTTATCTTTATGATACAAAACACTGAACCAGACATGACAAACCTTCAGCGACTTCTGCTTGGTGTTGGCTTCAGCTTTGGCCAGTGCCTCCCTGCACAGGTTCCTCAGTCTGCCTCTTACACCTCCTTCCTTGCCATCTGCCTCCTCAGCAACTTCTCTCTGCTCCTGGACCTCCTTCAGCACCTCCTTTAACTCAGCCAGCACCTCCTCCATCGATTGCTGCCGTTCTTCCCGCAACCTCAAAAAACAGGTTTGTTCTGTGAGTACTGGTGCAGTTTAGCAAACAAACAGTGTGTATATCTGTACATTATAGCAACACTATGCTTAGTTCAATGTTCATCAGTCATAGTGGTCTTTGATCATTACTTGAGCTGTTGCTGACTCCTCCACTCCTGCTCCTTGCTCCGGATGGCTTCCTGTAGATGTGCTTGCCCCTTTCTGAGAGCCTCCTCCCAGGTCTCTTTTATTCTTCTCTCCAGCTGTGCCTGATGAGTTTCTTTTAGGCTCTCTTGGTCCCTCTGAAGTTGCATCTTGAGGCATGAAATCTCTTCCTGCTTCTCGGTGTTCCACAAAGCTCTGGCAGCAGAGAGCTCACCTTTGAGAAGCGCCTTCTGCTCCTCACCAGAACGCTCCAGCTGCGTGTTCAGACAGTTCACCTGCTCCTGAAGCTCCTGGTTTCTGTGCACATAGTCCTCTAGCTCCTTGCATTTTCTACTCATTGTCTCCTGCCATTTGTCTTCAGCTGCTTTTACTGCTGAAGACACCTGGATGATGCAGATATAAAGGGCCTTTATATCACCTAATAAATAGGTCTTCTGCTTAGTAGTTTATTTTTAACTAATACTACCTCTTAATTTATAACGTTAAAGGGGTTTTCCTTCAAGGTGATAACACGTTTAACATACAATACAGACTGCACCAATCATGTACAACCACCTAGTGGGTCTTAATTTGCTTTTCATTAGATTCTACATTCAACAAAATATAGTTAATATAATAGGAGCCTGTAGCTTTAATTAAACAACATCCTGACACGTTCTTTTAATTTAGTTCTAGCCGTTTTGTTGTTGGAATGTAATTTCAGCTTTTTTATATAGTTTATTAACGGCAACCTACCTGTTCTTGAATGTGTTGCTGTTGTAGCGTTTCCCACCGTTCTCGCTCTGACTCCAAACTGGCTTTGTACTCTGGGAGGGAGGACATCTCTTGGAGCCAGCGATTATGAGCTCTAGACACAGCCCTTTCAACCTGCAAAGGGGACAGAGGAGGAACGAGCACGGTGATATTCCAAGATTTTACACAAACATTATGTTACACAATAACATGTGTTTTTGTCGTCATGGTAAAAGTGCAAAAACAAGGCACTCTGTATTTCATGACCATTGGTGTAGGCCAGTGGTTCTCAAACTGGAGAGGGGGTGCACAGAAATTCTATAACATTATTATATTTTAAAAAAATTATTTTCCCTGTAAGTATGCAAGTTGGGATTGTCAACCTTTGAACTATGATGTACATAAAAATGAGAAATATTAAGAAATTAAATCAATTATACACTAAGACACACCAACAGAGACATCCGTTGATATACATGCTGATAAAACCTAAGACTATTTAAAACGGATAAGTTTTAGATAAAGGACGTAGTCTCTTAGTGGAGAACGTTAATACAGAAGAGCCTAGCGTGAAAAAACAAAAAATTGTGAAAATTTGACAACTCTACGGGGACATCAAGCTGAAAAAGTTTCAGAACCACTGCACTAGGCGATAATTTGGCTGCAGTACGAGGTGTTATGTGATGCCCAATCAAATGAACTCCTTTCAAACCCTTTAAATCCCTGTAAAATATTTACTATAGATACAACAACGTGCAGTATCTAGAATGTATGTAACAAGCACATTAATATAAACCAGTGGTATGAAATATAGCCAGAATGTGCTGTTATAGAAAATTAAACATGTTCTAACCATCTAATCAGTCAAGGTGGTATCAGTTCTGTTAAAGATCTGTTGCTTCTACTAATCATATGAAGAAGTTCCATGTGCATCAACTGTCTGACTTAATCAGAAGGCACAACAGAGTCATTTACATCATATTTAGAACATATACCAATTTTATCAGCTATATTTTGTAAATAGTTGGAAGAGTTGAAAGAGGTACATAATCCGGTGTTACACTAGCAACTTACTCTTTTGCCTGATCAACACCAGCCCTAAATACCGATCGAAATTCTGTGTGTAACTGACCTGCAATGTTATATCCTGCACATGTTTCTGCTGCAGTTCTCTCTCTTTGCCCCTCACTGCCTCCTCCACTGCTTTGGTGAGCCTGCTGTCTGACTCTCGCTGCAGCGCCATCCTCTGGGCACCTAGTCTCTCCTCCAGCTGCTCCAGGGAGAGCAGCGGGCTCACAGAATCCACAGTGTCTGTCTGAGTGCAATCATCCTGTGTTTCTGTACATTTGGCTTTTTGTTTTTCTTTCATGGCCTCTTCCAGTTTTCGCTCCCACTTCCTTTCCAACTGAGTGAGTGAGATTAAGGACACATACTGAAGCACAAGCACACAAACCAACACTGTGCTTACTAAATTGTTTGTCATTTTTCCAAATCCATTCGGTTTAGTAAATATGCCACCTACTTCTTGCTGTACTTCCTGCCAGCTCTTTTTGGCGGAGGCTAGCTGCTTAGTGACCTGCAACTGTATCTCCGTCTCTTTGTCTTTGGTCCACTGAGCCTTGAGCTGGGCAACAGCCTCCTGGTGTTGGGAGGCAAAATCTGCCTTCTGCTTCTCCTGAGCCTCCTCGATCTCCTGTCGTCTCTTTACCTGAGGAGCAGAAAATAAATGAAATGTTTATTATCCATTTCGGGATATATAAATTAATAAACGTGTAACTCGGCTATACGGCACAGCACCATATGAAACAGATCACCTCACCTCATCAATTCTGCTCTGAAGGTTTTCCTCAAGTTTATCTTTTTCCTTGCAAACAGAGATGTAACATTCCTGCACAGCTAATACTTCTTGACTTAGGTCAGATAATTTAGATCTGTATAGAGGATGCACAAGAAAGTCCATTTACACAACTTGAACCATTAGAAGCAGAATTAATATAGTACTTAACACTGATCAATAGAAAACCTGCAGACTAATTAAGAATGAAATGAAGATTATTTGGTAGATGTTTTTAGGCACAATTCACTTACTCCAGCTGCTGGATGTGCTGTTGATGCTGGGCAGTAAGCTGCTCAATGTGAGCCATGTGTTCCTGAGTGAGTTCTGCACGAACATGCTGAACCACATCATCTCTGTACTGCTGCTGGGTTCTCTCATACCTGAATACACACCACCAACGGTAAATCTAATAAATCATCCATCACATTTCCTTTTTTAAAAAGGAGCCACTAGCATCTTACCTCTCAGCAGCCTCCTGTTTCTCCTGGTCCAGCTCCTGAATCATCTCCCTCATCTTGGTACAGAGCTCAAAATTAGCCGCTTTCACCTTTTCCTCGCTCTGCTTCAGCTCCTTATTTCTCAACTCGAGTGCCTGCCATTGAAATACCACAGGCCTCATTTAAACACAAAATCTCTGTTTAAATCCATGTAGAACAATCCAAAGCCTGCACATACAATCATTTCCAAAAAAATTACTGTGAATGATTTCTAAAAACATCCATAAACATGAAAACCTTTTGCTCAGGTCTTTTCAGATATTCTCTTAAAATCCTGTGCATGAGAATGAGAATTCTCTAGATGGAGTCAGGGCATTCAAATATATTATGATACACAATTAATATTAATGGCTGGTTACATAATTAGGCTTTTTGGTTGTTGTTAAAATACATCAAAGGAATAGGTCTTGATGACTAATAAACCGCTCATTATTATTGCTGAAAGAAGAAAATAAATAAATCCTGGAAAATGAGCTCTCTGTACAGAGCCATGACTCTTGTACATCTTTTTTGAAGGTCCCTTTTAATGCAAGACCAAATTTGTAGCATTAAAGATTAAAGCCTGATTTGTTAGGAATGTTTTATTGAGGAAACCACATATTCCCAAAGAGTACAACAACGGACCTCTACTCGCTTCTGGAGTTGCTGTCGTTCCTCTTCCAGTCTTGCTACCTCTTTGTGAGGGGTCATGTTCGATTGCTCCAAAAGCTTTTCTAGGCTGCTTTCCCTCACCTGCAACATAATAACATAACATAATATTTTTATGTACAACAAATACTGTGCACATACATATAAGAGTCAGTCCTCACCACAGCATCTTTAGCAGTTCTCTCAGCTCCTTGTAGCTGGGTCTGTAGCTGTTCCACATGATTCTGTGAGGTCTGGAGATCCTTCTGTATGCGGGAGATCTTCTCCCTTTTTGTTTTCAGTTGCGCTAGACACCGCTGCAGCTCAGTCTTCAGCTCTTTCACCAAGTCCTCCTTAGGCAGGCTTGAGTCTGACAGGACAGGAGTGCTGAAAAATAATGAGAAATAACATACCCTTGCTAAAAAAAAAAAAAAAAATTAAAAAAAAAAAAAAAGTTCATCTAATCACATTTGAAACCTTTGAATTCATCCATGTTATTAAATGATATGATTTTCTGAGACATCATGCAACACAATTTACCTGTGATTTCTGCCATCTTTCCAGCTCACTTTCTTAATGCCAAGATCTACATAGGACTCGGAGAGCGGGTTTTCCCAGTTTGGGTTAGAATCGAAACAAACTGCTCCAAGCTTCACAGCAGACTCATACAGGGTGATCTGTTCTTTCAACTCATTCATCTCTTCCTATGGAGAAATGAGGAGTAACTGCAAAACTGTAGTCAATGTCACTGAGTTTTGGACGAAGGAGGATTGGTTCACTTACTTGCAGCGCTTTGTTCATGTTCTCACTTATGTTACGACTACACTGGGCCTGCTGTAGTTTTATCTGCATCTGGCTCATTTCTTGAACACACCCTTTTTATTTATTAA
Source organism: Ictalurus furcatus (assembly GCF_023375685.1). Taxonomy (NCBI): domain Eukaryota; kingdom Metazoa; phylum Chordata; class Actinopteri; order Siluriformes; family Ictaluridae; genus Ictalurus; species Ictalurus furcatus. The sequence goes on along the minus strand of NC_071268.1, from coordinate 18,701,611 downwards.
AAAAAAAAAGAAGAAGAAGAAAAAAAAGAGCAGTATCAGTGGAAATTCTCAGCCATGCCAGTGATGTTTATCTAAATGCCTACAGAAATCTTACACAAAACCTCTGTTGGTCACAAAACACACTGGTTTGTTAGAGTGCTCATTTAAATATTGCAAGCTTCTACAAAGGCTAACGGTGACCGCACTTAACTGTGCAGCCCTACTCCATAGGGGACTTCATTTATTTAAAATAAATAAATAAATAAATAAATAAGTCCACCACATATGGCACACAAAATACCCTTCGAGTTACACTCCTTTTAAGGGTAATATAAAGAAACACGCATCCATGATACTTAAATTTTGGTCTGAATTAACTGATTGGTTTTCATCTGAATTAACATTGCACAGAAAAATTACATTAACAGACAGACACACACCAGTTTGAAGCAGCTTAGCACACTGCTGCTGGCTCTCCTCCAAACGCTGTGAGAGGGCATTGATGACTGCAGCTCTGTCCACCTGCTCTTCCTCTCTCTGCCTCTCCAGCTGCCTCACCTGCTCCCGCAGCCTCTGGGCCACCTGCACCTGTTATGTACAGGCACGCACTCACATTTTCTTATGTGCAACTTATAACCTGAGGTCCACAAGGGTTTGTAGTGCCCTCTACTGAAAAGTGAGAGCATTCAGTAGTTTTAGTTTTGTGATTTGTTTTTGTGATTAATCAAAAGTACTTTATCATAATATCACACAAATCAGATAAGCATATATATTGTTAAACATCACACAAGGGATTACTGCTCTCTAAGACAACCACAATAGATTGCAAACAAAGTGAACAGTAAGAGGAGAACTTTAATCCAGGGGTTTTGTTGCTGTTCAGCATGCAAACAATGCATACAAAATAATGGTCACTTTATTAGGTATCCCTACTGTGTAACTAAACCTACTGGCTACTTTATTAGGTAGAGCCATCATATAGGTTTACGGTTACTGATTATAGACTGCTGCCAATTAGATTCAAGTTGGTTGGTGGACCTCTCTCATAACACCCCTATGTGCTGGGTGGAAAATTGTGCATAGCAGCAGATGGATCAGGCGCTGCACCCATTTGGTAAGTTTACCTGATAAAATTACTAATAACATTCAATAAGATTCAGAAATGAACTAACCTGCTCCTCCAGATTTTGACCATGTGTGTCTAATTTTTGTTGTAGGGCAAACACTCTAGCTTCATGCTGTTCCTTTATGGCAGCCATGTCTCTGTCGTGCTGTTCCCGTGATCGTGTAAGCATATCAGAGCGACACAGCTCAGTCATCTGCTGCTGCAGACTGTCTACTGCTGCCTCTGCAGCATACTGCTTCTTCATGTTCTACACAAACAAATCAAAACAAGGCTCTTGCTCAGCTACAGGTGCACAGTGTGTGTACGCTGTAGGCAAGACATGATTCACAAAACTGTATTTTTACCTCCTGTTCTCTCTCTGTAAGGGTCTGAATCTGTCGCTCCAAAGACATGACTTTCGCTTGTAGTCGAGACTCCCTTTCTTTTGCCTCCTCTATGAGATGACTGGACTCCTTCAGTGATAATGTCAGCCCATCCTTTTCATCTGGGCAAAAGCAAAGTAAAAATACAATTCATTTTAAAAATGACCCAAGAACCTGACAACCCTGAAAATTTCTTATTGGTTTCCTTCAGACATTAGCTTACCTTTTACAATTGCAAACTGATGCTCAAGATATCTCATCTTACGCCTGCTATCTTCCAGTTTCTGCTCCAGATCCTCAATCTGCCTCAATTGAGCCTTGTTTAAAATCTTCAACTGAGCATATTCCTGGGCATCAACAGTAGCTAAAACACGAAACATTTGATGTGTAAAATTCCTCACTTACACATTCCAGTTTTAATTATCAGTGATCACAATATATTTGAAAGCAATTATAGAGAAATTTGGGTCTGTAGTCACGTCACCCCCATGACTTACTTGGAGATGAATCAAGAAAGTCTCTTTGCAGCTGGTCAAAGTGGCCATTTTGATTAGACGACTGAATGTTAAACATATTTGGTTGTCTTGCTGGCTTATGTGGCTGGTAGCTGGCTTTGTAACAGTCGACATCTCGGCTGTCAGTTATTCCATTATCAAATTTCTGGAAATATTACAGAAAAGTTTCATTTAATATTATTAGATAATGTATATGTAGGTATATAACAGCAAAGGTATCAAATATGTATGTACCTGAAAGTGGTTTCTGACATCATCATATTCTCCATAGTCTTGGCCATCTGCTCCAGAGTGATGACCTGTGTGTGGGTAATCTTGCTGTTCATAGTCCTCTTCAACAGAGAAGTTGTTGGTACCATTAGATTCTGCTGTTCCAGTAGAGGAGTAGACGTAGTCTCCAGACTCATACTGATGGTTCTGGCCCTGATGTGTATCCCAGTCCTGGGTTAAATGTTCTGTCCTACCATGAACATGATGAACATGACCATGGCCATACAGATAACCCGGATGATCAGACTGGTCATAGGTATCTCCAGGATTCTTTAAAAAGATCAAATAGTTAGCAGGGTTTTCCTTACCATAGAAAGCACCCTAAGCCAAATGAACATAAAAAGGTATTCATTTTCAATAAATCTCAAGCGTTATTTGGTGACATGAGTAGAACATTTTCTAGAAACAAAAATGAGCAAATATTTCATTTGAACGTGTTCTTTATCTATCATGAGTGTCTACATGCGCACTACAGTCATACTAACACCAGAATTAAAAGTAATAAACTCACTGTTTCAGCAGAAGGAGGTTGTGGTTGATCAGACTGTCCATTCCAAGCACGCTGTGGTCTAAAATACATAAAAACTATTTATACATTTCTGAACGACAAAAATACTGTTAAAAAGTGTTGTTTAGCTGATTGAGAGTAAACCCATTCTTGTACCGGTTATGATCTTTTTGAGGACTGCAAGTTGAGTAGTCCAGCTCTGGTGAAGAGTCGTGACTATCCTCCAGCATATCATCTGGGAGGTCAGTCAAGAGCTTATGCAGCTAGAGGACACAAGTTATTCAGAATTTAAGAGACAATGAATCACAAAATTACATGGCAACTCTTAAACACATAGGAAACCATAGCAACTGTTCACAAAAACACCAACCCAGTTTCTCCACACAAACCTGTCATTAAGCTACATGGAGGTACTACTGAAGATTATGTACCATACTAGAGAATTAAACTGACATGAGGAAAATAATATGTTAACATAAGGTAACATACAGGATGTAATCAGTCATTCACACACATGATACAACTGGGATTTCTGAAAGAAAGGGAGGAAAAGAGGATAAACCAGACAGACTTACTCTCCATAAAGAGTGCTGAATCAACCTGACGTCTTCCACAGTCGCCTCACACACACAAACACTTTCATGCTCACGCATTTAGGCTTAACAGAGACCCTGCAGTAACAGAAGTGTGACTAGCTGTGACTAAACCATGTGCTTCCAAGTTCCCGTTGTTTAGCTGCACAGTCATATGATTAAGTTGACTTGAGGAAATAAAAAAAATAAATAAAAACCCCTGAACATTTTGTGCACTGTCTTGGCCTGAGGCTTGCCTATTGTCAGGCTCTGGCCATACAGTCTGGTTAACTGGTGCAGAAACATTCCTCCCCTGCAGAGGAGAAAGAAACATTTTACAAAACCTGCTATGCAAAGAACCTAGAGTTCGACATTGTATCAGCCCTTAGGAAAACCGTTCCTAGATCAGTCAAAACATCAGACCTAAGCAGTACAGTCCACTGCACAAAGAACAAATCCTGTACGCTGAGATGATTGCTTTGTTTCTTCCAGCTCTGTTTCTTCCAGCTCTCCTTTTAGAACAAAAGTCAGTCAGGGAAAGGAAGCACATGCTAATAGAGTCATACCAGACACGCCTGACAGCTCTTCACTTCAGCCAATAACGGTTCAGGTCCATCGTTCAGCAAATTTATTAAGCATGAGTCAGAGCCTACATGCATCTGATTGGAAGAATTTGGTCTTTAAACACAAACACACCTCAGGGGTTCTACTAACTGAAAATAATCAAGTGCATAAAGCAGACACGGTTATTATTATTATTAGGGTTTCCGCTCATTTTTATACTCTATATACAGTGCATAGATTTTTTTTGTAATCAATATGAACCTGAAATATCTATTACACTCCATACAACACCCTATGCAATCGCCCACAAGCTTAGATTAGAGAGATCACTATCACCACAACATATACAAGATAGTGTTGGACAAAATATCAAAATCTCCAAGTACTTATTCAGTACAATTCAGACCTCTAGCTTTCAGATAGTGATTATTTATCTATGCAAATTACATGCATAATTAAATAGTTAAAACATTAAATAATTATTTTATTGCGTAATTAATTAAAATGACTGCAATGTAGGCTATCTGAGGTGGGTTGACGACTGCAATATCAAGCTGTTTGCACTGTTAAGTGGGGGGTGTTGGGGCTTGAGGAACAGAACATATAGAAGATTAAAATGACGTTTATCTCGGTTTCTCAGACATTACAAAAGATCAAAAATTTGGTCAGCCGGAGGTGCTTTTTAAGAAAGCAGAGCTGTTTATACAGAATCACTGCTTAGAGATTAACTCGGATTAACCTGTAACTACATTTTTAAATTAGGTCGTCCATTCAAGTTTAAAACACAGCATGGAACAAGCATTAGAAAGCATTTACCGTTTAATCGAGCTCATGCGTTCAAATCGGTGTTTCCCGATTACACGATGTGATTGTTACCAAAGCTCTGCCATTTTATCTGAACGGACAACAATACAATGTGTGTTATGCAGGGTTCATACAGATGCTTCGTAATTCCAGGACGTTCAAGGACTATTTTTGTTTTGTTTTCAAGGACTATACAAGAGATGCCTTTCAAACATTATTTCTTCTTTTTTAAATAAAAAATACATACATACATACATACATATTACTACTATTATTATTATTATTATTATTATTATTATTATTACTAATAATAATAATAATAATAAAACTGCTGCTGATACTACTACTAATAATAATAATTTAAAAAAACTGCTGCTACTACTACTATTAATAATAATAAATAATACCACTGCTGCTAATACTGCTGCAACTACTTTTATATGGTGCCTTTTTCAGCCATGCTGGAATAAATTTGCATTTCCCAGGCATTTCTTTGTCTTCAAGCATAACCTCAATATACTCCAGGTGAGTCACAGGAGCACTGTTGCCAAAAACTTTTAATGTAAAGCCGCAAACTTTTGCTAGAGGATGACATACAAATATGCTAATTAGCACATGACATCACATCAAATTTGCATTCTGTCTGGTGTCACTTGTTTCTGTTTGCTTCTCTCCTACTCTCTATGCGCACATACTATAATACATTAATAATGCACTGCATTGCATTAATTAATTAATACATTCGAATTCCCAATGAAGCTGTTCTCATTTACACATTTTTCTGTTGTCAGGAAACGGAGCAAGTGAAACGTGGCCCATTAAGACTACACGTTAACCAGCAGTCACTTTAAAAGCTGCTGCTCTGCACTGACAAAATCCTGATTTATAACCATAACGTCATCTGACAAAATCACCACACACACACACACACACACACACACACAAGTTAAAGACAATGGATGTGCTGTGATTTCAGTTATATTTACATGTAAAATGTAAATGAGAAAGTTTGAAGTGACAGAAGGTCTTTTGTTTCTCACACTGAATGTGTTTGTCCAAAAAGTCACTAGATGCGTCACATTTCTCCCCGTGCATCAGGGGTTTCCTCCGGGTACTCTGGTTTCCTCCCTCAGTCCAAAGACATGCGCTGGAGGCTGACTAGCATGTCCAAAAGTGTGTGAATGTGTGTGTAATTATGCCCTGGGATGGATTAGCACCCAATCCAGGGCGTCCCCCACTTGTGCCCCATGCTCCCTGGTATAGGCTCCAGGTTCCCAATGACCCAGTAAAGATAAGAGGTATAGAAAATGGATGAACATGCTGTAGGCTTCATGTTACAACAACAGGCTGTAGTGTGTGTGTGTGTGTGTGTGTGTGTGTGTGTGTGTGTGTGTCAGCACAGGAGTGTGTTTGGGCTTCTTTGAAGGGGCGTGTGTGTGTGTGTGTGTATTAACGGCCAGGATGAGAATTGTGTCTAGCAAGGTGCCAGGCAACATGTTGTGGTGGGAGAATATTAACTTACCTCCTGCTCCCTTGCGAAGTCCTCTTGATCATATTCCTCTTCCTCTTCATGCTGAGTTTGTAAGGCAGCGCTATCAAAATCGATGGACATTGCTAACTAGCGTCTGAAACAGACAAGCAGTCTGAATAACAACCTGGAAGAACATTAACAACTTCAACTTGTATCAAGTTCTAGTTATTATACGCAGATTCGTGCTCTTATAGCCATATCAGAGTCCTACACAGTTAGTAATCCGAGCTTTCCTATTTAACCATATCCCCCGGTTAGCATTAACATCACCCCCGACTCTCCAGCTAGCTTTACAGGCGGTTAAATAGCAGACACAGCTATCGCTTACCTCTAATACAGGAGTAAAATATCCAGAATTAAATTTCCTGTAAGTTCATCTCTCTCGCTGATGCAGTTCATCTACAGAACGGTAGCTTTTAACGTCGCAGTCAAATCAATGCATTTAGCAAGTAACTAAACCAACGACAGCTAGCTAAGCTTTTAAACTTGTACCGCCTCAATAACTAAAAATACTAGTTTCTCTTCGAGTGCTCGACTTTATCTCGTCAACGTTACAGAAGTCGGTAATATACTCATTATTGGGTTAGAAACTAGCCACACTGCTGTGTCTATGCTAAAATACACCGAAGACGTCATTCTTCAAACATGGCGCCCTGAACAGCGGCAAAAAATCCTGGCAGCTCATTGGCTGGTTGGATGATGACGTATACCGCAGTCTCGAGTGCGTATGGTTTGTGGATTTCATTTATAAGCACTTGCAGCTTTATTTTGGGTTTGTCACTTTCGAAAAGCAATAGGAAAATTAATATTTTTCTATGCAACGTAATTACTTGAATTGACAAGTATTTTATCCATAAATGTAAGGTGATTTAAAAAAATGAATCTCCCCCTTTTTCAAAAAGATATTGGGATATATATATATATATTAAAATTTGTCCGCTTCCGCTAACAAAAAGCTACTAAAATGCGTGATGTAAGAATGTATGCTCACATTCTGGTGTTTTTGTATATTTGTTTTTGTTCTTTAATTTGTTTTGAGAGGAGGGGTGTTGTAAGTGATTTGTATACCAGTTTTCATTCATTTCTGTTTTCCTCAGGTATTTTGCTTTGGCACTGTACTATGTTTGGCTATGAATGAACCCTTGGCAAAATAAATAAATAAATAAATACAGTATCATAGCCCATAAATCAGGGGATCTCTATAACTTTCTTTATAGCCAAAGACCACCTTTTACTGTGAAATTAATTCCTCAGCCCCCCAGTAAAGATTACCAGGGTCATTATTTAAATATGTAAAATAATATTCTGCCTACTTAATGGAACCATACGTCATATTATTCCTGCAACAGTCCACATTAGAGGCAAGTCTACATTATTTATCAGCCCATTCAGTGACCAGGCAAAATGCTTCTTGGATATCGATCAATCATAGGCCTCACTTTTGGAACCAGTGCCATAAATCTATTAAAACAATGCATTCTTACATTTTCAAACATAAATTTTCATAAAACATACAGTTCACAAATGTAAATTTTCACTCCTTCTCCCATATACAACATACATTTCAGGTATTTTCCGAAGCAACAAATGCATCCCTTTATTTATTGTTCAAATATGAAACAACAGAACACAAGTTATGACCAGGGGTGAGGTTTCAACTTCAATGTAGCAGTAATTTAACTGCGATTCATTAATATGTATTCTCATGCTATGACTCGACCATCTTAGAGGTTCAGTCTTTTTTCTAAACTCACCCGAATCTTATTTATTTGTTAAAACCAGAAACTTGAGCAATTACTTTATTCAGTGGTGCCATAGTTCATCTTCCTAAACCTTGGAAAGTGGATCTTTAAGCAAAAACAAATCATGCTTTGACAGTGTTCAACAGAAAAACATTCTTCCTTTTTATTACAGAGCATGACCATACCTCCATTAAAAAAAGTAAAAAGGTAAAAAGGAATACCTTTCAAATGTTTGCTATAACCAAATGTCAAAACATGTGATTAAAATAACACCTTCCAAGATAACTCCAATACAGTCTAAAGAACAGACTTGAAGGATTCAGAACAGCAGATTTTCTTTGGGCATTTCGGTGTTGTTTGGGGCTTAAAAGCTGTTAGGTTTTAAGTATCAGCTGCTGCAAAACACAAACTAGCCAGATTAAGCGCACACTTCATGTCATTCAGTGATCAGAGGATTTAAGACCTGAAAGGAGTTGGTGTCTCTGACAGCCCTTTGAGCCATCTGGATGTCTGGTGAATAGACTGTTTTTCAGGGTCTCGAGTAGTCACTCAAGCCAGTTTACTGACAATGGCCTGGTTGAGTGAATTCAGCTGATTGGTCCATTTGTCTAGGGCTGTATATCGAGCACCACCTCTCTTCTGGTGATCAAGCTCCAACAGCTGGTTGACCTGGTCAATGCGGCCATTGATTGTGCTGAAACATTACATCAATCGTAACATACCAGTAAATAATAAGCATATACCAATCTTATGTTTCACACAATTTCTACACAAATATATCCTTTCCGATGTATAGGAATATTTGTTTTGTTTTTATACACTTCCGGTCAAAAGTTTAGAAACTTTCATTTTTCCCCACATTTTATAATAATAATAATAATAATAAAGTCATTAAAACTCTGGAATAACACAAATGGAACTATGCGAATTATGTTATGATAAAAAATCCAAAATAAATAAAAATAATTTAGTATTTTAGCATCTTCAAAGTAGACACCCTTTTTGCCTAGAATTTCCAGAAATGTATTCTTGGCATTTTCTCAACCGAATTCTTGAGGAATTCCCCTGAGATGCTTTTTAAACAGTACTAAAAGGAGTTCCCACCTATGCTGGATGCTTATTGGCTGTTTTTCTGAATATTTTTTTCACTCCAAGTCATCCATTAAAAAATATATTTTTTGTAAATAAAATGTTAGTTTTCTAATGAAAGAAATGAATATGTTGGCACAATTATATTTTTGTCTACAAGACCGATTTCAAACATTTAATCATACACCTTCAGATCAAAAGCTTTTTAACATCATGAGAAACATTTCAGTCAAGTGTCTCCAAACTTTTGACTGGCAGTGTATATAAAATATAAATGTCATGACAACTTACTTGTCTAATATACACTGCACAAGCAAGCTTTCCACATCCACAACATCAATGTTTAGTTCCTGCAGAAAAATAGCCACCAGGTCAAGACACAATAATTGAACTTTCAACAACAGAATTAAATTCTACAGAAAACACATTACCTTTGAAATGAAAGGTATGTGTATCCTAGTGTAAGGCTTAATTAATTTGATGAGCACTTGCGTTCTTATGTTCCGTAACAGCTCTAGAGAGAAAAATAAAAACAGAAGATGGATGTTCATTCACATTCACTAAGTGGGGGATCAAAGTATTTATTTCCTTTAGAGTTACAAGTCAGACTCACCTTCAATATGTTCTCTGATGAAGGGGTCATCCATTATGTTACTGTGATTCGTCTTCAAGATTTTCTCAAACTCTGTGATGTCATTGTTCTGGTAGGCACTGTAATGAAACAAACAAACAAAAAAAATTAACAAAACACTACTATGATATACATCAGAAATGACAACTGGCTTTCAGAATGAATGAAGACATTTTGATATAATTATTTCATGATATTAAATTATATGCAACACAAACTGTAATAAGCTCCCTGGACAAAAAAAAAAAAAAAAGTCACATCCACCTACAACAGCACCTTATAGTACAACGTTAATATATTGTGCATCTGGACAAATGTAACTTGGTATAAAAGCCGAATCTCCAGTTGATGTCCAAACACTGAGGCGTATATAACGCATGAATACTGAGATAGTATTGGGGGAAGTACATCACACAATGGCTAAAGGGTATTCTAGTATTTGGTGTAATGAGAAGACATCCGTCCAGTCAAAAGAAGTCACCGTATTTGCTGGCGTGCCACAACAGCCTGTACAATGAATGCTTCTGTGCAAAAATGGGATTAGGTTGTGGAACAGCAGTTAGGAAGCAGGGGTCAGTGCACAGGGTCAGCCATGATACGTCGCCCCTGGAGCAGATAGGATTAAGGGCCTTGCTCAAGGGCCCAACAGTGGCAGCTTGGTTGTGCTGAGGGTTGAACTCCCGACCTTCTGACGAGTAACCCTAGTGCTGATATTACAGCAAGTGTTACGAATTTTTTTTTTGTCTGGGAAGCTTATGTAATTTGTGTTATGTAATTAATTCTTTATCTTTAAGCTGCCTTACCTTACCAAGTTCGTCATTGCTAGAATTTCTGGATCGTTCTTGTAAGGTTTTGCCTAGCCACAAAACAACATTTTAGAAAAATCACACCACAAACTAGCTACACAAAGACCCTATATTATATTGTTCATTACCTCTTGAGAATCAAATGGGTTTATTCCTGACTTCATCAGCATGTTGGCCAAGACCAAGTACTTTAAACACGTAGTTCGTCTGGGGCTTCCGGATTCGTCGTAATTTTTGAACGCTTCAAAAAAGTCTGTGTGCGCCTTCTCGAACTCTCCCTCCCTTAAGTGCATTTTTCCACCACATTCTAGATCAGAGTGTGAGCACACACACACAGCAGAAAATGGGAGACTGTAATTTAGGTAGTCACAGTGAGGGAACATAATTTCTTTGTTGTTATAACTGTATTTGAGTAATCGATTTAGTACAGAAGAGTTACATGGTGTCCCAAAAGTCTCCATACATAAGGAAAATTAACACTTTTTAGCAAAATGTTTCATACTTATAATATATGATTTTTTTTTCCTCCCTCAAATAGCCTTTGAAAATGCCTTTGACAAAGAATGTATTGAAATCATTCCCATGGCTGGTTCAGGAAGCGGTCACAAAGGTTGCAACAGACATGCAATTACATGCATAACACCAGACACGTTAACATGAGTTCATCATGAGTAGGAGAGACGACTCTGTGTGTGTGTTTACAAAGAAATGGCAGCCATGTAGTGGATATTTTTAAATAAAGTTACATTTTCCCCCTATATATGGAGACTTTTGGGACAGCCTGTAGACATTAGAGGAGAAATTACCTCGGATGACTCCCATGATGAGTGGATGTGGGATTGCTGACTTGATGTGTAAAGACTGCTCATACAGAGCTTTCAGCTTCTTGTTGTTTTTTTGAGCTGTGTACATCTGAATTTCCAAAGCGTAAATCTCCAGCAACTGTGTGCCTTTCTTCAGATCATCTTCACCATCATCAGTCTTCACAAAGACAATGGAACAATTACAATCAAATGACACCTCATCTAAACTTACAGTTTCCACATCTGTGCTCTTTTACCTGACATGACTGGTGCAGCTGCCTGAGAATTTTCTGAAGTTTTCCAAACTCTTCTCTCTCCAAGTACAACTTGCCTAACTGGATTGAGCAGAAGAACACGCTTTTAGCATTTTATAATTTATACATTGGAAATGCAACAGAATTATTCAATTCGTTCATGTTTATGGATAAGTAAAAAGTAGTTCTTTTAAATTGTGTGGTCTAGGTTTTACTGGTCATGATAAGTGTTTAAGAAATCATCATAAATACCTTTGTATTAGTTTTAAACCACAGCCTGTCGTTTTTGGCATCCTTTAATGCTTCTAGAGTCGTCTCGTAAAATTCTTGAAGCAAGTCCATCTGTAAAGGGGAAGCAACAAGAAATTCACAAACATGTTTCTTTTCCACCAAGTTTCTCTGAATTCACAGCATTTCATTTTAAACACATTAATTAAGGAAACTGTAACACTTTACACATCAAGGTTACCAACTAACTAATTATTTACTGCATTCATTCAAATAAAAAATAAAAAATTGTTGGACTTTTCTTTACAAAAACGTACGTAATGATAAAGAACGTTAAATTATTCATTGTTGTATAAAATGTTATTTGTATAAAAAAATTTTAAAAAGCACTTTTGTATAAATGTTAATTAAATACATTAAATCGTTTATTCAATCCACGACTAGTTAGTATAAGTTACTGGAAGAAAATTTAATTAACCGCTTGCATCGTAATGCTGATAATTTATTAACTCTGATCTGCGGGTGGAAATACTGGAACTTATTTTTCAGCCTTACTTCTGAATTTTGCCAGTTAATACCCTCAAACATGTTATTGAATGTGCTGGTTCATATTGGTCATTATTGATTTAAATAGGCCTGTCACGATAATTTGCAATATACGGACATGACCTCTATCATTGTTGCTGCCTTCAATATTCCCATTGTGTTTTCATGCATATTTGTTGGAAGAATGACTGTCACCAACATTTTAGCCCTTCACACTGCTTCTGTTCCCGTCAGCTCTAGGGCTGTGAACTTAAAATTTAAACCTTGAATAGACATCGAATTTCAGATAAACATGTACATTAGAATGCAACAACCGTGTGCACTCGAATTTAAGATGTGTGTTTTAATTAAAACACACTGTTGAAAAAAAATTATACTCAAGATATTAATGCACTAAAAGTTTTTCAAGAAGAAAAATCTAGAAAGAATAGTTCTAGTGTTTCATATAATCCAGTCGTAGTAAATAATGTCAGGTATTGAGCTGGTTAAGCTGTGTGAGCTGAAGCTGAGCAGTGAATGAACACCGTTAAACTGAAGCCCTTTACTAGCGGGTTAATTAACTCACCCAAACGAATCCTATACACATACGAGATTAATCAGATGTTTACACCTCAACCTAATATTACAACATGCTTCTACACTAAATGATCGTGGAAGAGCTAGATTTAAATGAAATAATTCATGGCATGAACATGTATTTATGCTGGTAATCAAGATCAACGCAAGTGTTAGTTACACTGTTAAAGCTATTTAAGGTGTATTAATGTTGACGCTTAAGATATTCAAAAGCGTTACCATGGAGACAATACCTGTTTGGAGGTTGAAATGTAATCAAGAATAGAGTTGATGGATTTCTCAGAGTAGTTCCTTGTGACAGCACTTCGTATATACGTCAAGAGCTGTTTGTATCGGTTCATCATTTCCGGGAAGTTTGTCTGAATGGAAATAAAAATTGGGAGGGAAAAGGATCAAATATTTAAATCAGCCATTATTAAAACATTTTCAAAAAATTCCAAAGTAAAGTCTGTTATCCTTCCTTCTTACCAGCTTAAAATTTATTTTAATCATCTGTTTTAATGCTTTGAAACCCCATTCTCCTTTTTCACCCTCCAGCTCCAGCACCTAGAGTTCAGATAAGAATGCAAACTTTATCGATTGAGACATCTTTATTGTGATTGCACAGTACAGGTACTCAGCAATGAAATGCAGTTCAGCATCTACCAGAAGTGCATTATGCAACCGAACAATGTTCAGGTTGAATATTATATACACATTCACTGCTCATAGCCTTGTTTATTTATTTACTGTATATGTGTGCAGTAGCTATTGAGCAAATAATAATATGAATGGTAATTACACTAGATTATACACAAACTATAATAAGTTATAAAAAAAAATAATAAATAGTATATGCAAGTATTAGTCATAAATATATACGCAAGAGATATGTACACTGTATTACACACACAAGAACCCAGATTATCCATGAATAATACACAATGTATATACAGATTTATACTTCACTCTGATTGGAAGGTGTCTATTCAAACTGTATAACACACAGGTAGTTCCAGTCAGTTTAATCACCTTTCTAAATTAATGCACCGCCTATAAACAATTCAGCACTTCGTTATTAGTAGAGAGATGCAGCACAGACGCAGGTAATTCACATACGCACATTACGTCTCTCTCGCTAGTAACTATTTATCATAATTCAAATCAAACAAATGTCATCTTATCGCACTATGCATGTTTATCTCCATGTATGATTTAGAGCGGGCAGAATTGTAATAAAATAACTAACGAAAATGAACCGTCATTTTTATCCGTTCAATCAAATTTTGCACGTCAAACAGCTTTAACATGTCAATGCTGGCAAGTGACCATGGTATAAGCAGGATAATCCACGGCTGTGTGTGCTTTACACCATTTTAATGCACTCCGCTTCACGTCGGGTGTTTCTTTGCCTCCACGTCTCGCGTAAACATCATGTAATGCACACCTAGCCATGGATTATCCCTTACATATAAAGATAACCTAGGGTATATATTATGAATCTTTCAAGCATAAATAAGCCATATAAATAACTGAGTGCTGCTTTACCTTCTGAAAGCTGCTCAAAGCAGCTTTGGGATCATCTTCCTTTAGGGCTTTAGAATTATAGTACTGATTCTCCAGATCAACATTTGGCTCAGAGTTGCTGTCCTCGGAGTACTCCTGAAATTAAAACAGAGTACAAACACATCAGCTATGAAGATTATCATCGAGCATGTTTTAGCATCCCATTGCCGTGTGAAGCAGCTCGCTTGTAAAGTCCCAGCACACTGCATGTCAGATACATCCACTGCACGCAAAACCTGCAAACAATTCAAACTAAAATATTCAATTCGAGTCAAATCTGTCTTGTCAAAATGTAGAGCATCTGTAAAGAGGAGGCAGGATTTTGGTGCCACTAGTCAAACATCCTCACTCCACTCAATTCCCAATGAAGATTTATAGCAAAACAAACATCACAGTGATCCGCGAGACTACTGGAAACAGTACGCTTCTTAAATTTAGTGCAAACAAAACATTTACGCATACAGCACATTTCAGAAACATTATCCAGCTACTAAACATTTCAATACAATAGATATTTGAATTAAAGCTAGTTAATGTAAGCGAACAGTAAAATAGGATTATAACTATAATAACTAAAACTAGGTTTAGGTGGTGTTTATTTTTAGCAAATAAACACACATTCATAGCATTGTATAGACTTATTCCTACGGCTCAGATGTGGAAAATGTAAATCTAATTCACTTCCACTCACAAAATGACACGACACATTACCATTAAACGTCAGACTTCAAAATGATCACAGTTAAGAGCTGCTAAGAACACTTATTCACTCGCATTACTTTTTTCTTGCACATTACTTTATATTACTTTAACTGTTGCACTTTTATTCTATTTCTGCAGACTTCCTAGTATATATTTTTAAAGTTTCTTCTTTCTTTCAATATTATTATTAATTTCATTATTATTATTTGCCTATTTTACCATTTTTATTTTTGACTAATGGCAACAAGACAGCAGGTAACGTAGCCACCTCACAGCTCCCGGCTGAACCCTGAGCTCACGCTACCATCTGTGTGGTGATTCACATATTCTACACGTGCCTGTGTGGGCTTCCTCTGGTTTCCTCCAGGTTCTCTGATTTCCTCCCTTCTCACTAAAATATGTCGGTAGGTAGACTGGCTACACCAAACTGGCCCTGTGTGTAAGAGTGTGTGTGTGTGTGAGTGTGTGAGTGTGTACAGTGTCCCGAGATGGACTGGCATCCCATCCAGGGTGTATTTGCACCTCAGGCCCAGTGTTCCTGGAATAAGTTTTGGATCCACTGCAACCCAGACCAGGATAAAGTGGTTACTGAAGATTATGATTTTTATTATTATTATTACTACTACTACTACTACTCATATCTGGTTAAAAATGCCACTTGTTTATTCCTGTTTTGTACATCACAACAAAAAGCACTTAAAAGTGCATTTTAAATATATGCATGGTGGGGCAGAAATAAAGTGTATAATAATAATAATAATAATAATAATAATAATAATAATAATAATAAAAGCGTATAGTTAACGTCACTGGAGTGGATGGTCTTACTGTCCATGTATCGCATTATGTCCGTACATCATCAGTTTAACTCCCAGTATCAGTGTAGCCACGATACTATATAAAATAATTATTTACTAGATTATTATTTCACTTTAGACATGGCGGATTGAGGCAGTGACAGCTCTCTGGCTGCACGGGGCTAACTAACTAACTAGCTAGCAAGCGTTTAGCTTGCTGTAACACTGCACAATGTAGCGGCTCAACGAGACAGATTACAAACTTCATGACTATATAACCACAGTTCTTTTAGTCAAATTTTGCTAAATAAACAGGTTGAGCAGCTAACTGAACACAATCCAAGCTAAAACATGATCAACACTAAGCTAGCTAGGCTAGCGACTCAGTATGCGGTAGCTGGCTGTCCAGTCAGAGAGATAACCTGGATACCTGCTAGCACGCTAACATGTTAGCATTATTGTCTCGCGCTAACTGTAAGAAAGAGAAAATATTAGCGACAGTACGCAGCATGCGTGTAAAACTATGTAGGTTAGCTCATTTACCAGGTCATAATCCTCTTCATCGTCGCACATGAAATCATCTTCCATGTCAGACATTTTGACCGGTGAATAGGGCCGAAACACTCCCACAATCCTCCGCGCTTCAAAAATAAATCACCGTATAAGGCGCATGCGCAGAAGCCCTGCTATTTGCTCTGATCCCTGGTCAGATGTGTGCTATCTCTTATCATAATCAGTGCGCTACTTGAGAGAATGAAACTGCTCCCAGATCTGTGTAACTTCTGCTAGCGACCCAACGCTTTTTGAATGAAGTCCTCTTCTTCCGTATAGCTGGAAGTATGTTCCGGATATGATCGTCACCTGATAAAACTGCTCCAGTTTTAAGAAGACGGATTGTAGAGTATCTGCGATATATCACCTGTGTCCTAATGGAAGTAAATCCACCAAAAATCAAGGTCCTGCTCAGAGACAACGACAGGTAAGTTAACTTCCCCAAGTAGCGACTCCTCTCCACTGACTTAATGTGCATATGCAAAAGTAATGCACTGGAATAAAGTTGGTTTGACGTTGGACGTTCGATATTCGCGGATATGCGGAAATTAAGGGACCGTCTCTAAAGTTACATACGACATTGTTAAACTCGTTTCTAACTTCAATAGCATTTGAAGGGAATGACTTACAGTCATATAACCAACTATACAGTTGGTTTTGTGACTGTACATCATTCCCTTCAAATGCAATTGAGCTTTAAATTATGGTATATTTTGTGTATGGGCCCATTCTGCAGTGAAATTCATGTCTAATTTACATATGAGTTAATAGCTTATTTTGATAAATATCAAAAATCTAAAAGGTTTGCGTCATACCTGACACCTAGTTGAACACTTTCCAGTTGGCTGTGTGACTGTACATCATTCCCTTCAAATGCTATTGAAGTTAGAAACGTGTATAACAATGTCGTATGTAACTTTAGAGACGGTCCCTTAATTTCCGCATATCCGCGAATATCGAACGTCCAACGTCAAGCCTACTTTATTCCCGTAAGTAATGCAATGAAATTGTGTGTTAAAGTTTCTGTCAACTTAGACATACGCAATTACAATTACGTCAAAACCTACTCTCGCATACATTTTTCCTTTTTAAAATATTAGTCTTTCATATAAGTGGAGAGAGAATATACAGACGACATGGCTCATATTATCCAGATTCCTAGCTATAAATCATGTCATTGGTGTTAGTTAATCCTCACAATACACAAAGACGACGGTGCATAAATCAAACAATTCATTTCATCAAACTACTAAGAAACAACAGTCTATATACAGTATAATCTATATACTGTCGAGTTCAGGTTTTCCCCCTGGTGTGTTTTGCTGTACAATACACGTGATGATATTCCTGTCACATGACATTAAAATGTACGCACTAGCAGTATTTTCCCTAGCAGTTAAACCGTTTCCGTTTCACCCCCCCCCCCCCCCCCCCCCCAAAAAAAAAGTTAATTTGCTCAAATCAAACGAAAAAAGTGTTTCTGATCTTTATTTGTAATAATATCAGTAAGAGTTTCCTGAGGTATTTCTGCTCTGCACTTTTTTTCCCCATTTGCTCGTTTAGGTGTGTTAAAGTAAATACGAAATAGTATTCGTGTCCCACTGATATCACGTTTACAAATAAGCATGTAAAGGTAAAAGGCGTTTTAAACATATAGATACAGTGTTTTAACAATCACCTAAGTGCATGTTTCAGAAAAATATATTAAAACGTTAATAAAAATCTATCTGCAGCACTTTTGCATAAACCAGCCCACTAAAACGACACTTTATCTTAATTTATAATCATTAAAATACATCCCATGCTTGAAACACCCTTTTCCATGATTATTACAGGTTTTGAAAAATTCACCCCTATGTAATATTTGGAATATTCCACAAGTCAGAATTTTCTGAAGATCATGGAAAGAAGAACATGAAATTGTGTTTTTTTTATTCATTTTCTTTTATATTCAGTGATGGTGTGCTATTGAATGATGTAGCCAATTTGAAAGTATACATATGTTGCCCAAATTAAAGACTGAAAATAAATGTATTAATCAATATTTAAAAAAAAACGTATATCATTAGAATCCTTAATATCCAATGCCATCAGCACCACAGTTGTGGAATCAGCCAGGTGTTGACTAGTGAACCATGAACCACCGTGCTACTTTAAATGTTTTTCTTCTCTGTCATACGCTGAAAAGCCCAAAGCAAAGAAAAAGTCTCAATTTGCTGGTAGTCTATTATGCAGGTTTTAGTTTTACAATCTCCTTATTAATCTGTTAATACAACTCAACAGAATCGAGTGTCCATTGTTAACCAGCATACAACTGTCTTACAATACAACAAAAAAGACAAGGGATACTCAAAAATACCAGTTTGTTTTTTCTTGATTTTGTCCATTCCTTTTGATAAAAGAATGGCTTATTCTTTAGCCAGTGGCTAAAGTATCTGTGTTGCTTCGAATCGCAATAAACAACTGTTACTCTTCGCACTGCAACAGACTTTTAAAAATGGTGGTTGAAATAAAATGCTGCATGCACTCAACCAATCAGCATGTTCAGCACCCAAGTCCCACCCCCCAAGTCCCACCCCCCCCAAAGTTCCTGGCTTTTGAAAAAGTACCACCTCCCAAGTAGGGACTTTACAAGGGCTAAATATTTTACCCGGAACTTAATTTAGACCCTGGTCCCTGCGGTGGAAACACACAGAGTACCTCCCAAGTCCCTAGTTCCTGGGGAAAGTTCCTGCTGTGGAAAAGCGGCTTAGTATAACAAATGTACAGTACAAAGAGACCCCAGGACAAATTTGTTTGAAATCTTTTGTCAGCCCTTGTATCTACCAATTATCAGCAGTAGATGGCAGTAAGACTACTAATGTGCACTACACTAGTAAACCAGCAACAAAAAAGAAAAGTAAGTAGAAGCTTCGTACGTGTTTCCCTCCAGACATTATAGAAACAAATGTAACCAAAATATGTGTTCTTGTGATGTGTTAACTTGCTCATGTGTCTGTTGAGACAGGTATATTTGACCATCCAACAGTGGTAGCTTGGTGGCAATGCTGGGATTTGACCTAATACTCAGTTATGTTAGTAGGGTTATATGTATATGGCTAAACACTTTGGCCCTTATGCAAAAGTACAGTAGGGCCACAGATGCAAGGTGAAGGGGCATCATGATGAGTGCTGCATGCTTGGACTCTGCTGCTTCACATCACTTCTTGAACACCTCAAGGATGCAAGAAAGCGAAAAGAGTAAACTGGCTCCTTGCCATTTTGTATCTGCCGCAGGCCCCAAAAGATGTCACACAAACCTTCAATGAGTTTTCTTTATTTTTATTTTTTTTATTTATTTATTGCCACTGCAAAATGTGCATTTTACTCAACATGTCACCTTGTGCAAATATATGCATCTGCAATTATAATTAAAAAAAAAGATTAACTTAAAAACTTAGTTTATTTGTATATTTCTCCATTACAGACTACAGAAACTCAAAACTGCATTTACTGGAAAATATGAAGAAAGTCCTCTGTTTTATGCATGTGCTCCTGGCAGAGTGAATTTAATAGGTTGGTTATAATTTGTCTCTCATATACATGCTAGCAATACATAATGTAACGGATAGCACTGATTATATTAGATTAAATCCATTACAGGCGAACACATAGACTACTGCGGTTATGCCGTCCTCCCTATGGCTATCGAGCAGAATATCCTTGCAGCTGTGTCTGTGAACAACTCTCAGACAATCCAACTGTCCAACACTGACCCCAAATACAAGTAAGTGTACCTGGTTCCGGGGAGAGTCATGCTCATTTGACTAAGGCACTGTTAAATAATTTTGTTCAATAATTTTGATGGGTTTATTTTTTTGTACAGGGACTTCACAGTGTCTGCCTGTGAAATCACCATAGACCAAGAGAATCCTCAATGGCATTATTACTTCCTTTGTGGAGTCAAAGGTATTCAGGTGAGAGAAGCAGATAAAATAGCTCATCATTAGAGTGCATTTACAAGTCTAACATTTAAAACCATTGATTTGTGTTTCACGATTTTCAACATTTCAGGAACAGCTGAACTTGTCTTCTCTGGCTGGGATTCGGTGTGTTGTAGATGGAACGATTCCAGCTAGTTCAGGCCTGTCTAGTTCCAGCGCTCTGGTGTGCTGTGCTGGCCTGGTCACAATGGAAGCCAACCAAAAGTCTGTCTCCAAAGTAAAACAGAACCTCTTATCAACTCTTTTAGTCTTGAATTTCCTATGTTTATTACATTATTAGGTAACACTGTCTGCTGTGGCTTCTATAAAAACCATCTATAGACTGAATCATTAACCAGTTTAACAAGGGCTTCTCAAAATGTCAAAACATGGGATTAGGGATAAGTTGATGTCAATGTCAAGTTCATGTGTATATAGCACCATTTAAAAACAACATAGGTTGACCAAAGTGCTGTACAACAATAGTTACAAAAGCTAAAATAGAAATATCAAAAGGAATCCTAATATTGTAACAGTCTTTCCATAACAATCTCTATGACTGGTCAAGTGGCAAGAAAAATAAATAAGTTTTTAACTTTGACTTAAAAATAGTTCAAATAGGAGCAGTTCTAATGTGTATAGGCAGGCTATTCCAAAGCTTAGAGCCAGCCACAGCAAAAGCACAATCACCTTGTCATATCACAGCAAACCAATGACCCATCCTGCACTGCGGCCTACAAACATGGCCGCCACGAACTGCAATTCCCAGAACACTCATTCATTCTATGCACACCTGCATCCAATCTCACACAAAATCACACCACAGTTTAAAAGTACTTTTGAATAATTCACTCTTTGCGAAGTATTGAGTGTTATCACCGTACAAAGCGTTTGTACCCTGTTCCTCGTTTTGTTTCATGTTCTTTGATCTTGCTTCTTGTTCCTCGTTCTCAATTCTTGCCTTGCCTAGTTCACACCTATTTACAGATCGCCTGGCCCATTGGCTGTTTCTTGACCACGCTATTGTCTCATGATTTGGATTTGTCTGCCTTCCTCTCTTTATTAAAAGCTCTTATCTGCACTTGCATCCATCCTAACCTTCATTACATGGATTCCGTGACACACCCCTAAGCTTCAAGCTAGATCTGGGAACCGTTCGTAGCGCTTGATCACATGACCTGACAGTTTTAGATGGGTTATTATGGATAGGAGCTCCATAAGGTATAACAGAGCTAGATTGTTAAGAGAATTTTAAACTAGTAGTGTTTTGAAATCAGTTCTGTAGCGCACCAGTGGCCAGTGTAGTGATGCAAGAGTAGGGGTAATGTGTTCGCACTTCTGTGTACCCATCACGTCAGGAGTCTGGCACAAGCATTCTGGACTAATTGTAATCAGGCCATAGATGTCCGAGTAATACCAGTGTAGAGAGAGTTGCTGTAATCCTGACAAGAAGAGATAAAAGCATGAGTCACTTTTTGAAGATCCATAAAAGTTAGAAAAGACCGACCAAAAGAGTTAATGGTCTGTAATGATCTACTAAACATCAAGTGCTATGAAATAAAGCTATCCAAATAAAGCAAAAGGGTACTATCCAAAATAAGCTGCAAATCTGTAGATTTTTGATAAACTATACCAACCATAAATTGAGTCCTCCAAATAAAGAATAAAACATGACAGAAAATTCAACGATGGGGTAGTGTAATGTAGCCCCAAAGCTGATTATCTTCCAGTAACAGCATGCCCTGAAGTGTTTTATTTGTCTTATACCACAGCAGTTTGCCAATAATGATTTTTTTTTATTCTTTAAAGAATCACATGCTGTAATTTAAGGTTGTAGAATGTCCACAAATCAGATGTGCAAGTTTCCATGTCTACAGAAATGCTACAGTTTTACAATGAGTGTATTAATTAATTAATTAACACCTTCTGACCAAATAGAGTGGCGCATTCAAAATAGCTCTGGTCTAAATTGAAGAAAGCTGATAGTCTATAGTGTGTGGATAGATTTGTGTCTTTCCATTAATCGGAGATGATATGGTTTTTATTGTAGCAGTTTTCTGTCACTATTACTTACTCTTTTTCAGCCCAGGTGTATAGTGTGTATTAGTGGAAGCCATGTTATAGCTCTCAGTGGATCACTGGTTGATCTATTAAATGTCAACATTTTAGTAGACTGGGATATTTATTTTCGGATTAGTTGATAGACTGGTAGAGTCACTCGGCAGGTTGTTAACAGTCTTTAGATGGTTTGTTGGCTGTAGGTGGTCTACACTGTACTATAAATTGTTATAGCCATATACAGTGTTATCTTTTTTTATTTCCACCACATGCTAAATGCATAAAGTTCACACACAAGTAAAATCCTACCTTTTTTCCCCTGACAGGTATTGTTGGCTGAGACATGTGCCAAGTGTGAACACTATATTGGAACTGAAGGAGGAGGGATGGATCAATCCATATCTTTCCTTGCTGAAGAGGGAACTGTAATGTATTTATTTTTCATCCTTGTACACACAATTTGTGTAATTACATCTTAACAACTCTTATAGCTTCAAAGCCATGATTTATATATGATGATATCGTACTGCATCTGAAACCTGTTTGTTTTTTATTTTCTAGATTGCTTCTTCTAGGTTGGTTTTCTAATTGTCTGTTTTTCGAATTGTCTGTTTTCTCAACATGGTTATCACTCAAGGCAAAGCTGATCGATTTCAATCCCCTGAGGAGCACAGATGTGAAGCTCCCAGATGGTGCTGTCTTTGTAATTGCTAACAGTTGTGTGGAGATGAACAAGGCAGCCACGTCACACTTCAACATTAGAGTGGTGGAATGCCGTATTGCTACGAAGGTGAGGAGTTCATCATATTGCACTGCATTTTATTTGCATTTTATTGTTCATTAAGCTTCGATTAGCTTACTGTACCTTTAAAAGTGAATCAGCTAAATGACCTGTACATACTTTTGAAGAAATTCTTAAAAAGTCTAATTAAGAGACAAACTTGTTCGCTCTGTTCACAGATACTGGCTACGGTCAGAGGCCTGGAGTGGAATAGCCTGCAGAAGCTGGGAGAACTACAGACACAGCTAGGCTCGAGTCTGGACAAGATGCTGGATTTGGTGGAGGAAGTCCTTCACCCTGAGCCCTACACCAGAGAAGAAATTTGCAAGATGCTGGGAATCACTGCTCAGCAGTTGTGTGATAATATCCTCAGTGCTAACACACAGCATGGTAAGGGCATATAGGACTTATAGTGAATATAAGAATCTGGACCATCTGAGCATTTCATTTACATGTAATTAGATTAAATACAGTAGTTCCTGTTTCTCTTGTTACTTCAGTGACCCACTTCAGTCTGTACCAGCGGGCCAGGCATGTGTACAGCGAAGCGGCACGTGTGCTTCAGTTCAAGGCTGTGTGTGATTCGGCACCTGCTGATGCTGTTCTGCAGCTTGGTGAGCTAATGAACCAAAGCCATGCTAGCTGCAGAGACTTGTATGAGTGTAGCTGCACAGAGCTGGACCAGTTGGTGGACATTTGTCGGTGAGTGAGATCAAAACTTCTTACAGTAAGTCTTAAGACTGTTAAGAGTTTAACTAGGCAATGTCAAATAAGTGGGGGTCAAAGAGTGATGCAACTTTGCATTTATGATGTACTGATGACTGATACAAAAAGGAATAGGAAACAGGAACATACGTTCATAAATAATAGGAAATATTAGAACCTAAATCCAGTTATTATTCAGTTCTCTGTAAGGAAACAGATATCCAATGTGAAACCAATAATACTGTGTATTTTTCAATTTCCCATTTAGTTCACGTCATTTAACAATGCATGTCCCGATGAAATAGACCATCTTTTATAATTGTATAGCACATTTTATAATACTTTGTCAAATCCGCATTACATTCTTGGATATGGTCCTGATGGCAGGACAGTGGGAATGTAACTGGGACAAATAGACCCTCCTTCAATTCATGTCTTCAAAGACAAGTCATTTTTGGATATATTTGTAAAACATTTTGCCTTGTTTACCCAACCAACACACACACACACACACACACAACTACTGAGGGTGAAGGTTAACACATGCTTCCTCCATGATACATGAAGCCAGCCAACCACTTCAAACTGCTTCTCATGCTGCATCACAGGGCAGTGTAACACACTTGGAGGAACACGGTATCCGTCATCTTCCACACACGAGCTCACAGACGCCCGTGATTAGCTAGCGTTGACAGGGGAGAGAGAGTGTGCCACTCCTCTCACCCAGAGCGCCCGCACAGACAATTTTGCTCCCTTGACTCGCAGCCATAGACATCTGGTATCATCATGATGCGAACCTGCAATCTCCAGTAATAGGCTGAACGCTTTTCTGTCTCAGGACCTATGTTCAGAATTGAAATGAAAAACATTCCTGGTATTTTTCAAATTTTTGTTGAAAACAAAAAACTGTAATATTGACATAAGTTTAATGTACTGTAGGTGACTGCATACACTCTGTAACATGGTATTCTCCACAGAGAGGCTGGTGCAGTGGGTTCCAGGTTAACAGGAGCTGGATGGGGAGGCTGTGCTGTTTCCATGGTACCCACTGAAAGGACGGATTCTTTTCTCCGGACAGTGAAGGAGCGTTACTACATGCCTCATGCTCGACGAGCAGCTCTGGTAAAGCAGAGCCTTTTTGTAACCAAGCCAGGGGGAGGAGCAGCTATTTTTACAGAAGAATAAAAACTGAGGGAGATTTATATATATTGAGGGGTTTTTTCCATCATGACCAAACTATTACTTTTATTGCTTCCAATCAACCATTTACAGGGAATGCAGTAAATATTTCTTCAGATTGTAGGTCTGATTGAAAATAATTTTATATAATTTGCCTGAATTATGCACTGATTAAAAAGATTGTGGAAGATTGCCGTGTTTCCTGATGTGTAGTTTCTGCATAATTTATGCAGTACGTCATCTGCGAGAATGAGGAACATAAGCTGTTGGATGGTTGCCATGGTATCTAACTAACTCACTCTCTCAAAATATCACTCTCAACATTAATGCATTCAGTGTATGCATTGTATGCTCACACTAAAGTTAAACACTAAGTAAACAGATCACAGAGATGGAACCATTTTAAAATGGACATTTTATGTGTCATATAAAAAGTCAAATGAACTGTATAAAATCCATGCATATAAATAAAAACAATGAACAAATTGCATGTTCTTCATTGATAAAATTCACAGCAGGAAATTCTCATACATTCTTAACATAATGGAACGTTAAATGAGGCAAATTGTCCATCCATATAAACAAAACTCCCTATTATTTTCAGTTTTAAATAAATAAAAAACATACACATCCGTGTAACATAAAATGTTGATTTAAACATTTTTCTGTACATCAGGTATTTGCAGAGTTTGTAACATGGGGGGGGACACAAACAAGGCCTTGATGGCAGAGAGATACTGAAATACCGGACAAAACTCAAAAATATACTTCTTTCACTGAGAGTCAAATCAAAAAGGCACAAATATTTCCTTTTGTATAAGGACAGTGAAACGAATGCCCGATTTGTTATCCTTTCTGTAGACAGTGTAGTTACTGTACACAGTAAAAGCTTTAGCTGTCGGTGGAAGGGGATGAAAGGCACAGCTGTGTAGCCTCTGAACTATAACTTTAATCTTCTGCACTTTTGCTCTTTTCATCATCCTGTGGTCTGCATGCAAACCTGACGCCGACTGCAACGTGGTATATGCACACTAGAGAGGTATAATAAGAAAGAAACAGTGTATGCACATGTAGTATTGTTTAGGATGTAAAAAAAAAAAATGGTGGTGCGGCTAAGCTGATTTCCTTAATGTCAGAACCAAGACCATCAGCCCATGCTGTGCTCTAACAATGCTAATAATAATTTACAAGCAATCTAGATTGCTAGTCTAAAACTGACATTGTGCAGTTTATTATAAATCACCGACATTATGTAACATTAGTATGGTCATAGGGCAGTAAGGTTATTTCTGTTTACTAATGTTCGATGATCCGCTCTGAAGATCTTTTAAGCAAAATAAGTTACATGTGCAAACCTTTACTATATACGATGTGTATTTAAATAATTCAGCAAAGTTAGAAAAGAATCAAAATTGAACAAGTTGTCAATTAAGCATTACAATTATTCAAGTAGAGGTATTAGTGTATCAATAAGTGTAAACTCCTTCAACCCTGTATAAAATAATATTACTTTCAAATGCGTTCTTTCTAATTGTGAGACTGTAAGTGTCTAGTAAAACAGACAAGTTGGTCATAGTTTTAAAACTAACTATAAATAACTATAAATATCAATCCTGAGAGGACTGTTGTAGTTTACCAGTACCTCGGATAATTGCATTGAAATGATGTACACAGTTGAGTCGATCGCTCTGCGATATACTGGACGTATATGAAGGGCTATGTAGAATTCTCCCAAAAAGTGAATGTCTGAAGCAACATTTCTGCATTTTGCATGCTTGCCTCAGTCAGGTGGGGAAATGAAATGAAAACTAAACAGAGTGGAAACTTTCTCGTGCATTCTCCGAGTCAGTGGCTCACAATTACATGAAATTGCACCAAGAGAACAGAGTGCATTTGCATGAACAAGGAAATTAGTTGAGTAAGATATGGAGTCGTATCTGTGCTTCATTACGCTTGCTCTTTGGAGTCTCTCCTGTGCAATGCTGCTTTTCTTTTAGGCCACCCCATTTGCATGTCTTCTGCTGTTTGACCACCCAGAACTGCTCTGCATATAGCTGTACAGCACTGAGCTGGCCTGGAGAGTTCTGTGCTTTATATCACATTGGGATGATATGAAAAATTCAGATTTTATATATATATATATATATATATATATATATATATATATATATATATATATATATATATATATATATATATACAGTAGCTCACAAAAGTGAGTACACCCCTCACATTTTTGTAAATATTTGATTATATCTTTTCATGGACAACACTGAAGAAATGACACTTTGCTACAATGTAAAGTAGTGAGTGTACAGCTTGTGTAACAGTGTAAATTTGCTGTCCCCTCAAAATAACTCAACACACAGCCATTAATGTCTAAACCGCTGGCAACAAAAGTGAGTACATCCCTAAGTGAAAATGTCCAAATTGGGCCCAATTAGCCATTTTCCCTCCCCGGTGTCATGTGACTTGTTAGTGTTACAAGGTCTCAGGTGTGAATGGGGAGCAGGTGTGTTAAATTTGGTGTCATCGCGCTCACACTCCCTCATACTGGTCACTGGAAGTTCAACATGGCACCTCATGGCAAAGAACTCTCTGAGGATCTGAAAAAAAGAATTGTTGCTCTACATAAAGATGGCCTAGGCTATAAGAAGATTGCCAAGACCCTGACACTAAGCTGCAGCGCGGTGGCCAAGACCATACAGCGGTTTAACAGGACAGGTTCCACTCAGAACAGGCCTCACCATGGTCGACCAAAGAAGTTGGGTGCACGTGCTCAGTGTCATATCCAGAGGTTGTCTTTGGGAAATAGACGTATGAGTGCTGCCAGCATTGCTGCAGAGGTTGAAGGGGTGGGAGGTCAGCCTGTCAGTGCTCAGACCATACGCTACACACTGCATCAAATTGGTCTGCATGGCTGTCGTCCCAGAAGGAAGCCTCTTCTAAAGATGATGCACAAGAAAGCCCGCAAACAGTTTTCTGAAGACAAGCAGACTAAGGACATGGATTTCTGGAACCATGTCCTGTGGTCTGATGAGACCAAGATAAACTTATTTGGTTCAGATGGTGTCAAGCGTGTGTGGCGGCAACCAGGTGAGAAGTACAAAGACAAGTGTGTCTTGCCTACAGTCAAGCATGGTGGTGGGAGTGTCATGGTCTGGGGCTGCATGAGTGCTGACGGCACTGGGGAGCTACAGTTCATTGAGGGAACCATGAATGCCAACATGTACTGTGACATACTGAAGCAGAGCATGATCCCCTCCCTTCGGAGACTGGGCCACAGGGCAGTATTCCAGCATGATAACGACCCCAAACACAACTCCAAGACAACCACTGCCTTGCTAAAGAAGCTGAGGGTAAAGGTGATGGATTGGCCACGCATGTCTCCAGACCTAGATCCTATTGAGCATCTGTGGGGCATCCTCAAACGGAAGATGGAGGAGCACAAGGTCTCTAACATCCACCAGCTCCATGATGTCGTCATGGAGGAGTGGAATAGGACTCCAGTGGCAACCTGTGAAGCTCTGGTGAACTCCATGCCCAAGAGGGTTAAAGCAGTGCTGGAAAATAATGGTGGCCACACAAAATATTGACACGTTGGGCCCAATTTGGACATTTTCACTTAGGGGTGTACTCACTTCAGTGGTTTAGACATTAATGGCTTTGTGTTGAGTTATTTTGAGGGGACAGCAAATTTACACTGTTATACAAGCTGTACACTCACTACTTTACATTGTAGCAAAGTGTCATTTCTTCAGTGTTGTCACATTAAAAGATATAATCAAATATTTACAAAGATGTGAGGGGTGTACTCACTTTTGTGAGATACTGTGTGTGTGTGTGTGTGTGTGTGTGTATATATATATATATATATATATATATATATATATATATATATATATATATATATATATATACATACACATAAATTATAGTCATGTATCTAGCACAACCTTTTCATAGAGTCCCTACAAGTTCACCTGGTGCTGCTCCCTGCCGTTGGGCATGACTACGGAGAAATCCCCTTACCTTCACTGAACTGGGATTTTTCAGCTTGTCCTACATCTTGTATTGTCTGCCGGTTGATCAGATTGTGTATTGTGACTCTAGGCTGTGCTTGCTTCCATGTCTGGGATTCTCTGTAACTCCAGAATACACTGTCTCTTCAGCAGCTGTTGTATGGTTCATGTCTGTTTCCTTTTTTGCTATGTTCTCCAACCAACTGGTACTGCTTTTGAGTCTCTGTGGAGATGAGCCAGGGAAGGCTGAGTTGGAGGACGTGGGGACCTTCATGTTCTTGCCAGAAGTAATGAGCTCTCCGTATCCCTGCTGGTGGGCGAAGGCGTAGGCGGAGCGGCGGGAACTGGTCCTGCGCACTCGTCTCAGATTCTGCTCCTGAGGCCCCTGCCTCCTGCTGGCCTGCTGAAGCAAGCGCACCTGTAGAGGAGAGGACTGCAGTTACTTTTACATGTTCAAACTAAAACACGCCACTTGGTTTGAAATTTCATATACTTGCTTTGTCAGTTTGTGTAGGATGGAGGTCTGTCTTAAGAAAGCGTACGGCCACAACCGGCATTATACAAACCACCGTCACAAGGAGAATGACGAGCCAGACAATTTTTTGATTTAAAGAGTTACGTGCTGTGCCTAGAATAAAACAAAGACATCATGTGACAGATGCCAGAGTTCTTCAGCTGGCACGCAAGAGACCTAAACATGGAAATCATAACAACAGACTAAGTTACTCTGGTAGGCAATAAGAGTGGTGTTGTGTTACACTCACCTACAAATGGGAACTGGTTTGGAAAGATTCTGAAGATGCCATCACTGTTCATTGCAAACAGTATTGCGAAGTACATGGCCAGACTACCCACTATAAAGAAGTGGTTCACAGCAGTCCAGTAGTTTGTGTCAAGACCAATCTGAAAGAGAGACTCCATACTCAGAGACAAGAGAAACTCAGCACACAAAAAGCATAACACAGCAACCATCTGAGAGTTACCTTCTAAAGCCTGTAATACCTGTAACAGCTATGGGGGACTTGTGGATTTCTTAGAATGTGCTTTATACCAGTAATGCAGTCCCCTATATATATGACAGTTTGGAAATGGAAAATGGATCATTGCCATAATTGGTTTACATTTTGCTTGCAACGTTAGACTGTCACAGACAAGCATGGGAGAGAAGTTAGTCTGGAGGTATCAGAGCACCCTGTGTCCTTCAAAGCATACAGGGACATATATAGTGTCTGGACATTAGATTAGATTCAACTTTATTGTCATTGAGCAGAGAACAAGTACAAAGCCAATAAAATGCACTTAGCATCTAACCAGGACTGCAAAACAGCAAGTAGGATTAAGTGTGAAGTGCAGAAGAGACAGTGAGGTAGGGGGGCAGCTTCCCAAAACTAACTTGATCAGATCTGATATTAACTATCACCAATTCTGATTCATCAGAAAAGGAGGAACAGATGAGCTATCTGTGACCCTTGGTTTTTTTTTTCACAAAACAAAAGATGTTCATAAACTATAGCACTTACTATAAACAGAATACATATATATACAGTACTGTGCAGAGGTTTTAGGCACATGCAAAGAAATGCTGTAGAGCAAAGATGCAATCAAAAATAATGAAATTAAATGTTTCTACATTTTAAAAAAAACCATAAAGAGCAGTAAACAGTAGTAAATGAAACAAAGTCAATATTTGGTGTGACAAAAAAAAATAAAATAAAAGTCTCTGGTACAATGTGTGCAGTTTTATAAGGAAATGAGCTGTAAGTTTTATTGAGCATCTTGCAGAATCAGCCACAGTTCTTCTGGAGACTTTGACTTTCATAATTGCTTCTTATTTTTGCAGCAAAACCCAGCAGCCTTCATTGTGTTTTTTGTCTGAAAAGTGTCTTATGTAATATGCTGCTTTCTTTAATGACATACAAACATTTTCTGTAATATTTAATTTTGTGGTAGAAAACTAACATTTGGGAATCTAAAATGCTTTTTGTACTGACTTAATGTCGAAGTCATAAAATAAAAATCTATAACAAAGTTTATACTAAAAAAAAGGGGTGCCTAAAACTTTTGCCCAGTACTGTGTGTATAATACTTCTAATGCAATCAATAGAAAAATATTGTCACCTGGACGCTAACCACGATGACCAGGGAGGTTGCTATAGTAACGGCGAAGGATTGCTGATCAGATATGTAGGTGCCGTCATCTCGCACAGCACACAGGAAAGCCCCATAGGGGATGAAGAAGAGGACAAATGAAGCGTACACACCCTGGATGGTGCACATGAAGAACTTCCGCTTGTTGAACAAGAGATTAAGCTGCCCAGGTTGGTACAAGTTAGGGTAGCGCAGACTGTACTGCTCATTCACGTCCTGTCAGAAAGCAAAGAAAGCAGTTTTAAAAAATGTTCTCACCATTCTGGAGTTCAGGGAATATTTGCGAAGGTGACTGTAGATTTCTGACCTGGTCAAACAAGCCCATAGCAAGAACAGGCAAA
The DNA here is from genome assembly GCF_023375685.1 of Ictalurus furcatus. Taxonomy (NCBI): domain Eukaryota; kingdom Metazoa; phylum Chordata; class Actinopteri; order Siluriformes; family Ictaluridae; genus Ictalurus; species Ictalurus furcatus. The sequence continues at coordinate 18,669,913 of NC_071268.1, read as the reverse complement.
GAGGTGTAGACTATATTGAACAGGGTGATGAACCACTGGTCATACACAGTCTACGATATAAAGCAAAGAATCAGTCATACATATTTTTGTGATATGTCTGCAGTTAGCATTTTCTGGGAAGATGATGGGCTTACTTGTGCAGAGAAGCCACACAGAAACCCGAACCAGAAATGCACCAGCGTGAAAGCAAAGTTCTTGTAGAAGAAGTAGCAGAGGAAGTTGCACATGCGGTGGTAGGACCAACGGCCGTGGACCAGCAGGAGGCGCTGCAGATAGCGGAACTGGGCAAAGGAGTAATCTGAGGCCAGAACAGCCTGCATGCCCTCCTGCCCACTGATGCCCACACCAATGTGGGCCGCTGGAGAGAACAGAAGTTCACCACAGATTACCTAGGTAACCACTGCTTCAAATATGACACATCTGAATACACTGACACGTGTACATGCAGTGGCAACCATCATACTCTTATTAACACTACAGAGTTTATATTCAATCAGTGTATTATGATATACTACACAGAGACTATAACACAGAGATATGTAGTGATACAAAATAAAAATAAATAAAGGTTACAATACAAGACAAATATTGCAGCATTCATGCGTCTTTCATTTCTGTTAATGTCATAATCGTCTGATTTTAGATATCTGCATGATCAGATCCTACATTTTCCATGCAGCTAGTGTTAAATTCTTGTATCATAACTGATTGCATTAGCAGTCTTACTCTTGATCATGCTGACATCATTGGCTCCATCCCCAATGGCCAGGGTAACAGCTCTTTTATGCCTCTTGACCAGCTCCACCACCTGAGCTTTCTGCAGAGGAGTTACTCTACAGCAGATCACAGTCTTACATAAGCAGGCCACTTCCAACAGGATCTGCTCCAGGTCTGCCTCCAGTGCATGCGCCTGTAGACCAAATGCTGTAAGACTTGGGATTCAAGCATGTTTCAACACCATTATGAACTTCAATATGCCCAGCATGGTATCAGTAATGGCTAGCTAACCCACAAAGCTATTAAGTTGCTTCAGGGATTTCACTCATGTATATATTTGTCTGTGATTATAAATGTGTGGCCGCCTGGGAAAACCCTTCACATGGTCAAATTTCAACATTTTCTGCTATAGATAGTTCTGAAAACCACAGGCTTTCCTGAATGGAAATTGGTGTCTTATTTGCACATATCACAGAATTCAGCCAGAGCGACATCTGAGGTTTTCTCAGACCACCACATAAATTATACTATATTAATCAACATGGCTGGTTGTTAAACAGAAAGGTAAAGGACCTGAAGGCTAATCTATAATACTCATAGGCAGTAGAAATGTCGTAGACATTTACATGTTGTAGACAAATACTCATAGACAGTAGAAAACAAAGACTGAAGAAGCATGCTTTCTATTTTCCAATAAAACAGTCCAAACTCAGGGAGTCATGCAGATCAATTTCTTAAATCGTTAAGCATTTATAGCACAAGAACACTACATAAGATTCCTTACCAAGCTATGTCCATTAATGATAAGTGCATATTCTGCAATAATGGTTTCCTCAAATACAGAGTCACTGGCATACATATCAGTCTTTGTCACATCTTGGCCACTGGTGAACCTCTCTTTGTTAGGACCCATAATTCTCTCTTTGGCATTTCTGAGCATGGAACAATAAGAAGAGTCAGAATAAAGAATTGAAATGCATTTCATAAAATGTTGACTACCCAAGGCAAATTAGTGATTAAAATGTTCTACTCAAGGTGCATATGCTATGGTGTTAAATGCGTAAAGTGTTTCAATACAGCGGTGAGAAACTGAAATATGTGTTTGAACATAGTGTTGAAAAATGACACTGAGAAGACAACTACAAATTTAAGGATGTAGTATTACGTTTTTAGGGATGTAGCAATCAGACAACCATTAGCTAAACTGCCCTGGTATGCTGTATGTAAAAACAAGTTTGTAACATACGAAAAGGTAAAAAAAGAAAAGAAAAAACAACTAGTGCAACTTACCTCAGCTCCTGCTGAACCTCAAGTGTGCTGTGACCTGAGATTACGAACACCTCATTCATGTCATCTCTCAACATGTTACAGGAGTAGCCAATATTCATCGCTGTCTCTAAAACAAAAGAAACAAGTTGAAACAGTTATGCTACATTGGGTATGACAAGAACACTGCTACATAAGGATCTATAGCAATGTATCCACTGATGCTGCTCACCTAGTTTGTCCCCAGTAAGAACCCAGATCTTAATATTGGCCAGGCTCAAACAGCTAATAGTTTCTGGCACTCCTTCCTGCAATTTATCTTCTATGGCTGTAGCTCCCAGAAGCTTATGGCGAAAAAGAGGCACAGCATGTATTGTTTCAATAGACAGATTTCAGTAGACATATTTTCATCTTATTCGCATAATACATATGCAGATAGGTAAGAAATTAGAGAAAAAAGTGGCACTGTTATGCTATGGGGGCATTTTTCTATCATGTTTTGAATCCACTTTCTCTCTTAGAGTGAAGAGTCACTGCAAATCAATGCAACGTTCTTCTTTATATCCTTCCTATGATGAAACATTTCTATCCCGATGGGAGTGGTCTCTCCCAGGATGACAGCGTCCCAATCCGCAGGGCACAAGGACACACTGAATTGTTTAATGAGTATAAGCGTGATGTAAATCATATGCTATGACCTCCACAGTCAACAGATCTCAGCCCAGTTAAACACCTATGGGAGATTTTAGACTGATGTGTTAGACAGTGCTCTCCACCACCATCATCAAAACACCATCTGAGGGAATATACCTCCACGTTACTGCAACACCATGTTGGTGTTTACTGAAATTTATCATCTGTCTGTATACTTTATACTGTACATTGGTCTACATCAGAAATACGTGTCACACAGACACAATCAACCACCTATAGAACACGAACACACACACACACACACACACACACACACACAAGCTGTCCATGCATCTGCTCTTACCATCAGACCCTGTTCTATCTCCTCGTAGAGATCCCCGAGTCTCTCTTCTCTGTTGTCAAGTGATGTGCTGGCAAACAGCAGCTTCTTCATCCACTCATCAAACATGTCCTCATCTAAATCCTTATAGGCCAGAGCTAACGTCCTCAAACCCTCACCAGCAAACTCCTTCACCCAAGACAAATTTAATGTCCAGATCAATTGTGTAAAATGACAGAAATCTTACAATCAATCCAAAAAATAGCTTGAAAAAAATGACATGGTTTTACTGTGCTACGTATCTAGCAATACATCAATGTACAACATTTACATATTTTATTTCCTGGTTTTATGGCACTTTAGAGCATAATTGTGATCCATTTCTGCTTGTGCAGCATTAAATATAGATTCGACTCTGAAGTGAATGGAGGCTAATTGCTCTTTGAGAAACCGCAGACAGATGACAGGGTGACAATCAGTGGTAAAAGACACCACAGTTAAAGAAAAAAAGAAGTCTGAAATCTTTTCTTCACCTAAGCACTTTTAAGAAAACTGTGAGAGCTTAGAGTAAGGTGCTGTTTTGAGATAAAAACAAAACATTATAAATTAGCTGTGAACATTTCATAAGGTTTAGTTGGATAGTTTTGAGTAGATAAAGAAGAAAGAGTCACTAGAGTGAACTCACATTAAGGTGTTCTGAGGTAGTGCTCTTAAGGTCCTCATTGGATGGGTCTAACCTGTCAAAAATTATTGTGTCAGCTCCTTTAGAGTAAAGCTTCAGTTGCCCCTTTGGGTTTCTCACTGTGTAAAAGAAAGGGCTGAGCATGTTATTGTGTTCACATAGTCACATTCAATACTACAAAGTAACTCAATACAGTGCCCTCCACTAATATTGGCACCCTTGGAAGCAAAGGTGGGAGCAAAGAAGGCTGTGAAAACTTATCTTTATTGTTTAACCTTTTGATCTTTTGTGAAAAAAATTCACTGTGAAGAGGAAGGTTCGAGTGGCCAAAAAATCTCCAAGGATCACAGCTGGAGAATTGCAGAAGTTAGTTGCATCTTGGGGTCAGAAAGTCTCCAAAACTACAAACTGAAGTCACCTACATCACCACAAGTTGTTTAGAAGGGTTTCAAGAAAAAAGTACTCTACTCTTATCCAAAAACAAACTGAAGAGTCTTCAGTTTGCCAGAAACTACTGGAACTTCAAATGAGATTGGGTTCTATTTTCAAATGAAACCAAAATAGAGCTTTTTGGTAATAAACACCAGAGGTGGTTTTGGTGCACATAGAGAAGTATGGAAAAGTACCTCATGCCCATGGTTAAATATGGTGGTGGCTCTTTAATGTTTTGGGGCTGTTTTTCTGCCAGAGGACCTGGACAGTTTGTTACATGGCATCATGGACTCTATCAAATATCAACAGATATTAAATGAAAACCTGACTGCCTCTGCCAGAAAGCCTAAAATGGACCGTGGTTGGATCTTCCAGCAGGACAATGATCCAAAACATACATCAAAATCAAGACAAAAATAGTTTACTGACCACAAAATCAAGGTCCTGCCATGGCCATCCCAGTCCCCTGACTTGAAACCCAAAGAAAACCTGTAGAGTGAACTGAAGAGGAGAGTCCACCAGCATGGACCTCGAAATTTGAAGGATCTGGAGAGATTCTGTATGGAGGAATGGTCTCAGATCCCTTGCCATGTATTCTCCAACCTCATCAGGCATTATAGGAGAAGACTCAGAGCTGTTATCTTGGTAAAGGGAGGTAGCACAAAGTATTGACTAAGAGTGCCAATAATTGTTGCGTACCTATATTTAATAACGTTTTGGTTTTTTTGATAAACCTGTGTTTTGTTTGCAATTGTTTGATATCCATGAGAGCAGAGTATTTTTGTGATTATTTTTTAACAAACGATCAAAAGGTTAAACAATAAAGACAATTTTTCACAGCCTTCTTTGCTCATATTTACCAAGGGTGCCAAAATTATTAGAGGGCACTGTATATCAAGCAAAATTGATTCAGCAGTGGTCCAGCAACAAAATACCTGAATATCTTTAATTAATAATAATGCTACTGTGTACATGGGTAAACGAAACAGGGCTCACCAATAACACTCATTCTCTTCCGGACATTGTTGAAATCCAGTATAGCCAGAAGCTGGTAGGTGACAGGTTGACCCATCTCATACAGGGTAATGGTCTCTGGTGTTCTAGCTCGAAATACAAAGCCAAAATTGCGAGCTGCAGTAACCAAGGCTCCTTCATCTGGTGACTGAGCCTGATACACCAGCTCCCCTACAGATTTCAGAGGAAAAGATAGAAAAAGGCTTTAGGACTGCTAAGCTCTCCTTCAACAAGTTTCAAAATATTGACTACAAGAACACTTATACTAGCCTTTTCTTATAGTTTACCTTCGCTCCTCTCTTCAGGCATGACTGTATGGCACAGAGCTAGCAACCTGAAAAATTCCTGCACCAACGGCTCCTCCAGTTTAATGGCTTCCACCAGGCTGCTGTCATAGAAACGAAACTTCCTGTCCATTAGCAGGTTGAAGGAGAAATCCACACATGGAGTTTTCTAAACAGTGAGGGTAACAAAGTGGGGGTGACTCAGTATCCCTTCAGTGGCTTTAAATTGTGTCATAGATTTTGATCAGACATTATATTACATTGTAAATTGTACCTCTGTGATATCCACTTTGTGTCCAAACTCATCATATACATCACCTACACAGGGATAAATACCAGTCAGTAAAGTAAAGCATGACTGTTTAAGGTAGTATTATTTGTGTGAGAGTGTAGCGCGTACTCACCATAAGTCTTGCCATTGATGGAGCATTTATTGAAGACCATAATGTTCTGAGTGAGGGTCCCTGTTTTATCTGAGAAGATGAACTCCACTTGGCCCAGCTCCTCGTTCAGGGTGGTGGTTCTTGCCTCAGCCGGAGTGTCCTTAGAACTGTAGTACATCTTCCGGTCCCAGTTTATGAAAAAACTGTGGCCTAGACGCAGCACCTCAACACTGCAGAGAGTAAAAGCACACAGTTGCGATTAAAACTAGGAATTTACACTCACTGGCCACTTTAATAGTAACACAGCTACCCCTGCTCATGTATGCTATTATCCAATCTGCAAATCATATGACAGTGGCACAATGCATAAAATCATGCAGATAATCATACATCACCAAAACTGCATGGTTGAAAATTGGAAAAATGTCATCTGGTCGTTTTCAGCTGTTCAGTTTTGGTGATCCTGTGCCCACTGTAGCCTCAGATTTCTGTTCTTGACTGACAGGAGTGGAACCTGATGTTGTCTTCCGCTGTTGTAGCCCATCTACCTCAAGGATTTATGTGATGTGCATTCTGAATGCCTTTCTGCTCACTACATTTGTAAAGAGTGGTTATTTGATTTACTGTAGCCTTCCTGTCAGCTCAGATCAGTCTGGCCATTCTCCTCTGAACTCTCTGTTCAAGGCATTCTCCCCACAGAGCTGCCACTTACTTTTTTTCTCCCCTGTTTTTTTTTTCTTTCTTTTTCTCATCCATTCTGTGTAAACACTATAGACTGTTGTGCATTAAAATTCCTGTAAATCAGCAATTTCCTAAATACTCAAACCAACCACTAACATCCATGCCACGATCAAAGACACTGAGATCACATTTTTCCTGAATCTGATGAACATTAACTGTAGCTCTTGACCTGTATCTGCACGGTTTTATGCATTGCGCTGCTGCCACATGATTGGCTGATTGGATAGTTGAATGAATGTGCAGGTGTACAGGTGTGGTCAGTGACACTGAGTGTATTTGTGGCATGCTTCTTTGACTGTAATGCTTTCAGAAGGTATTATAGTGTTATTCCAGCCATTATAAGTGAATAGTGGGCTGTGCTAAGTGGTCAAGTTAATCTCATAGGACTTTGATAGGTGAGAGATCTGGTAACCTGGGCAGGGCAGATCCTTTCCCACAGTAAATCTTGATGAAAACGTCAATGAACATTCTGGGTTGTTGACAAATTAGCTTAAGGCTACAAAACATTTCCATACTAAGAGCTATTAAAATAGATACTTTGAAAAAAAAATGTCTCTGACTGGCCTGGGGTTTGTAATCAGCAACTAAGTATTCCAACATTCCAGTCTAACTGTAACCAATCATAAAACTTCTCTGTAAGGCAGTGTCTCTCTCTACCTGTCAATGATTTTGTATGTGCATAGACAGCTAGATAAGGGTGAATTAATTAAACAGGAAACAAAGTGCTAGCCTGATGGAGAAGAGATGGAGATTGTGGAGTGGAGTTGTATGGAGTGTAGTTACTGATTTATCTTTAGGGCACAGTGACAGAGACAGCTGATGTTTGACCAAAAGTTCTAGCTCTGCCATTGCTGAAAATGTCTTACACTACCAAAGAGCATGAGAAAATTAAGAGTGCAGCAGTATATACTTTAAAGGGTCCAGAAAGAAATTGGATGGAGCAAGATTGAATATCTGAGGCTTTTCAGCCCTGGACAGACCTCCCAGATTTAAAAGAATTGAAACCCATCTTGCCTTGCTGCATGGGAAGTCATTATTCTGTTTGGTAGGTTCTAGTGTAATTTATTTATAATCCAAAAGTCTGGGAGGATACTGACCACCTTTTTACTGTACCACTACAGGCCACATGGAGGCTGCACTAACTGCTGCTCTAAAACACAACAAAGCCACTTTACTGTAAGCATTCCTTAAGTACATTTTTACAGATGCCTTTTTTCCAAAGCAGCTTACTGAGCTGAACAGATGAAAGCTAATGCCCTTGTCTGGGTGTGATACCAGAATTTGAACCCACTACCTTCACATCAGTAGCCCAGAGCCTTTAATCCATGAAACACAACTGCCACACTACCACTTACCTAACATAAAGAGAGATGGGAACAACAGTGTTGAGGATGATGATGTAAGACCAGAAAGTGAGGAATCCGGATAAGACAGCACTGCTTAGCAGTTCATCCCAAAGCAGGTATGCCCAGAAGTTTTTCCCAACTTTTTGCTCCCAGATGGTGTTCCCGATAGCCAGAATGATGCCCATGCAGATGAGGAATCCAAAGATCTATAAACCACAGAAACTGTATCAACTCTTTCTTTACTAACAAACTAAAAAGACTCAGTAGACATAAAATGAGCTCATGTCTAGAACTATGAGTAATTCAGATACAACATGCAGACAAAACCCAGGATGTAAAGTACTCACCCACAGTACTAAAGTGTTCATCAACTTGTCAATGCTGGTCCTTTTGAATTTCGTCCTTCCACAGTTCTGCATTAGCTTGGTTTGGAGCCCTTATGATAAAACAACAAAAACACACACCCACAATTGTGCAATACAATTAACCATGAGGAATTAAAAGGAACATGGTTACTCCATTTTAGGTACACACCACCAACCATTATTACTTATTAAACATTAATAAATAAATCCAAAGTTGCAAATACAGTGTTGTTGTGTAGGAGAGTAGAGATAAAGCCATTCAGAAGTACTTAAATGATCACAAAAAGGAAAATACCAGCAAAGATGACCAGGCCAAAGCACCACTCAGTGTTTCTGAGCATACACCCTCTCAGCAACATTTTCTCATTGTCCAGTGAATACTTATTGTCTTTCCAGTACAGAGTCCCAGTGAATCTATCCAGTTTATTATTAGGAGGCTCACATAGAACTTCTCCTGACAAACAGAAATAAAATGGTAAAAACACAATTTTAAATCAGTAAACTGTCAGGTATTGTATACAAACAATATAAATGTACATAACTGTGATCTTTAAAGCCTGATTATGCACCTGAATTAAGCTATAAACATACATTACATTCACTTTTCTATATACAAAAGATCCCTTCAGGGTTCCACCCAATTGACAAGCTTTTATACCCTGAAAGCTAATTATACCTTCATATATGAGATTTTCCTTCATGTATTACCTTTTTACTAAGGTGTATGGGTGCTAATTTACATACATATGACATATACAACATATACGACACATGACTTAAAAAGTTTCAGGGGTCTACAGTACTTTACAGTGGCATGCAGAACTTTATCAAATTCAAAAGTGCACTAAAGTAATTCACCTTCACAGCAGTTCAAGCATACAATTGCAAGTACTAGGCACACACTAAATCTAATCAATGTTTCGTGTGAGCTCATCTTGAGAGTACATCTGTAATGATAGTGCGCTACTCATGTTCTGAAATACCATCGAACTCTGCAAGCTTGGCAACGTCTGCTCCGAGGTCTGAGGTTACAGTCAAAGCTTGGCGCACCTTCAGGTTTGTCTCTCTGTTAGAACCAAAATCCATAGAGAAGCTTTTTTTTTTACATAGACGATGGGAGTATAATAACTATAAAACAGAAGCTGTAAGACATTAGACACTAAATCCTTCAACAATGATTAATGTGTCTCGCTAGCATACTCTTACCCGTCTAACTCTGCTGTCTCAATATAGCACAGCCCATAGGGCTCACTGCTGGAGAGCAGGAGCAGATCCGCCTATTGATCCCACACACAAAATACAGAGAAGAGTGGATAAATTAATCAAGCACTCCAGTAAGGCCTCCACAGTGGCACTCCTGATGACACTTATCATATAAGCCCATATGATAAACGTTTGTGGCCCATTTGCAATGCTATAGTAATATCTCAGGCGGGAGCTGATTCCATTTATATTTGACGGGAATGCTCAATAACATAATGAAAGGTATTTCAAATCCACTGAATTTTCTTTTCTTTTTTTTGAGCACATTTCCGAAAGACAGAGACACTTACAGCAACAAACTGGTTGTTCTCAAGTTTTATAATGTCTCCAACTCTAACATTCATCCATTTCTCATTTTGTAGCCTGCAGAATAAAAATAAATAAATAAATAAAAAAGACACAACACTAGGACATTTCCTTTAGGACTCATCACACTTTTTGTATATTACGTATCTTAGTTGATAACAGGATGAAGAGCATTAAAAAAGATGACTTACATTCCCTTGATGAGTACCTGAGACTGGCGTGTGTTGACTTGTTGATCACTTTTATGGCGGAACTGGAACACAACAGGCAGCAATTACCACACAAGGCAGATAAAGGAGCTGAACTAAAGTGGATGACTGAAGTGTTATGAAAATATAATGAAGCTAAGTTCTCCCAGGCACACAGCAGTGCAATAGAAGTGTATTATAAAATGTTCGGTAGAGAAATTGGTTAACAACGGCTTTGTTTTATCTACAGTAACTTGTAGGTTAAATGGAAGTTTAAATGATAAGTATTAAGATAAAAATGTGGTCTGTAAATGCCGGGGGATCCTTTCTACAGTGCTCAGGGAAATAAAATGATAAAATCAATATGTTATATACTACAATATAATATAATAGGATGCTGTGGAAAACACTGTTTATCATATGCCCAGCAAAGTATGACTAACGTTCAGTCATTCATCTTCAGTAACCGTTAGCGGTGGATCCGGAGCCTATCACAGAAACACTGGGCATAAGGCTGGAACACACCCAGATGGGAAGCCAGTCCATCACACGGCACCATGCACATACACACAATACACCCACATGTTCATACCTTGGGGCAATTTAACTTAGTCAATTCACCAGTGCAGCTTGTTTTTGGTGGTTGGAGGAAACCCATATGGACACAGGGAGAACATGCAAGATTAACACAGAGATTAACCCGAGCTCAGAATTGAACTGAGGACCCTGGGGCTGTGGAGCGGCGATGCTACCTTCTGTGTCACAGTGCTGCCTATGACTAATGTGAAATGGGATTCTAGTGCATAATCTAATCGTTCACATTTTCTTGATTTTTTTTTCACTCTATCCAACCACTTTTCATACAGAGTAAACAACACGTGTTGATATATAAGCAATCAATGAAAAGCACAAAATGACAAAACTCAGCATGTCAGCACACAGAACAGATGCTCACATAGTCATCAGTAGCATCTTTTACAGCGGTGATAGTCAGTACCAACACCAAAGGCACAATAGTGGTGAACCAGGACAGAGAGGAGATCTCCGGGATTAGCTTTTAACACAGAACCAAACAGACACATTAGTTCAGCAATAGTTTAATAATTATCGAATTAATTAAATACAAAAATTTAAAACAGATTAAACTGGTTCTCTCAGGACCAGGGGTTGAGATTCCGTGTTTTAATTACGACCCCAATTCCAAAAAAGTTGGGACAGTAAGGAAAATGCTAATATGAACAAAGAGGAGTGATTTATAAATGTACTTTGACTTGTATTTAAACTAAAAACGTATAAAGACAAAGTATTTAATGTTTTACCTAATCAACTGCATAGTTTTTTGAAGGTAAACAAATTTTGAAAAAATTTATTTTGAAATTGATACATGCAACACGTTCCAAAAAAGATGGGACAGGGGCAATTTAGGAGTAATAACGATGTGACAAGTTGAAATAAGAAGGTGATGTGAAACAGGTGAGGTAATCGTCTAATCATAGTATATTAAACCACTTAGTATATTAGTATATTAGTATATAATAAACCACTTCTGAATGCGCGTGATCTCCAATCCCTCAGACGTCACTGTATTTAAAAATATCATGGGTCTGTAACGGAGATCCTGACATGGGTTCGGGAATACTTTGGTAAACCTTTGTCAGGTGACACCATTCGCCACTGCATCCACAGATGCAAGTTAAGGCTTTACAATGCAAAGCAGAAGCCATATGTCAACACCGTCCAGAAGTGCCACTGACTTCTCTGGGCTCGGTCTCATCTGAGATGGACAATAACACAGTGGAATCGTGTTTTGTGGATCAACAAATCAAATAGTTTTTGGACAAAACAGCCGTTGTGTTCTCCGGTCAAAGAGGAAAAGGAACATCCAAGCTGTTATCAGCGTCAGGTCCAAAAGCTAGCGTCTGTCATGGTATGGGGGTGTGTCAGTGCCCATGGCATGGGTAACTTGCACATCTGTGATGGCACCATTAATGCAGAAAGATATATACACATTTTGGAGCAACATATGCTGCCATCCAGAGCAGGACAACGCCAAACCATATTCTGCCCGGATTATAAGTGCATGGTTGCGTAAGCAGAGAGTGCGGGTGCTAGCATGGCCTGCTGCAGTCCTGACCTGTCTCTGATTGAGAATGTGTGGCGCATTATGAAGCGCAAAATAATGCAACGAAGGCCCTGTACAGTTGCACAGCTGAAGAAATGCATAATGGATGAATGGGGGAAAATTCCGCTTGCTAAACTTAACCAACTGGTGTCTTCAGTTTCCAAACGCTTAATAAGTGTTATTAAAAGAAAAGGTGACATTACACAGTGGTAAACAGTCAACTGTCCCAACTTTTTTGGAGGGTGTTGCAGTCATCAGATTTGAAGTGAGTATATATTTTCAAAAATAAATTAAATTCACAAAGTAAAACATCAAATAATGTGTTAATAATGTGTTTTCAATATAGTACAGGGTGAGTTGAATTTTCAAATGACTTTTTGGGGTTGTACAATAAAAATTATTTAAGTTGTAAAAATGGACAAAACAAAGGAAATCTACCTGTAGAATAAGCAGAACTAAGAAGTATGCGTTGGCAAACCGCTGAAACTGCTCAAACAAGTTAATAGGTAGAAAGGTATAGAAGGTGTACTTCGCTGTCTTGATGTGATTGTCCTGGAGAAGAACAAAATATCATAACAGCGTAAAATGTCACTGTTGATATGATACTTCATAATATAATAAAAGTCATTTTTATTGCTGTTTATCAAGTACTTAATTATATGAATGCCGGAGTATATCTATCTGAATCTTTATCAATCATATACAGTATACAACAAAAATGAACACATCCCTGTTCAATATCATTAAAATGTAAGAAAATTGCAAAGCATTTCAGGTTAATTCCACTTTATTTGTATTTCATCAAAGACAAGAATGGTTAAAGCAAATTAAACTAAAAAAGGGAAAACACAAATATGCGGCTTTTTCAATCGCAATAAAGTGTCCAAACATTAAAAGCAAGTGGAACAAAAGTCAGTACATCAGTTACTAGATTTAATTGTTCACTTTTCTAATATTTTGTATGTCCACCTTTGTTGCTTAAAACTGCCGCATTGTGCACGAATCCATTGTAGCACAAATTTGTGGAGAGATATTCTGTCATTCTTCACTGATGATTCTTTTCAGCTTTTCTTTGCTGGAGGGGTTATACTCCTCTACTTTCGGCTTTAAGATTCTCAAAGGTGCTTTATAGGATTCAGCTCAGCTGACCAGGTGATGTTTTTATTTTTATTTTTACTTCTTTAAAGCCTCTTGTGTGCTTTTGCAGTGTGATGGTTTTCATGTCAGAACATTTATTTCCTGCTGAGTCTTTACATTCAGTATCAGCCCCATATTAAAACACTATGTTTCAGAGTTGGCACTACACAGCGATGGCGATAGTTTTGGCCTGGGCCACTCCAAACAAGTTTATCTTTGTTTCATCAGAACAGACAATATGCTGCCAATATTACTCATACTTCTTTACATTTACATTACATTTATTCATTTAGCAGACGCTTTTATCCAAAGCGACTTACAAATGAAAAAATACAAGCAAAGTGATATATGAAGCAGAGAATTATACAAGTAGTGTTACTATACAAGATCTTTTACTGAGTTCTAGAAAAGCAAAGTGTGCAGAGTAGAGGTATAAGTGCCAGAGTAAGTTTTTTTTTTAAGGATAATGTTGGGTTATTGTTTTAGGGGTTGGTTAGGTGTTCACGAAAGAGTTGGGTCTTTGGCTGTTTTCTGAAGATAGTGACAGATTCTGTGGTCCGGATTGAGGTTGGAAGTTCATTCCAGCACCGAGGAACAGTTAGTGTGAAGGTTCTGGAAAGGGACCTTGAGCCACGCTGAGTAGGCACTACAAAGCGTCGGTCATTAATCGATCATTCATCTCATGTTGTCTGGCAAACCTTAGTCTTGAAGTGCTGATTTGTTAGAAATGGTTTTCTTCTCGTGTAATGTAATGTTCAGTACGTTGTCTGAGCACTCACTCTGAGGACAATTTCTGAAGATAAACCTTGTGCTAAACTGCACATACTGGTTCTGTTTGGTCTGTTTTTCAGTGTAAGATTGAGTAAATGTGGAATGCACACTGTTGTTGCGGCTTTGCTGTGGCTCTTTTAATACTTCTTAATAACTGCCACTTTTACGACACAGGACGATACGCAGGAAGTAAGTGCAGGAGCAATGTCGTTATTGACACACAAGCAGACAAAACACCGGGAGCGCGGTCTATACTGATCAAGGTTAACTAGATTAAACATTAAACTAAAGTCTAGGCATTGCACGAGCACAGGGCATGGAAATAAGACCGCTTCGCAAACATAACGTATTCGCCAGGTAAACACTCATTCAGCTACTGACGTGACCATATACGAATACTCGTTAAACATTACTGACGTAAACCAATAATACTGCGCCCAAAATTATGGAAGTAGCAGGAGACCACCGTGTCGGGAAATTTCAGTATTACTTGGACTTCCTGACACGGGAGGAGTACTACGCGTGGCAGGGGAAGCAGCAGGAGGAGTACCAGGCTGCGCTAAGGAGGCAGCAGGAGGAGTTGCAGTGGAAACAGTGGGAGGATAAAGTAGATCAGTTACTCCGCAACGTGGAGGAAGCGCTTCGCCCCGTCCCGTAGCGCGGAACAACGCTCCACCTTTCTGCTCTGCTGAAAACCCAGTCATGCTGCCCAGTCCGGAACCGAAGGCTGGCCTAGAACTTTTTTGGGGGGGGGGGGGCAACGGCAACATCAGAGCTCCAGCGTGAGACCTACGGGGAGGTCTCAGCTGTGGAGCTCCAGCCCAAGGTTAACATGGCAACCTCTGGGCCCCCGTCTGAGGTCAACATGGTGACCTCAGAGCTCCAGTCTGAGACCTATGGGGAGGTCTCAGCTGCGGAACTCCCACACGCTGAGGACGCTGCTCCGAGCTCCAGCCCCACTGAGGATGGCCCTCCGAGCTCCAGCCTCGCTGAGGACGTCCCTCCACGCTCCAGTGCTGCTGGGGACATCGTCCAGCGTTCCACTGCTGCTGGGGGCGTCATCCAGCGTTCCATGGCTGCTGGGGGCGTCGTCCAGCGTTCCAGTCACGCTGGGGGTGGTGCTCCGCCTGTCTGCTGCCTGGCGAAGGCCACCCCCTTGGAGGGGGGTTCTGTTACGCTCCCGCCGGCAGGTGGCGCTGCGGCGTCAAAGCATAAAAGACTGTTGTTTGTTTGTTTTGATTCTCCATGTGTGCAGGCATTGGTTGATTTACTCCAGGTGTCTGTGATTTAGTTTAATCATGTTTGTTATTTAAACGCCTTGTGTTGCTGTGCACTTCGCGCAGTATTATTGGTTTACGTTAGTAATGTTTAACGAGTATTCGTATATGGTCACGTCAGTAGCTGAATGAGTGTTTTCCTAGCGAATACGTTACATTCGAGAAGGGGTCTTATTTCCATGCCCTGTGCTCGTAAAATGCCTAGACTTTAGTTTAATGTTTAAACTAGTTAACCTTGATCAGTATAGACCGCGCTCCCGGTGTTTTGTCTGCTTGTGTGTGAATAAAGACCTTGCTCCTGCACTTACTTCCTGCATATCGTCCTGTGTCGTAACAGCCACAATAACTGTGCTTATATTTAGTAGTTTACCAATATTATTGTACTGTTTTCCATCTTTGTGAAGCTTTACTATCTGGTTTCTTAATTTGTCAGACAATTTTTTGCCATGTGGAGGCATAATAGATTAAACACAGCACATCAAAGGCTTATATATTTCACATTTAGCCTTTAACAGGAAATTGCATCACACGGTGTACTCACTTTTGTCTGTGAGTTGTACTATATCTTTTATACAATCATACAGTATGGAGATATGGAAATGATTGTAGGAACATCTATCCACATACCATTATGCATTTTTTAGAGCTTTCACTAGCCATACTGCATTTTTAAGACAGATCTTAAACATCAGATGGAAAATAACTTACAGAGTAACTGAACTTCTCATTGTAGTCACGGTCATTGGCTCTAACACGGCGTTCCTCCTCTTAAACAAAGAAAATGTTTGAGAGAAAAAAAAACTATATTATTAGGATGGTATTTTCTACCAAACATACATACAATTTAGGGCAAAACTTCTGTCATTGTTTCCACTGTCTCACATTTAACCATCTCTCACAGGTTTCATAGGTTTGTATGTTTCTGTGTTGTACTAACCTACCGTAAGTCTCAGTTACAATCTGCACTTTACATCAGTCAACTGATTACAAAGGAGATGTCCAAGAAATTTACATTCTTGGTCAATGTCCTCTGCAGTGGTTATATAAAAAGGGATGGAGTTGCTATGAAACCTGTTCACTACACAACCAACATCCATTACAACATGCTGTAAACTTGTTTTGGCTTTGCTTTTTTCTTCAGGTTTTCTCCCAGTCACAAACTCCCAAGGGCTTGCATGCCTATAAGTAGTACTTTTATTATAGAACCCATAAACAAACAAATAGGAATAAACAATGTTTCATCTTTTACCAGTCCTCTTTTAATACTCTTTGTACACTTTGTACTCTTTATACTCCTCTACACTCCCATGAACCCATGCAGCACTACCTTGTCCAGGCGCTTTGGAGCGCGGGTTCCAGCCTCCTCTCCATGGCACTAACGTCCACAGCCATCTCTCCGCCATTGTCTGCCTGCACTGTCATGCTTATACAGCACAAACAAGGTTCATCAATCAGCCAATAAACCCATTTCAAGCTGTCCTAATCAGAACACTCCAGTTTCCACTGTATACCATCTAGGTGCATCACTACACACTAATCATACCAATCATCTGCGCACATTTGTGGCATCAGCATTTCTCTTGGGCAGATAATTACACTAATACTAAAATTGCTTCAGTGTTCACATTGGAATGTAACGGACATTGCCTGCACTTGCCTGAATGTCTAATAGACAGAGACGTGTTATACCAGAAGCCAGGGGGCGTAAAGTAATTACCATAAAACTATGTCTAATCATTGAGAAGCTGTGAACAGCAGGGTGCTGGGCTGTTTAGCATTATAAGTGCACCATTTTACAATTAAAGAGATAAAGAAAACATCCAATGTTAACTCAATAATTTTAATCCTACAAGCACATGCAAGACATACTGTCAAACACAAAAACTGTCCACGCTTAACCAAGTAAAACTTTTAAATAAAGCCTTAATGTAAAATATGTCCAAGTGACAAAAAGAAAACTATAGGTATAAAAAATCCTCATGCAGGCCACAGTAGAATTTTAAGTGAAGTAAAATAACTTAATACTTTTAAGAATACAATTGAGATACAGCAATGACTCTGTATTGATTTGAATTTAGCAAATCTGACTTACATTTTCTGCTGACTATCACACAATGCCAAGACCTACCCTCTAAAATCCCTTAACAGGAATCCTGCTGGAGAGTTCTTAAAATATAAACAGTCTCATATTACACTGCAACCTCAAAACTGTGGCACTATGCTCCGGTTCCTCAACATTTATCCCTGGAGAATGGGAACAATATCATTTTAAGTTCATATATCTACTCTACAGTTCCTATTGATAGTCTAAAATATAAATATAGGTTTATAAAGGTGGGTGAATAATTTCTGAATTACAGCTCACCCCAAGCAAACACAGTACAATAGGAAATGGAATTACTCTTTCAGAGCAGGTGCCAGCAAGTGTTAATTATTAAAGAGGGTTTAGTTGGACTTGTCTGATCTGTTTACACCTTTGGTTAGTACTGGTTACTGAATCCATAGTACAGACATAATCAACTGCAAGGTCCTGGTAACCATTTATAATATAAGAGTCTGATCATGAAATATAAATTTATAGCCAGCATCTGATGCATATTACCAACATCCAGACTGGATTGTGGCATCAATTTTGCACATTTCTTTCCAAAAAACCCACCTAAATTAGTATCATTTGACTAATATAACATAAAGCTTCTATGTTGTACCAATTTCTATATAATAAATAAACAGGGAAATGGAACATGTCTACTGTATATGATGAACATATCAGTAAGCAACACATTTTCCCCACAAGTAAATGTCTAATAACAGCAAAAAAAAACTCTCTTAATTTAAGCTTTAAAAGCAAAACAAGCAATAATAATTTTCAAAAGGCTGACTGACATCCCCCCCCCTTGCATTCCATAAACAAACATGAAACAAAGTCGTATCAGTTCACACCAAGTACAAGCCCACAGTGAGCGAGCCAACAAAAACAAAACGCAGAGAACCAGACTATTACCTGCAGGTTTGACCTTTATGTCCATTTCTGTCCTAAGGCACAAGACATCCACAACAAAGACTTCCAAGTAGCCTCAAGGTAATGCGTGTAAAAGCGAACACACGTATACATACTTGTTCCAGAGTGTGAAGAAGAGCGAATAACTTAATGATCTCTGGTTAACACAAGGTCACAAAGACAAAGCATTGCATCATTAGAGAGTCCCTGCTACTAATTCCCTCCCACCATTAAGAAATGCGCGGGCATGCACGGGGCATGTACAGATGCAGACACACACACACACACACCACACAGCACACACAGCCTTTACTCTTTTACAACACTTATGATCATACAAAAATATCCCACAAGAAGACTCTCCAGCTTATCTCTGCAGAGCAGCACAGCGTGCAATGAATAGCTGGTCAGTAGTATTCATAGATGCGTTCTACATGTGCCCTGTTTGATAAGGATTGATTAAGGATGTGGCTGTATATCATGAGATTTTGCATTTGAATGTGTATCAGAGAGCCAGGAGCAACATCCTCAGAAAGTGGATGGCACCAAGGTTTCAACACCACCTGAGAGGATACGTGTATGTATGTATATATGTATATATATATATATATACACACACACACACACACACACATACATGCATATATATATATATATATATATATATATATATATATATATATATGTATATATGTATATATATATATATATATATATATATATATATATACATATATACACACATATATACATACACACACACACACATACATATAGGTATGTATATGTATGTATATGTATATATATGCTGTCAGGGTTGTAGTCCGGTGTGTATTAAACGCTCTGTTTTAGTTGAGGTCATCTCCACTCAGGCCTTGTTATACATTCTAAACATTTAAGTCTGAGGAGAATTAACTGCCCAAGAGAAAAATCATACTAACTATACCTTATTCAACCACAACAATTTACACTAATACAAGCATGCATTACAGTGAAATCAACATAGTTATTAATAGTAGCTCTTACCAATGCAAATGTTCTTCTTCCAAATTGCCATAACATCAGACTACCTCCAACCGTTCCCAAGGATTTCTCTATAAAATAACATCTTTGTCATTGGATGATAAAACTCAGGAGAAAAATATAAATGAACATAAAACATGTCATCAAAATAAGTGCTAAACCTGGATTTTAATCATTAGAGAACATAATTAACAATCGAAAGTCTCTGCTTGTAATTTAGTTATTAATTAATCTGTAATTAGCATGAAATATTCACACAGTGAAACTAACAGAAAGGTAATGAGTTACTAGAGTGAAGAATGTATGTCTGGGCACACTGAGTTTGGGAGTTTAAGAGGTTAAGTGACTGAAACATATCTAACAAAACCAGGCCAACGGTTGCACACAATTTCTCGACATTCGGAAATACCCTCCATTTGGAGGGCACCCACAGTGGGTGTGATATTTAACATCAAACGCTGATTATTATTATGCCGAATAATGGTTCTTTAGAGATGTACACTACACTGAAGAGCTCGTCCTAATGAGAACCCAGTGGAACTGCAGCCACTGGAAACCCAGTGACTCTCCAAGAGCAGCGGTCCCACAGGGAACCCTGCAGACCTGGGAGTAAACAGGGATGTAAACACATACGTCCAGGAAGGATTTAAAGGCGGCCATTTCATGTGATGCAGTGACTTTGCATTACTAAGTTTGGGGATTTGATGCAAAGGTAGACATATAGATGAGCAATTGATAAATACATAGGTGTGTGTGTGTGTGTGTGTGTGTGTGTGTGTGTGTGTGTGTGCGCGTGTGCTGTACTGTGCGGTACTGTATACACACATACAATTTATTATACAGTATAAAGAGGGATTCCTTTTTTCTTCTTTTTTCTTTTTTTTTTAATAAATCAGAGCGTAATATGAATCACAATAGCACAGAGTTAACTAACCAGGCTTATTGGGCATCTCTCATCATTCCCTCTAGTGGTATAATAGACTATGGCTATTCAAAAACATGTCAAAGCAATTGTACGTTATGATGTCTTATTTTACAAGACTGCATTTGCCATTCTTATTGACACATCCATTTCAGAAGATGACAATATAAGCTAATCTAGTAACCATGCTAGGTAGTCTAACAGCGTCATGATCAGCTATCTGTCGTTTTCTTCATGGCACCTCAACGACAACACATGAACATAAACAAAGCCGTGGTGTTAATTTAAATGACATTCATCTCCATTCAGGTGAAGCTCTGTACATAATTTGTGGAGGTACCCATAGCAGGCAGTTGTGCAGCTTTAACCGCTCTTAATCTTTTCAGTTATTTCGTTTACTAGCTTGGAGGAGTGTGTATATGTACATGTATATAGATGTACCTGCTGTACTCAGCCTCTTCAGCATCAGACACATAAGGAGAATAACGCAGTTCCTCAGCACAGCCTCCTCTACTCTGAATTTATCACCCGAGCATATCGCCTACGAGTCCCATTTCCACTGTGGAACCATGAATTTACACACAGATTTACACCACACAGAATAACAGAAAGAGAAAGCAAGGAGTTTTTACCGAAAACATGCTCCATTCAAGCGCAGACACGCTGTTGGTGTGTGTGTGAGAGAGAGAGAGAGAGCTGCTGCTCCTGAGTCTTTATCCACACATACAAGTGGGATACAAGCCAGATATTCTCTCTCTCTCTCTCTCTCTCTCTCACACACACACACACACACACACACGTTTGTCTTACTGTCCTTGTAAGGACCTGGAAAAAACAACAACAATAGAAACCATCACAGAAATACTAATGGTTTCCAATACAAATACCATCACAAACCATCAGCTACCATTAAAAGCTTTACACCCCCCCCCCCCCCCCCCCCCCCCAAAAAAAAAAAAAACCTCTCACACACACACGCACACACACACACACACACCACTTACCTGCAATGGCCCATGTTGTTGCTGTCAAAGGAAGCAGCACAATTTCCCTATAGACCATGACTAATAACAAATGAGTTACAATAACAAATAACTCACTCTCACTCTTTGGTCTTCTATGCCATGACTTTAAAGGAAAACTCCACCCTGAAACACACTGAACATATTTATATTTATATATAAACGAATTGAGAGAATTGTGAGAATTTAGGGGTTGTTTGCTGCTTTGATGTCACGTGGACATTGCTAGTGCTGTTAGAATGGAGTTCAGTAGAAGAAAAAAATGTAACAAAATCAATCATAATATTTTGCTATTAGCTCCTCAAAATAAAAGAGCAAAACCTTTTTTTCTCACTCATTATTTTCCTGTAATGTTCAATGTCATATTAATGAGAAATACAGTGTAGGATTAGTGGAAACAGCAAACACTGGACTCAAATTTCCAGAATGCAATGCAGCTATACAATGTAGTTGAAATTAATTATGGCAGAGACTAATGGCTTTGAAGGTATTATTAGCATAAAATCTGAAGCTATGGAAAGACTGAACACAATATCCAGGGTTCTAGGTAAAAGATAGGGTGAATTCAGATATATTGGGACCTCAGGTAAAATGTTTATTTTTAAAATCCTCGGTTATGATGCTACTGAAAAAAAAAAGGTAGAAAATGTTACAACCCCAATTGCAAAAAAGTTGGGATGCTGTGTAAAATGTAAATAAATAAATAAATTTCCTCAGTTTAAACATTTGATATGTTTTCTATGTTCTACTGTGAATAACATATGGGTTTATGAGATTTGCAAATCATTGCATTCTGTTTTTATTTACATTTATTTACATTTTACACAGCATCCCAACTTTTTTGGAATTGGGATTGTACTTTTTAGTAGTGTTTTTTTTCCACTGCGGTTTTTACTTATTCTGTTCATACTGAATTTTATAAAAGATCGAGTATGAATTTTAAAAATAATGATTTTCTAAATAATGCTATTGTTTTTAATGATGTAAAAAAAATTAATCATGTACTATTATCTTAGCCAACTTCTTAATATGTTGTAATTTGTACTCCGTTCATACAATATTCAAATGTGCTGATAATGAATTTATAGCCTTTTCAGGTCCTGTTAATGTCAATAAAATGTTAATAAATTTTTTTTTACGTTTTCAGACTTTAAATTTTAAGTTTAAATTTAAAGTTTTCAATAATTATATAATTCAGTTTATATATTTATATTTCAGTATTAATAATGATATAAAAAATATATAAACATGTTTCCTTCACATGTAGGCACAATCACACACATTCACACACCACAGACAATTTGGAATTGCCAATCAGCCTACAACGCATGTCTTTGGACTGGGGAGGAAACTGAAATACCTGGAGGAATCCCCCAAAGCACAAGGAGAACATGCAAACTTTGCGTGCCACCATACCCCTGTCACTCCTCTATCAGTCCTCTATCAGTAATCTTAACTGTCACATTTAGAGGTTATGTTTATAAATGGTATCAAATTCAAGACAAAAAATATATTTAGCATGTAATTCCATACCTAAAATTCAATTGCATTTTCCTAGTTTTTGCACAAATGATCACGGACCAGACTTTTGGTTGTTGTTCAGTAAATATCTCCATCTAGTGGGGACATATTATAACTATTACAACCAAGAATCAACGAATCTTTGCTGTCTGGGACACATTTGTTTTTGCACATATAATCACTACAACTGATTCATTCATAAATTTTATTATTATTTTACACTTCAGTGAACTATAATAATATAACATGGTGAGTCTATCTGGAAAAACACATGTTTATTACAAAGTGTAATTATTAATACACATTGGCCCCAAAAAGATTAGACCACACTTACAAATGTATCAATTTCACTACATAACATTTCCCAGAAAATGTTGTTATGTTTAAAAATATAAAAATAACAGACATACTGGTCAAAATGTTTTAAAAAAATAAAATAAAATAAAAAAAGGTATTTGGACACTAAGATTTTTCTGTTTGTCACAGTTAATCCATAGTTACACCACGTGATTACTTTGCTAGAGTGTAAATTGAAGCTCACTGCCTACATACATCCACTGGAAATGACCTTGGGATCAGCTGGTTAAAAGTAATTGCAAAAATTATTAAGAAGAGGGAACTAAGTTTTAAGCAAAGTTCAAGCATCAGCTGTTTGTACAAAGGAGGCCACTCTATCCACCAGATCAGCAAAACTTGTTAAAAAAAAAAAGTTAAAAGCTGAAGGACTTGTGAATGAAAGTGTACAGGCAGACTCAGAAAGACCACCAGCAGGTTAATTGGGAATAAATCAAGATAAACAGGTGAGGAAAAAGCAGCAAGGGTTGCTTCAGTCAACACTAATAATTACTAGATGCAACTAGAGGGAAAAAACCCTATTCAAAATAAGCTCATTGAGCATGGGTACAGAGGTAGAGTAACGCAGTGAAAACTCTTTATCAGTTTCAAAGATTAAGAAAGCAAGGAACATGCACAGAAAAACAGAAGCTTCTGGAGAACTGTCATATTTTTTAGATGAATCCAAATGTAACGTGGATGGATCTGATGGTAGAGTGTTTGTGTGGAGAAAGGCAAGAGAAGGTTTTGAATCAAACTTCACTAAGGGTAGAGTACAGAGGTGGTTTGGGCTGTCTTTCCAGCAGTGGTGTTGGTGAGCTTGTGTTCACTGATTGCATCATGAACTCAGAAGTGTACATAGACATTTTGGATGCAAACTTGCTGAAATCAGCAAAGAACTTATTCAAGCCACAGAAGTGGATTTTTCAGTAGAATAACGGTCCAAAGCACACCACCCATCTTTTTAAAAATACTTCCCAGAGCCCTGACCCAAATCCTACAGAGCATCTATGGGATGCAATGGAAAAAACTAGTCAATTGTTGATGCTCTAGTGTGGATTAATGAGAATGATTTGTTGATTGAATCTTGGTGGAAACTTCCACCACAACTGATATTGGCAGATGTTTCTTTTGAAATCTCTCCTGTTTATGCAATCTTCCTTTTGCTTCTGTAGGGGTGGGTCTTAGAAGAAGGCGTTCATCTTAAAACTGAAGGTGTGTTCGACTTGGGCTGCGGCTGGATGATTGGCGAGAGTTGCAGCTTGCAGTCGGGGGAGGAGCTGAAAAATGAGCTTTCCTGCTGTGGTGAAGCTTGTGCGGTGTTTGCTTTCTTCACCACAGATGAAGCATTTGAATTTTACATTTAGTAAACCAGAAACACTTTTCAGTGAATAGGTTAATACTGTATAAGTTAATACAGTGCCTGTATGTACAAGAAGAAAGTTCAACATAAGCCTGTATTATTTAAAAAACCAATAAAGTGGGGTCTATATTCTTTTAATCAGTTTTACTTTGATAAACATGACACAATATAACATTAAGATTACATGAAAATGGTTTTTAGTGTTATAAAAATACAGATTTGTGAGCCTTAGCGGAACTGAAGGTGTCAGAATAAACATGAAAAGCTTTGTCGTCGTCATCAGTGCTCGTGCAGCAGCTCTGGAGAAGCTGCGCTGGTTGAGGGGGCCGGCTGCTGTCGAATCGCTATCGTGGTACTTTGATGCCCTTCGTCACAGTGACATCTCAAGTCAGACAAAAATTGTAACCGGCATGCATTGCTTCAAGTCAGCCGCCAATCGGTCTGTGCAGCGCCGCATGACGTCAAATACACCTTGAGTCAACTGAGTGTTGATTTTGGAGAGCACTCGGCCGCGCCCTGTCAAAGGACGTGATCAAAACTGAAGCTGGTTTCTCGTGATCTCGACTTAATTTTTCTTTGTACTCGACATCTATCGTCTCGAAGTCAGTGGGTTTTTTGAATGGGTTTTATTTTGGTTAAATGCCCGAAATAAGGTCTGTGGTTAACACAAGCTCAAGATATTTTCATGTTTTGTTCTACGATATAAAATACATCAGTAATACATTACATTTACATTTTACATTTATTCATTTAGCAGACACTTTTATCCAAAGCGACTTACAAATGAGAAAATACAAACAAAGCGATATATCAAGCAGAGAACAATACAAGTAGTGCTACCATACAAGATCCGTTAGTTGAGTTCCAGAAGAAGCAAAGTGCACAGAGTAGAAGTGTAAGTGCCAGAGTAATTTTTTTTTTTTTTATGGGTTGGTTAGGTGTTCACGGAAGAGGTGGGTCTTTAGCTATTTTTTGAAGATGGTGAGAGATTCTGCGATCCGGATTGAGGTTGGAAGTTCATTCCACCACTAAGGAACAGTTAGTTTGAATGTCCTTGAAAGGGACCTTGAGCCGTGCTGAGTAGGTACTACTAAGCGTCGGTCATTGATTGATCGCAGATTGCGTGAGGGAACGTAAGCCTTCAGGAGAGTGTTGAGGTAGGAGGGTGCTGTTCCAGACAAGGTCTTGTAGGTGAGCATCAAGAGCTTGAATTTGATGCGGGCGGCTACAGGAAGCCAGTGGAGAGAGATGAAGAGGGGTGTGACATGGGTTCTCTTGGGCTGATTGAAGACGAGGCATGCTGCTGCATTCTGAATCATTTGAAGGGGTTTGATGGAGCTGGCCGGGAGGCCCGAGAGTAATGAGTTGCAGTAGTCCAGTTTTGAGATAACAAGAGCCTGGACTTGTATCTGTGTAGCCTGTTCGGTGAGGTAGGGTCTGATTTTCTTGCTGTTGTACAGGATGAACCTACAGGATCATGCAGTTGTTGAGATGTGGTCTGTAAAGGTCAAGCTATCATCGAGAATCACCCCAAGGCTCCTGGCTGTCCTGGTTTGCTTGAGTGTGGTTGAGCCGAGCTGTACAGTGAGGTTGTGGTTGATTGAGGGACAGGCTGGGATGACGAGAAGCTCAGATTTTGCCAGGTTGAGCTTAAGGTGGTGTTCCCTCATCCAGACCGAGATGTCCGACAGGCAAGCAGAGATACGTGCAGAGATAGATGGATTGTCAGAGAGAGCTGGGTGTCATCAGCATAGCAATGATACCCCACTTATGATTTTGTTAAGCTTTTACATGTCTTGAAAAAGCCAGTTGCTAACAAGTGGCTAAATGGTACTATTGAGGTTGCCGGGGAAATTAAATGTCATCACGCCGAACAGGAAAACTCATCTACTACAGCCCTGTTGTGTTTATACTCGCATGCTAGCAAACATTTATTACATTGTATTTATGGCATTTGGCAGACACTCTTATCCAGAGTGACTTACATTTATACAACTGAACAGCTGAGGGTTAGTTAAGGGCCTAGCCCAAGGACCCAACAGTGGTAGCTTGGTAGTTTTGGGGCTTGAACTCCTGACTTTCTGATCAGTAACTCAGAGCCTTTTAACCACTGAGCCACCACTGCTCCCAAACTATTCCAAATCAAACTTGTAGATGTATTAATTTATAATATTTTCCAATGTTAGTGTTTTTAAATAAAGATTGGAAGAGTTGTCAGAAGCATGTAGGTGGTGACGTTTAAGTCATGCCACCGTGGTGTAGTTCATTTATAGCTTTTCTTTAGCTTTTTACTTCTGGTTATTGTATTTAGGCGTCAAAATTCATAAAAGTTGTGAATGTTCATTTGTGAAGATTATCTTGATGAACAAAGCGTGTAAGAATCATAAACTTTTGCTGGTAACAGAGTTTATTTTCTGCAACAATCCAAAAGCCAATGGAAAAATCCTATTGGATTTTAGCCGAGGGAACAAGGGTGATGCTAACTTCCGGGTTGTCCTACAAGAATACCTCATCCCTGTAGGATTGATGACTTCCACATTAGTGTCTGACACTTGAGAAGGACACACACACACACACACACCTTCTCTTAATGTGGAGATAAAGTCCATCTCTACACCGGGCAGTTATTACATTTATGATGGCGAAGACACCAACGTGCACGTAACACCAGTCCCATTCATAAAGCGCGAGACTTTCTCGGGATACAATTACGTCATGAGAAAACAACTTTTTGTTATATCGAGATCACGAGAAAACAACAAAGAAAGAAAATGAACAATGCATGTCCGCTTAGGGTTTCCGTAAGAATCAAAGTGATTTCAGATCACTCCAGCAAAATGAGTGTGAATCAGAAGTAGGCTAATCTTTTTTTAAAAATAATAATTATTATTTTTTAATTATCATTATTTGTATTCTCAATATATACATATATATATAAATTTGCATTTTGAGAATTAATATTTTGCTTGTGCATTTTATTTTTTTACTTGAAACTTTTGTCACGAAATTAACGGCTCTTTAGATATGAGAATCGGCTCCCTAAAAGAGTCGGTTCAAAGAGTCAACTCGTTCGAGAATGACAATGTCACTACGAGTGCAGCATTGTAAGTAATGAGAGCAAAGTAAACAGGAACTGAGTGGAGCTATACAGGCTGAGACCACCCTGTCCCAACTACATCCCATACACGGTAAGTGGGCATTACATATGACAGTCTGAATCTGGACTAATCTATTTTTAGTTAAAATGATAATAATAATAATTATAACTCAAATAGCGTCAAGTATTAAAGCTCGCATGGAAGTCGCGTGTTCTGTAGTGTTCATTTGTGTCCAGCTTTACTAATAAACACTATAGGTGTAAGGTAAACACCAGGGTTTTTGCTATGTCATTACTTAACAGCAAATACCGCAGCACAATGGCTGTGCATTAAAATTCAGCTTATATTCCAAATGCTCTGTGTATGGCTGTTAGCTCATTTATGGCTATTACCTAAGAACGCTTCCTTCCTCCTGTTACAGCGTGATATAGTAACGTGCTGTATTATACACTGCTAATGGTTACTGTTGCTTTTCATCTCCAATTCGCTGGTTTAAATGAGGACATGAGCCGCTAATGCAAAGGAAGCTGGGAACAGCAGGGGGGAAGAATGAATTAGGGTTCTACAATCAAGAGAGTCTAAATCAACAGGCTTTGCTGACTGTCCAATATGCTGTGTTGACAAAATAATAACTGAAATGACCACAGCACTTCTTGCATCGTTTGTATGTATGTATGTATGTGTGTGTGTGTGTATATATATATACACACACATAATGTGTATGCCTGAATATGTACATGGCCTCTAATTTAACCTGCACATACACTGTATAGGCTATACAACTCAAGACCTGCAGTCCATGTTGATCTTCATTTTGACTTCCCAAATCATGGTGACAGCAGTGTAGGAACCCGCATTCCTGTGCCACACCCGATTAAACATATAACAGTCTTCCAGATGAATAAAGACTCTTGAGTAATGACACTTGATCCTCTGGTTTATAAAATCTAAACAGGAAAATAACCTGCCCTTTTCTCTCCTTAGCTCATACACTATGCTCTTTGTCTTCATCCCGAACATGCACTTACTGTCTTTGCACTTTCTTTTTTTTTAGGTCAAATTACAGGACTATGGCAGCTGCTTTAACTTCACAAGTAGCTCTGGTTAGAAAATCTAATAGACTGCTTTACTCTGTGAGGTCCCGCTTCCACACCAGCAATGGATTGTCCTCCAAGGAACATTATAAGTTCGTGGTGCTTGGAGGTGGCTGTGGTGGTATTACGATGGGTGCCCGTATGAAAAGGAAAGTTGGCGCAGAGCATGTGGCTATTGTGGAGCCCAGCGAGGTACGGTGTTCTACAGCCTTTCGTCCATACACTAAGTCCATACACTTACTTTCTTTTGGAAGAATAGTATACATTTACTCATGTGATAGGCAATTTAATCCAAAGTGACTTAAAAGTGGGGCAGATTACAGTCAAAGCCTGTGGCTGAGCAAATTATACTTAAGAGCCTTGACCCTAAAATGTCTCTCTGGAAATACTGGGATTTGAATGACAGTAAAATTAAGTGGGCAGTGGCTGGATCCTTATTGAGTAGTGGTTTATTGCCTGGGTGATATGGAAAATAATATCATTTCGATACTTAGACATTTTCACAATGCATAATATGAAACATGGTGTTTAGGCTTAATAACATTTTTTTAAATGTGGAAAACTGGGTTTAATTATGGTCAGGGTTAAAACAGTACTGATGATACCCATGATATGACAGAACAACCTAATGAGACTTCGTTTATCACAATATCCACTTCTTATTGCCCTGCCCTAGATAGCACTCATGTCAGTCAGGATTACTACAAGGGACAAGGGGAAATTTTATAGCAGTTGAAGGGTGCTCAACTTGGTTAAAATTAGACACATAAAATACTCACCAAATTAGAATATATATATGTATATATTTTTTATGTTTTACAATTGACCTGTAACATACAGGATAATTGTGGTTGTGATATGACTCAACTCAGTATTTTTATTACTGTTGCAGATGCATTATTACCAGCCCATGTGGACATTAGTTGGAGCAGGGGCTAAAACTGTTAGTGCGTCTGCACGTTCCACTGCCAGCGTGATGCCCTCTGGAGTCAAATGGGTCAAGTCCACAGTCATGAAGATTGACCCTAAAAACAACACCGTCTTCACAGAGTATGGAAAAGAAGTGAGAAAAATCATTGTAGCTAAGATTAACACATCGAACATTAAGAAGGAAGCATGACATTGCTGGGGGTTTTATTGCTAAGTTTCTGTTGTTAAGCAATAAGGACTGTAGGTGTGGCTGGTTACCAGCATTTACTGGAACTGTGCTGGTAAGGAAATTAGTCATTGGGAATAGATGAGATTTTACACTGTAAACAATGTTTTGATTGTTTTGACAAACATGATCAGCTGATAAAATTTGCTGCAGAGTGTGTAAACTACATGCAATTGATCGTATGTTATATCTCTTATTAGATTTCCTATGACTACCTGATTGTAGCACTGGGCCTCCAGCTGCAGTATGAGAAGGTACCTTTTCTCTTATCATTTTAAAAGAGTTAGTTGTTGTTAATAATGCAAGTTAAATTTAAAACACATACAAGTTTTAGTTTGCATAATTACCCTGTATATTTCAATGCAAGCATGTTTAATACGGCTGGAAATTATACAGCACAGTAATATCAAATGACATACTTAAAGCCCATATTCAAGCACATATTAAACGCATATTGTGTTAGTACTAATATATTTTGCATACCCATTTTATAAATTTTGTTTCACATATCCACAAAACACTCCAGTATTGGTCAGGTCTTAATTTAATGTTCTATTTATTGGCATGCAAAACACAGCTATGTAAGATACAATACACACCTTAATAAGACATTGAATGCTCTTTTGATAATATAAAATAATTTGATGATAATCTTATATCTCATGTTATAGCATTAGTTGTAAAATCTGCACAGTCTAAGACCACTTTAGCCCACTGTAAAAGCTTATATTCATTTCTACTGCAAATCTGATTGGTATTTCAATACTTCCAAGCTAGTTAACTACTGATTCTTCTTTTGTCGGATTTCAGATTAAAGGACTTCCAGAAGGTTTTGAACATCCAAAGATTGGATCAAATTATACAGTGAAAACAGTAGAGAAGACATGGAAGGCACTACAGAACTTCAAGGAGGGAAATGCTGTTTTTTCCTTTCCCAACACTCCTGTGAAGTGTGGAGGAGCTCCTCAGAAGATCATGTACCTTTCTGATTCCTTCATGAGAAAGGTATTTATAGATGGGTATATGTGGAGAAAGTAGATGAAGAATAGTAATCAGTGTAGTTCCAATGTTAAAGGAAGATCATGTTTATTTAATAAAATTAGATTAAATTAAATTGATACCAGGTGAAATCACTTTCATGAATGCTTTTGTTAATGATGACACTCTGGAATTTTGTTTTGTAAGACAGGAAAACGGTCAAAAGCCAACATCATTTACAACACATCGTTGCCTGTGTTGTTTGGAGTTAAGAAATATGCCGATTCACTCTGGGAGATTGTGAAAAAACGTGATCTGAATGTAAACCTCAGACACAACCTTATAGAGGTCCGAGCAGACAAGCAGGAAGCAGTATTCGAGAACCTTGACAAACCTGGGGAAACAAAGGTTTTTGAGGTGAGCGGTCCATGTTGCTTGATTCAACACAAGAGTCACTATGTGTTGGTGTATTCACATTTAAAATGTCTTCTCCATTATTTGAATAGTATGAGATGCTCCATGTTACCCCTCCTATGGGACCACCACCAGTACTTAAGGGCTCCTCGTTGGAGGATGAACGCGGCTGGCTTGATGTAAATAAAGACACCCTTCAGCACAAGAAGTACACTAATGTGTTTGGAATTGGGGACTGCACCAATCTCCCAACTTCCAAAAGTGCAGCTGCTGTGGGTAAGCCATAGATAAATACTGCCAAGTCAGTAAATCTTGCTCCTCTGTATCTGTATGTTTTATCACATTAATCACTGGGTTTAGACAATAGATTTACATATGAGAATAATAAGAGAAGTGTGAATGAATGGGCATCGTTATTTCAAATCATAGGACAAAGTCAGATTTTTTTAGTTTGTCCGTAGATGTTAAAAATAAACTGAGCAGGCATAGTTATTCTGCACAGTGATTAATGATGTTTTTAAAAAATATATATTTTTTATAGCTGGACAATCAAGTGTCCTTGATAGGACTATTACCAAAGTGATGAAGAATGAAAAGCCTGATAAAAAGGTGAGCATGAATGAGTTGAACAGTAAGCCTCTGTTTAAGCAACTTGTCCTAATTCACCAATAATGGCTCTATAAATGCACTTTGAAATGTTTTTTTTTTTTTTTTTTACCTCCTCACAGTACGATGGCTACACCTCTTGCCCTTTGGTCACCAGCTACAAGACAGTCATTTTGGCTGAGTTTGACTATAGTGGACAACCTCTGGAGACCTTCCCAGTAGATCAGAGCAAAGAAAGCAGAATCATGTATCATATGAAAGCTGACATAATGCCCCATCTGTACTGGCATGGCCTTCTCAAGTGAGTCCTGTGCACTCAGTT
This sequence comes from Ictalurus furcatus, assembly GCF_023375685.1. Lineage (NCBI taxonomy): Eukaryota > Metazoa > Chordata > Actinopteri > Siluriformes > Ictaluridae > Ictalurus > Ictalurus furcatus. The sequence continues at coordinate 18,637,793 of NC_071268.1, read as the reverse complement.
TTAGATGACAAAGACCTTGTGTTGTTTTCTGTGAGATTTTTGGCTCTAATTTACTGTTTTTATTCTCAAAGGGGACTTTGGGGAGGTCCAGGACCATACAGAAAAATCATGCACCTTGGGATGAAATAGAGGCTGCCAGAAATCAGTCAAAAGGAATAGGCCTTGCTTATATTAACTCTTACCACATTCTATTCAGCTTTTGTGTTAACATTATAACCTTCAAACATATTATACACAATTGGTGTGAATGTATGTAAAACATTTGTGCTAATTACCACTTTCTTAAATTATTTTTAGTTCAGGTAAATCAGGATAAACGTGATGAATGTTAGACACTGGGTTGAGTTTTTGTTCAGAAAACAGAAATAGCACAATAACATTGCTATATAAAGTTGGTTTTGTTTTGTTTTTTTTTTTGTTTTTTTTAACCAAATGGGTATTATTCTGGAAACTTTACACTATACTTGTTGGTTATTTATAGTCTTTTAGATGACAGTGTAACTATTTCATGTGTGAACATTTAGCTGTTAATAGTTTTTCAACCATGTTTTTTTTTTTATGAATTTGAGATGATTTGGTACTTTAAAACAGCACTGTTGAATTATTTAGTCTGGTTGGTCTGAAGGTGTTGATTAATTTTCTACAAATGAAGCTCTGACTGTTGTGCTGGCTGTAATTGAAATCACAGGTTTATATTAACATTCTTGTTGTAATAGGTTTTATTGTTTCTATAGTACACCTTACACAGACTTGTATGACAGACGCGCCACATAAAATTTTTTTTTTTTAAACTTGTGTAATAATTGATATGAGGTTTTCTGTAAGGAGACTGATCTTTAGCATTTGTGGAACGAATCTCCAATGTCAGAGCTTTGTAACAATCAGAGATAAGGCAGTTATTTTATTAAGTTCTTGAACATGTGGAAAAAATAAAAAAAGAGGCTAGTGAGGGAATGACTGTTTGTAGCTGTACTGCCATATGTGATAACAGGAACTAACTTGTTTAAACATAATAAACTCATAAAAAGTACCATTTGTGTTCTTTAATAAATAGCTGATCAGTATTTTTAGTGTTGGAAAATTGTTGCTGTATAAGAGGAATAAATCACGACAGGGCAGCACGGTGGCACAGAGTTGCAGCCTCACATAGAGTCCTCAGAGCTGGGGTTATTGTCCGTACAGAGTTTCACGTTCTCCCCATGTCTGTGTGGGTTTCCTCTGGGTTCTCTGGTTTCCTCCTGCTTTCCAAAAACATGCTACAATAAATTTCCCGTAGTGCGTATATGTGTGTGTGCATGGTGCTCTGTGATGGACCAGCGTCCCCTCTGGGGTGAATTCTCTTACCTTGCCCCCGGAATTTTATCCAGTCATGATAAATTAATTAATTAATAAATGTTGTACTTTACTCAAAACCTAGATTGTTCATTATGTCAGACTGAATATTAAAAAGCTGCTGTCACATAACTTCTCTCTGGTTAGTAGTGATTTTTTTTTTCAGGAAAATAAAACCTTCTAAAGAAGCATCTTTAATATAGGATGTGTCAAGAGACCATTCAGCTATCATTACTGTGAATGATAATACAAAATTATAATAAAATGATATGCATAAACATCATTGGTTGACAACTTAATGGTGCAATAGTGATATTAATTTTTTTAAATATTCAAATTTATTAAAAATAATCCAATTTATTGAATTTGTCACTTCTATGTGTTGAAGTGCTGTGTGTATATATATATATATATATATATATATATATATATATATATATGTATATGTATGTATACACACACATCCATCCATCCATCTTCTATACTGATAAGATATATATCTTATATATCTTATATATCTTTCAGGGTCACGGGCAAACCTGGAGCCTATCCCAGGGAGCAACGGGCACAAGGCAGGGTACACCCTGGACAGGATGCCAGTCCTTCGCAAGACACAATCACACACATTCACACACCCACTCATACACTTTGGACAGCCTACCATGCATGTCTTTGGACTGGGGGAGGAAACCAGAATACCCAGAGGAAACGCTGGAAGCACAGGGAGAAATGTGACAAATGTATACATATTTGATATATATTAAAATAAAGCATAAAAAGCAACAACAAATATATATATAAATTATTTTGCTTTAATGATATGTATATATATCACTAAAATAAAAATAATTTATATATTTTTTGTTGCTGTTGTTGCTATATATAATCACTAAAGTATATATTTTTTGTTGCTTATTTATGCTTTATTTGAACATTATTTATTAGTGTATTACTCATATAAGTCTTGATAGCATGTATTAATACATCACAGTGTAAACATGAGTAGCTTGTGTGTGTCTTTCAGAGCTGAGCTGGTGTGAAGTTTTGCTCATGCGCAAGACGGTGCGTTCATTATCATCCGGGTTCTTTCAAGAGTGTCTCGGTGAGGACGCGGGAAATGGCGTCCCAAGAAGCAGTGGGAGAGGTATGTGTCGTTCCGTGACTCATACTGGGCAGACGCGTGAAGGACAGAGACTTTTCTAGCGGTCTCCGCCGTCGTGGCTCCATCCGCAGCCACTGCAGGATTGTACTGGTGTAACACTTGGCATGTAAGTAGCGCGCTAAATGGTGGAGAGTTTTTTGGCGGCGCTCGCGCTGTCGTGCAGAAAAGCGTAACCGTGCGCCACGGCTGCAGTGTGCTTTCAAATCTCGCGTCTTCACGCCTTTTGCAATGTTCGTGTGTAGCAGCGAGACAGCTCGGTAGCGTCGGCGCGATGCAAAGCCGCCGTTTTCCCCGAGAAATAAACCCGCCTGCGAAATTCCAGACCGTGTCCGTGAGTGCTGTTTGTTGCCCCGGCGCGAGGCTGAACATGACAAAGCTCTGCGCTGCGCGAGCGGCAGCCAGCAAATGTCGCGACACAGCTGGAATTTGAACAGCCAACTAATCGCTAGCCGATTAGCATTAGCAGCGTCGCTATTTCAAACTCGGAAAATGTATTGTCGAGTGACGATCTCGTTCGTGTGGCGTTTAAGTGATGATTCTGTGCATATTAAGAAAACACTTCACCGATTAGTGGAGACCACGTGATAAAACACAGTCGTTTTTGAAACGTTAATATGGCTAACGCAGGCTAATAACGCCGCGAGCTAACAGCTAACTAGCTTACAAATCATATTATTCATTAAGTCGCTAGCTAGCGGTATTGCTAGCTCACGTACTCCGTTGAATTTTGTTGTTCTACACGGTAACCGAGCCTTGTTGTGTGTGGATATAGTATTAAAATAACCCGAGCGAGTCACAGTTGCCTGAATACATCATTAGCTTTAGCATCTACAGTCAAGTAGCTAGATGCTAACCAAGGAGACATGTTTTCACCCCGCCCACTTTATCCGCTGGTCCAGTGCCAGTCGGTTGTTATGCTGCTGTTCTGATTTGACTTTATTTTACTTTTACCAATATTAACTGACACGTTTATTGTCTCTGAGTTCTAAAGGCAAAACTTCACACTCAAACACAACACATTTACTGATAGTGAAATATCTGCGGTATGTTAAGCGATTCTGGTCCTAAATTTTTGTTAGCTGGTTTTGTATTTTCGTTCATTTGGGGGGGGAAGTTAGCGGTTTTTTACCGCGCTGACGTCACAGGGGGGCGATTGCTAGGGCAGTTATAATAGGTTTTTTGATTTTTTAAAAATAATAATAATACAGTGGCGTTTGATAGGAGGAAAAATTTAAATATAAGTGTTAAAAGTCAGGTTTCACAGTTCTGGAAAAACAAGAGTTTCTTTTTCTCATATGAGGGATTACTGGAGGTACTAAACAGTAAGAAGTATTGAGAAGTAGTGGAGACATCACATGATGGACTCCAGGATTTTGTGATCGCAGAAATTAACACAGAAACAAACAAATTACATGATTTTCGGAGGCGCTTGCAATTTTTCCAACTTACTGCAGATTTTCCACAGATTTGGGCCAAGACACGCCATGTGATGCCATCACAACCAAAGCCAACTTCAATTCATGTGCGTCGAGCATGAGTACAGTTTAAAAAAACAAAATCTCATTTACCAACAAACATCACTGCGGAAGACCGTGCAAAACCGTTTTGTGCAATTTGGCCAATTCGAGTAGTTTTCAGAAAAGGAGAAAAAAAGCACAAGCAAGTTGCACAGAAATTTTTGAATTTTGCAAAATTGAGTATTTTCACCTTCAACAATCACAAAATAAACCTCCGGGAAGTCCTGTACAGACTTTCCAAGTTGCAAAAAAAGGACGAGTTGAGTCGAAGTAAAAAAAAACAAAAAAACTAAACCAACAAAAACGCTCCCTCGACTCTGAGTCCGTACTCGGGAACCTGGGACAGTTTCCTTTACCCCAAGTTCAGCAAGTGACATCAAATCAACATGACTGCTCACAGCATGAACAGTAAACAAAGTAGCACCATCAGCTTGTTAAAGCTATAACCTTGACTATACCGTTCACTGTTTTTAAGAGGTAAATATGCATCACGGTTAGCTGCCTAGATTTTTGCTAACAAAAGAGGAACATGGAGAGATTTGTTTTTCCCTCCGCTTTGTAGCTCGAACGCAGAAAGGCAAAAATTATGCATTTTCGAGGTACATTATCATGAAAGTTTAATCTTTGGAAACTTAACAGTTTGAGCAGGTGATCAGACAGAATTGTGGGTAACAAATCAAATGGTAACCAAAGTGAAAATTGACCAACGTGGTGGTGACAAAGTTTCCACACAAAAAGAAATTAAACTCAGAATTTCATTCCTAGAATAAATCTTCGATGCCAGTTAATATATTGTTAAAATATTAATACATTTATCAGAGTGGATGTTTCCTTTAATAAAATAGAATATTTCTTTTTGGTGATCTTCCTTTCTCGCAGTCTTACATGTGACTTTTGGGACAATGAGGCTGAGAGTGCGCAAAGCATCTCAGCAGCCGAGCGCCACCCCACCTGTCCGCACCACCAAGGCCAAGAGGAAGCACTCTGAAGTGGAGCACACCAGGTCCTCCGGAGGAGCCGCCATGCAGAAGAGCGACACTGGCATCTTCTCCACCATCAAGAGATTCATTAGGGGCAATGCTGTCAAGGTGTGAGAACTGTTTCACCGTTACCACTTTTGTATATACAACTTGTATGCAGGTCACTGCAATGAGGAAAGTGTACAGTTTTTTATTTTTTTAATTTTTTTATTTTCCTTTGTTAAGATATTTAATGATTTAAAATCTGCCCACTTCATTCAAACTAGGTGGAGCAGTGTACCCCTGCTAAGAGGAGCCGTGTGGATTGTGACTCTGACAGTAACTTGATCACATCCACCCCACCCACTGGGAACCTGTCCAGCAGAGCTAACCCTAGAACTCGCAGAAAAGGTCCTGCCAATGGAGGTGAGTTAGAGTACTGTACAGTATTTATCTCACAAAGTTTTGCCCCTGAAACGCAAGGAATTTTAACTTAATTGGCTTTATACTATTATATCATATTAAGATAAATTTCTTCAATTATTAAACATAGGTAAACTAATGTGCAAAACAGTGTTCTTAGTTAAACTGATCACAGATTTTCCATAACGCCTGTGTATGTATAATACATGTAATGTATTCAATCAGGGTTATTGAAGTAAAATTTATAAATGTCTAATTGCATCATTTTTTGTTACAGTGGTCTGGTTAAGCAACTATCAAAACTAGTTGGTGATAACAGTTAATGCTTAACCATTAGTCATTATTTCATGGCTATAAATAAGAAATTTGAAGTGGTTTTGTTTCATAGAGGTGCTTCATGTTGATTAACTCGTTCGTTTTTGTCCAGTAGTCTTTTAAACGTTGTTTTATTCATCGTCTTTTCTTTAAATAAGCCATCTCGTCTGTTTGTTAAGAAAACATTCCTTTTTCTGACCTAATGTCTCTAGCCCTGTAACTAGTTTCTGGGCCAATGAACTGCCTCAACTAAGAAATTTATTTAAATATATGCAACCTGCTGCAAAGAGGATCTGCTCCAGAAGCCACGCGGGTTCAAGTTTACAAAACTAGAGTTGCAAACGTTGGCCTGTTTTCCTTTGTACAGTTATTGGCTCTGTTATGGTAAAAAAAAAAAAAAATTAGGTTCAGACCACTGAATTAACTTTGCTGCGTCTGCATCCAGACTACGTTCCACCAGTTCACTAGAATATGATCTGTAACTCTCTGCTCTTCAGACACCATGGCATGTCAGAGTAAACTGGTGAAGCCCAATGGGAAGTTGGAGGTGCAGACTGAAGCCCCCAGCAGTCCACCTCGCACCACTCTGCTAGGAACCATCTTCTCTCCTGTTTTCAACTTCTTCTCACCAGCCAACAAAAATGGTAATTGGTCAGGTACATTCAATACATACAATACATTCTGCATCAATATCGAACCAAACAAATACTTTTAGAAATGGAGACTGTTCTAAATTTTCATTTATAACAACAGGAATATCAATCATTTCAAAATCAGAGTCTAGAGCTCCTCATAGCTCTACAACTAACTAACTTTGATAATGGCACAGTTGTCAAACTTAATCGAAATACTGCACATTGCAGGTTATGTATTACAAATTGGTCACAGAACTCCTACTACTGATACATAAATGCCATTATTTATTTGCATTTAATCAGGAATAATTGAGCCAAATTCAAACATATTGTGTTTACTCGTGATTACACATGAATACAGTAAGCTTAATAGTCACTTCAAGACCAACATAATTTTCTTTGCAACTGCTGAACACACTGCGGATCACTATCCTAATCTGGAGTCTCAAATGTCAAGGTACAAATATTTACCGATGACGCTCATAAGTGTCATCAGTAAATATTTGTATTTATGTATAATCATGAGTAAACACTATGCTTGGATTTGGCACAGCTTTTAAATGAATTTTCTGTTTTCTGTTAGCTACATCAGGTTCAGACTCCCCGGGGCAGGCGGTCGAGGCAGAGGAGATTGTAAAGCAGCTGGACATGGAACAGCTGGAGGAAACCCCTACTAGCACTACCACCGACAGTAGCAGAGACCTCACATTTGACCCAGCACTAAATCCAAGACCTCTGCTGCCTACAGATGCAGCTGAAGAGGAGGGTGAGATTGTCACTGAGGCAGACATGCCACCTTTGACAGGTGAAAAATGCAAAAAGGATAAATCCCATTCTTTAAACAAAAACAATGCAATCAGTGGTTAGACCATCCATTAGTTTTGAATAGAAAATAAAAGCTATATCTGAAATAAACCAGAGGTATTTTATCTCTTCTGATAGTTGTTGGATCCAACAACAATTACCCTGATGCTCCAACCTCGCCCCCTCCAGAGGGGACATATGAAGAAGACTGGGAGGTGTTTGATCCGTAAGTGGGGAAAACAATCATTCAGTGATCAATCCTAATTGCTTTTTACATTGCCCACTGTGCTCATGAGTCTAATTTCTGTGACCCACCCCCCCCACCCCCATAAAGCTATTTCTTCATTAAGCATGTTCCACCATTGACTGAAGAGCAGCTTACCCGAAAGCCAGCACTTCCACTGAAGACCAGGAGTACACCAGAGTTCTCTCTTGTCCTGGATCTGGTGAGTTTACACGAAAAGGATCACTGTTTTAGAATAATCATCTTTTTATTTGTGATTATTTTCAAAGATTATTTTTCCTTTTTGTACAGAAAACATTTATTTTGGCTTTACAAAAAATATTACTAGCTAAACCTTTAAGAATAACAGCTTCAACATTTTTGAATGCTGTAAACCTGGGATGCATTTTTGTGTTTCATAATTCAATATTTTCAGTTTATGGTGGTTTCCCAAAATTCCTGCCGAATTGGGTTGAAACCAGTTGGATGTATTGGTCTAAGTCTTTGAATTACAGGCCATTATGAGGACTAAACTACTTGTCCAGATATGGATTTTTGTTATGGGGCAGATGAACCACTTCCTGTGTATAAACTTGTAATTGAGCATGACTGTTGCACACAAAAAAATGTAGTCATCATTTTAAATCTTTTGTTTATGCATTTTAAAACCAATGCTTGATTTCACTGTAACAAACTAGCATCTGATGAAATGTATTATTTAAGCTGCAATAAACTTTTCATTGTCAACTGTTTTATCCACTGAAATTGCATAAACTTGTCACTATAAATTTAGGAAGTTTACATATTATCTGGTGATTTCAGCAGGGAATGGTTGCGTTTGGTTTAACAGTCTTGGGGTTATTTGTTGATGCAGTACTTTTATATTTTAGGATGAGACATTGGTCCACTGCAGCCTGAATGAGCTGGAGGATGCAGCACTGACGTTTCCTGTGCTTTTTCAAGATGTCATTTACCAGGTAAAATTGTATATACATTACTGGTAGTTATTGGCCTTGCCAGTCTTATCGTGTCTTGCATCGTTCCACAAGTATCCACCCCCTGTTTAACTTTTCCACATATTGTAGTGTGTAGTGGAAATAAAATGATTAATTGGGATTTTATGTCTTGAATCTATACCAAATGGCCCAGTACACCAAGGGGTGGGGGGAAAAAATCAATATAGTTTGTCATTATTTACAAACAAACATAAAATTTGTGATTGCATATTCAACCCCGTTATTGTGACATCCTTAAATTCATTCTAGTGCCACTGTTCTCAGCAAAAAAGAAACGTCCTCTAATATTCAACCGCTTTTATTTCCAGCAAATTTCTTAACGTGTTTATTTGTATTAAGATAAAAACATTCAACAACTGAGACATAAACTGAACAAGTTTAAGATATTTGACTAATAGAAATGGAATAATGAGTCCCTGAACAAAGGGGAGTCAATATTAAAAGTAACAGTCAGTATGTGGTGTGTTCACCAGCTGCTTTAAGTACTACAGTGCATCTCATCCTCATGGACTGCACCAGATTGGTCAGTTCTTGCTGTGAGATGTTCCTCCCTTCTTCCACCAAGGCATTTGCAAGTTCTCGATCACGTCTGGGGCAGACATGGTTACATGTCATTTTCCACTGCAAGGACGATCAGCTGTCCTTCCTGTCTCCCTGTAGCACTGTCTTAGGTGTCTTACGTTACAGACATTGCAGTTTATTGCTCTGGACACATCTGCAGTCCTCATGCCTCCCTGCAGCAGGTCTATGGCATGTTCACACAGGTGAGCAGGAACCCTAGGCATGTTTCTTCTGGTGTTTTTCAGAGTCAGTAGAAAGGTCCCTTTAGTGTCCTAAGTTATTGTATCTGTGAGCTTAATTGCCTACCGCCTGTAAACTGTTAATGTCTTAAGGACTGTTCCACAGGTGCATGTGCAGTAATTGTTTATGGAAAAACATGGTTTAAACCCTTTTCAATAAAGATCTGTAAAGCTTATTTGGATTTTACAAAATTATCTTTAAAATACAGTCTCCTGAAAAAGGGGTTTCTTTTTTTGCTGAGTATAGTTGCTGTCAGAGTCACATAATTAGTGGAATGGAGTTCAATTGTTACGTGATCAAAATATAAATACATCTGTTCCTGGAAGGCCTCAGAAAACATACCTAAGCTAATATCATTATGAAGACCAAGGATCTATCAGAACAAGTCCGAGACAAGTTCAGCTTCTGGCATCGTATCAATCAAGGTTTAGTTTAAATTAAAAAAATCGAAACCTTTAAACTTTGCACATCCTTCAGAGCACCACTGAATCCGTTCTTTTAAAAAATGGAAATAATATAGCACAACTGTGACACTGTGGAGGTAGAGGAAAGGTCCATGGCTTAGATTGGAGAAGCTGTTTACCGACAACCATAAGCCAAACACTCCGCAAAGCTAGGCTTTATTAATGAGCGGTCAAAAGCAAGCCCACTTGTTTGAGGTCCCATTTAGAGACTCTGTAAAACACAGGAAATGGTTATCTGATCAGATTAGACCAAATCTGAATGCCTTGGCAAAAAGTGCTGCATTTGACACAAACCCAACAACGCTCAGCACCTGAGACACCATCCACATAGTGAAGCATGGTGGTGGCAGAATCATGTTGTGATTTCTATTCATCAGCATGGACAGGGAATCTGACTTCAGATGTTAATGTTGTTGATCAAATGGTAAATCAGGTGAATACTTATGCAAGGCACTGTAAAATTCCTTCTTCTATTAATAGTCTTGTGTTCTCTGTACTTTTGAGTATCTGCCTTCCAATATTCATGTTTAAGTGCTGCAAAGAAAAATTTCTTTACTGTAATTTGGCTACATTGTGGCAAAAAATAAGGGTTGGAGCAGATATGTACAAGGTGCTTGAATTTGGCTTTTTGAAATTGAAGCACTGGAAAACTTTGAAAATAACAATATTTGATCTAGTGGTGCTTAAAAAGGGCTTGACTAATAAAAGATCAATAAATATGAAATCACTAGTAAACAAGTGTTTATTTTCGATAGAACACTAATACACTCCTTTCACTTAAAATCTGACTCCCTGCTGCAGCTCCTCTCTCTACTCACGCTCATTTTGACAGACAACTCCGGGTCCAGTTTTCAGATACTTTGTGTGACTTTTTTTTTTTTCCTTTCAAAAAAGCACCTAGTGACACATCTAGCAACTTTTGGGCAAACATTAGCTACTTTCTGTAGAAGAGAGTGTTCAGTACTGCCCTGTGAGCACGAGGTCGTGCTTTCCCCTGGAGACAGACCCCTCTTTATGCGGCTACTCTGTTCAGTGAGGGGCAGAGAAGAGCAACACGTTCATTCACTTATAACTTTCTCTCTGAGTGATGATTTTACATATAGCCGAAATCACAGCACAGCTGTTGTCTTTAAAGTATGTGTGGGGTGAATTTACCAGTCGACGTCGTGGTTAAATCAGGATTTTAGCAGAGCAGCAGCTTGGAAGTGACTGCTGGTTAACATGTCGTCCTAGTGGGCTGCGTTTCAGTCACTATTTCATACTCGTTCCCTTTTCTGACAACAGAAACTGAAAAATATGTAAATGAACAGCTTCGTTGAAAGTCGACTGTATTAAAATACAGGATGTGACCACAGAGTAAGCAAGAAGCAAACACATTTGGCAGAATGCAAATACATCGCAATGCCATAATGGATATGCTAATTAGCCCATGACATCATTAGCGACTTTCTATTGAAAGTTGTTGACAGCAGTGCTCCTGTCACTCACCTGGAGTATATAGATGTTGTGGTGAAGACAAGGCAGTGCCTGGGAAATAAAAAATTTTGTCCAATAATAATTTCTTATTGGTGGTAGTAGTAATAGTAATAATGATGATGATGATGATGATGATGATATTTTTTTTGGAATTTAAAGAAAAGAATTGGAGAATGTTTGAATGACATCACTTGTATAGTCCTTGAAAACAAAACAAAAATTGTGCTAGAAAAGTCCTTATGTAATTTCATTACGAAGCATTTGTGTGAACCCTGTATGTAATTCTGATAAGATGTGCAATTTACAAAGGTTTTAACATGTACTGAACACTCCAAGGCATCGCTAGTTGTTAATGTACACTGTGTTGTAACTTTGCTGTTTCTTTTGTAATCATATTGAGCTGACATTTTGTATACAAATATTTTGTCTTTTTCTTTTTAAGGTATATGTACGGTTGCGGCCATTCTTCAGAGAGTTCCTGGAACGCATGTCCCAGATTTATGAGGTAAGACTCCCAACATGTATTCATGTGTGTGTGGGTAGTACTTTCTACAATTAGATTAATTAATCATGTACATTGCTACAGATAATTTATTATGGAACAGCTAAATTGTTAAGTATGATGGGGTTATAATTATGAGAAGTGTCCCTGTTTTCCAAGTAATCTAAAACAAATTAAGATATTTAAAATAAATGTCAGGGTATGTATAAAGGGGTAAAGGATATGCATACAAATTATTACTGAATATTTAGATCACATTGACAACAGAAAATGGAATATGTTTATACACTTTTCTTTTTTTTTCACGGTTCTATTATTATATTAACACTCTACCTGACCCCCCCAACCCCCTTTTTTTTTTTTTAAATTAATTTATTTTATTTATTTCCCTGTGGTAATTGACAATGTACAGATTCTGACAGGTCTCATGAATTATAACAAATTATAAATGAATATATAAATTATTTAGTTTGAAAGGGAGTGCAGCATTTTGCACTGAAGTGTATTGTCAAGGCTGGACACAGGAACGAGTGTATGAATAAATGAAGCGCCTTGTTTTCAAATGTATTGACTGGCAATTAATGACTTCTGTCTTTCACAGATTATTCTTTTTACTGCTTCCAAGAAAGTGTATGCTGACAAGCTGTTGAACATTCTGGATCCTAAGAAACAGCTGGTTAGGTCAGTAGTTTTTACACAAGTGTCTACATTATGTGCTGTTTTTGCCACTTACAGCCTTTTAACGTAAAACCTTGCCTTTGTTCTTGAGTTCATGGTGTATTGTAATGTGATAATCACTTATTCTGTTTGTGATTAGGCACAGATTGTTTCGTGAGCATTGTGTATGCGTCCAAGGAAACTACATCAAAGACCTTAACATACTTGGGAGAGATCTGTCCAAAACTATAATAATTGACAACTCGCCTCAAGCCTTTGCATACCAGGTTAGTTTGCTTGCTTGTTTGCTTGTTCTTGTTTGTATTTGGGAGACTCAGATTGACACTCGGATTGTGTCTCCCCTTTGCAGCTGTCCAACGGTATCCCTATTGAGAGCTGGTTTGTGGACAAGAATGACAATGAGCTCCTGAAGCTGGTTCCATTCTTGGAGAAGCTGGTGGAATTGGTATGTGTATGCGTGTGCTTAAAGGGATGGACTTTTCTGTTTTGTAAATTGAGATGTGGGGGCACAATTATTTCTTTATAATTGATCTGCTGTGCTGTTTGTCATCTCTCAGTGGATAAGTAGAATATTTAATGATTTGTGTCTATACCTTTTCATGCAGAATGAAGATGTTCGGCCACACATAAGAGAGAGGTTTCGCTTGCACGACCTCTTACCCCCAGACTGAGGCGTCTTGACGCTTGCGGATCCACCTGACTGTTTTAGCAAATTGGATTTTTCAAAATGGGGGGTGGGGTGGGGGACAGAAATGTACACAACTCTGAACTCTAATGAGGATTTCCACTACCATTTTACTTTTGCCGACTATGTTTTATGTGGAGACGGGGATGGGTTATCAACAATTTTAAAGGAATGACTTTCGAGTATGCATACATTTTATATAAACACCTAAATATAATTGTAATTGAAGGAAAGAACAAAATTCCTCAGCTCTGACTGCCTAGCCACAGATATTTGTAAGGCTTGGCAGTGGAGGAGACTCGAAGCAAGTTGCTGTTCCATTTCTGCCTAATTTGAACTTCATGTAAAGTGCTGTGGAGAAGAGGACTGATGTCACTCCTTTTGGTGCTCAAGGGGACACTCTGCCCTCACTAGCCATCGACCTTTCAACCGGAATGGCCAGTTAATTATGGTTTCATAAACATATAAATATATACATATTCAGTTGTGTGTATATGTATATATAACATTTGTACATATGTATTTTCCTGTCAGGTTTGTAAAACGTTCCTTTTGCTCTTGAGTTCAACATGCATTCCTTTTAGTTGGAAGGCTTGTTTGATAGATATGCTGACTTTTTATTGATTTTTACTATAGGTTTGAAGTTTTATTTTTAAGCAGCTTCTCTTATTCTTTGTTTTATAAATGCTTTTAGACGTTAAAAAAAACACGAAAAGGAAAAAAGCAAACACATCCAGTCATCTGTAAGATGCGTAGCATAATGATGGGAGGTGGGGTGGGTGGGTGGGTGTCAATAATGTAAATCATAAAACTGTCTTTACTGCCTCTTGTGTATTATTCGCTGATATGACAAATGAATCAAGGCATTTGGTTTATGACTGCTTTCACTTCGTATGTTCTTTGGGGAGTTTTAATGTTTTTATTCAATTGTTAGTTTGTTTTATTTTATATGCCAAGTATAGGTAAAAATGTAAAATACTCTGTGCTTTTGATTGCTTTTTCTGTGAAAATAATGCCTGGTCTCTTTAAGAAATGTCTGGTAATTGTAGCACCAGCACATGGACTAGCCTGATCGCTGCACATGCGTCATATTCAGTGTTTTCTCTTGACAATTCAATCTTGCTTTCGAACTCAGTCCACTGTTTTAGGAATCATGTACAATTCTACCTCTCTTTGAAGGGTAGACCCTGCATTTCATTCAGTGTTACCCCAATGTTTTTTTTTCTATGGACATTAATACATTATTTTTATGTACCAGCATGACTGAAATTGCTTTTTTTTTTTTTTTCTTTTTTTTTCCTTCACTTTTCATTGCTGTCAGATAAGGGCTTACTGTTTTCCCCCCCCCCCCTCTATTTTTCCTCTGAAAATGAATGTAGCTTGTGGAGAACTTGCTTCAGAGATGCTCATCCTAATTTGAATATTTTTTGCATACACACCTCCATTTTGCGCAAAATATTTCACAACCCATTTTAATACCCAGCTAGTTTTTAGCAGTATCTATCTTGTCATAACATGGTGAATAAGTTAGTAAAAAAAATCTCTTTCATCAGGTGTCTACACTGATCCCATGAGTTGAGTTATATGGTTCTTTGGAGATTAAAGAAGTTCATTATGTTTCATTATAGGTTCAGAGCAGTGTATTTGGTTTTTCCAGGTATCTTCCTTTAACAGGTTAAAGTAAACCCTATAAGGTTCTCTGTGGGACTGGAAAAGGTTCTCCTGGCATCACTCTTAAGAACCTTACTTTTTTTTTTTTTTTTTTTTTAAGAGAAATTATGATATGATTCCTTATTGCATTGCTGTGAAGAACCATTTCTGGGTTCTTTAAAGCACCAGTAAATAGATGGTTCTCTAAAGAACTTGAGCGGGTTCTCCTGTGGCATCAGGATGAAAAACCATTTTTGGTTCTAATTGGAACCTTTTAAAAATATATATATATATTTGTGTGGAGTGTATGTTTAATTGCGTATTTGCATTGCTTGAACATGGTTGTCATCTTAAGATAAGCAATAAGTAATAATCTCTGCATTATTATTTGTCCTGAATCATGAGGATGCAGCTATGTTTAAGTTGTTTAGCCCATTCACTGAGACCTGCATTGAAATTGCCCAGTTTGTACATTCGTGGTAATATTTTGGAAATCTGGCTTACAAATAATGAGTCACACCAAACTTGTGTGCATAAAAGGTTAGAACAATGGCATGACACTTCTAAGTAACAAAGAGGGTGTGATATTGGTGTGGGCTATCTGAACACCATGTGAAAACACAACCGCAACATTTTGACAAATGAGCTCTTGCACTTTTGCAATAAATGCAGGGAGATATTTGATTTTAGCTGGGATTCTGCATGGAAGATACCCCCAAATAATGGTTTATAAATGAAAGTCTTTGATAAGGCGGCGCAGCAGATAGTGTTGACGTCGCACAGCTCCAGGGTCCCTGGTTTAATCCTGAGCTCAGGTTGATATCTGTGTGGAGTTTTGTGTGGCTTTTTTCTTACCCTGTGTTGGGTTCCTCCCTCCTTTCAAAACATGTCAGTAGATTAATTATCTAAATTGCTACTACAATAACGGTGACTGTAGATGAATAAATAAATTCAGCAACACATGCCTTTAGCAGTAGGATTAAATTTTTTGAAAGTAAGGTTTCTTTCTTTCTTCCCATATTCATGTCTGAAGAAACTCATAGGTATTTACTTGAGATACACCGATACAAAATTTCTCAGCAGATACCGATCGCCGATTATTCTGTGATATCGGCCGATACCGATAGTTTGGTGGTTCTGCCTTTTATACCTTCTTATAAATTAATAATAAATAATTCCACAATTCTGAAGGGAATGCAAATAAAAACTTGATTCTCTCTATTTCAACAACTTGTTTCACAGTATTGTGGAAATTAGACAACATTCGCAGACTCGTCCTCTGAAGGTAAAAAAAAATTTTCATTAGCAAATATTTTTACCATTATTATCTCTCTCTCTCTCTCTCTCTCTCTATACATATATATATATATACCTGTCGGTCCATCCATCCATCCATCTTCAACCGCTTACTCCTTTTCAGGGTCACGGGGAACCTGGAGCCTATCCCAGGGAGCATCGGGCACAAGGTGTATACCCGTCGGTATATATCTTAATTTTGAAGCTGTGATCAAAGAAACACCAATATCTCTGCCGTCGTAGAGTCGAAGTTCCTGGAACTTCATATAACAAATCACTCCATGTAATACTTCTCTCAAAGTAATACACGCATTTCTTAAATCACTGACTCCGTTCCACACAGACAGCAATACACAATGACTTAATAAAATTCTAATTCTAAATCTTTGACTCCCTTCCATACAGACAGCAATACACTATGACATAAAATTCTAATTCTAAATTCTTGATTCCTACGAGTCAGGGGTGCGGCCACTGTTGTCCAGAAAAGCTGAAAAGACTCACACAGACCAGCCAGGAGACGCCAAATTGTCGCGGAAATTAGCAAGGAAACACTTGCAGACCTCTGAAGTCCTCTGAAGGTAAAAAGGTTTATTACAGAAAGATGGTTAATACAGGATAGAATAAAGCAGGATGGAATAATGAGAGCTCTCTGAAGCACTTGTGTTGAATCACTACTATGTATATATGAAACGCAGTGCATGACATGATTCTGTGCACCGATAAGAAGCAGTTTGAGGCAGTTCGAACAGGCTTTGTTTTAGGGTCTTGGAAGATGTGCAGACGAACCTTGAACAGAAGAACATGTTTGTGTCTCTGTATAGCAGATAAACATTCTGTAACCTTCTCTACCACCCCACAACTAGCTGGATGATATGCACAGTGCTGCTTTAAGTCAATACCCAAACATTCACCCACCTACTTAAGGGTATGGCTCACAAAAGGTGTGCCATTATCACTGGAGATTATCATTATCACTACCGTGTCGGAGTCCTGTTTGGACGTAGGGATGTGGCCTTCTCTACCTTCAAACCTCAACCCACATTATGAGTTGCACAAACATGATAAACAAATTTTTTTTTTTGAGTAATTAGAGAAACCAATGCTTTACCACAGCTACCATTCCCCCTTTTGACGCATTGGTCTCTGCCATGCGTCAACTTTGAAGACAAGGACAGTCCTGGGGGCCCCGCCAAACTCCGTCAACAACCGTGCAGCCTGCTTTGTGCCACACAGCCTTTTCCTCCACCGTAGCTCGTGCTTGGAGGTCTGAAAGCTGTAAAGAAGGAGTGATTAATTTCTTTTGAGTTTTGGGACCATAGATGCAGCTGCTTGCTTTGCTGCACTGTCCACTCGAGCATTTCCTCTCGAGCGAGTCCGTGCCAATTTTCGCCATGAGCAGTCGTCGTAGTTCATGAGTGGTGGGTCTGAATTCTCTGCAGAATATCTGAAGCTCATCCACAAACTTTTGTCCTCCTACTTCACGGAGCGCCGGCATATGCGTCATGCTGCTCCTGGTGTCTTCCAATGTCCAGGGTCTGTGAACTAGCATAGGGCCTCCTTCTCCAGCCACTTCTAGCATTGGGGCATTTACCACGGCGTGCATTGTCCCTTCTCTGTCCGATTTTGTTGGTCTGAAGCCCTCAGGCAGCAATGTTGTTGGTCCCATCACTTGGGATCTCGTGTGTAATGCCACCGGTGAAGTTAGGACGGCTGGCGCATAGTTCAGTGGGGGTTGGTGGCTCAGTTCTGACAGGTTCGGATGGAGTGGCGTAGGCTGGGCCGCTTCATCGTGAGGAGGTGCCTCTGAAACTGCAGGTTCCTTCCTCCTTACTGGCCGTGGGCGTCGCGGTGGTTCGGGGTCCAGGTCGGGATCGGCTTTCTGCAATTTAGCACACTGAGAAACAGATGAAGGGCCTGCCTGACATTTTTTCTCTCTTTTATGTGCCTCGCTCTGCCATTCAGCAAATGCCTTCCAGTCTGCTAAAAACTGCGCTTCGCTCTTTGTTTTAGGGGTCTCTCTCTCCTTTGTCTCTAAATTAAATTTCTGTTGTTCTAACTGTCTGAGACTAAAACGACCTCTTTCTGGGAAAGCACATTCTTTAACCCATACATCATATTGCACTGTTAGCCAAGATTTCATATCTACTTAACAATTTAATTACAACATACTTAAATTATTTAAGTTTGAGTGCATTACTAAAATATTTAAGTTGATTCTACTAATTTGTAGATATATTTCAATGTTCAGTGACTTATTTCAATGTAATAATTTTAAGTTAAATGGATTAAAATGATTAAGTTTTTGTCCTGACCACGCCTCCCCACTGGTTAGCTGTTGCAGAGTCAAGGGAAGTCATTTTTTCTTGTGGTTGCAAGTGAATTCGTGTTAGAAAGTATGTTTTAGCTAGTTTTTATTGTTTCCATTGAGAGGCTGTTTGTGAGTAATAAAAAATATAGTTTGAAACAATTTTGGACATTTTCTCCCGCTTGAACTTGAACCAGGAGAGTTCAGGGGACATTTTTTCATCTGTTCATTTTAACTGTGAAAAATATTGTTTGAAACCATTCCGGATGTTTTCTCCTGCTTGAACCCCTGCCAGGTGAGTTTGGCGGACATATTTTTTTGTCTGTTAATTTTTATAGTTTTTTTCCTCAATCGAGGTGCTGTTTGTGAGTAGTAAAAAACCCCCATTGTTTCCAGCTGTTAACTAGCTAGTTTTTCACTCGCGCGCGGTGGACACGATCCCGCTTGAACTCGCCGACATTTTTTCGTCTGTTCATTTTTAACAGTGAAAAACATCGTTTTAAACAATTTTGGACGTTTTTTACTATCTTGAACCCCTACCCAGCGAGTTCAGCAGACATTTTCCTTCAATCTGTTTCTTTCTCTGTTGGGATGTAACTGACAAGGACTCGTACAGTCAAACTCCAGTGGGGATCCTCTGCTTCAATCAGAAAATCCTCAGCTAAACCCATTCAAACTGAGCATCGTCTTGAAGGGAGTTTGGTGATGGATG
The DNA here is from genome assembly GCF_023375685.1 of Ictalurus furcatus. Lineage (NCBI taxonomy): Eukaryota > Metazoa > Chordata > Actinopteri > Siluriformes > Ictaluridae > Ictalurus > Ictalurus furcatus. Next base: position 18,618,835 of record NC_071268.1, on the reverse strand, counting down.
AACTGGCCGACCTGCCTCAGGCCTTCTGTGTTCTTTTCGGACTGATTTATGCCCTGTACCTGGACTATCATAAGTGTATGAAAAACAGTTTCCACTTTATTCAGTAGGTAATGCTCGACCTGGGAGGTAAGCTGGCACCCAAAATTCAATCTTTGAAAAATCAGCTAACAGTAAAACGGGCCTCCCAATTGTTCTACTACTGCTCCACTAACAAGTGGTTCATTTGTAATGTTGAAGTTAATCTTTTATGATATTGGCACTGATTTTGTGGTTTGATTCAATTCTTATTTGCAATGTTTCTATTTGATAGAAATTTGAAATTTTATTTTATTTATAGATACAGTGGTACAATACTGATGTCTAGTGAACATTTCATGTGAATAGCCTCATTGGAAATATATTTACTGAAACAAATGTTGGTGCGTCCAATACTTATTTCCCTCACTGTGTGTGTATTATATTATATTATATTATATTATATTATATTATATATATGTATATATAATATAACTTTTTTCAGCTACAATGCCAAAAAGAGAAACTTTGTAACGTTGCACTTTTAGAATAACATATTTACGGACAATTTTCCTCACACTGATAGTTCAGAAGACCACATCTTTAGGAAGTAAAATTTGGCAAATAATTTCACAGAATTTTCTTGACTGTGTGTATTGTATTTTCAAATGAAAATATTTCAGTTGAAATTAGGGATGCACCGAAATGAAAATTCTTGGCCGAAACCGAATCCGAATATAATGAAAAACTTGGCCGAAGGCCGAATACGAACACGTTTTTTCGCGTTTTTTCCTTTTTTTTGCTATTTTTTCCACCATTGCATAAATTAAATAGTCAAAATGTCCTTTTTACTATTTTGTCTTGCTTTTCAAAGAAAAAAAATCAATTACAAAAACTACAATTTCAAAATATTTATTTAACACTGAACATTTTTTTTTTCATTCCAGCAGGCATAGGCTACCAACAAGGCACAATATAACTTTAAATAAATAAATTAGTAAAATAAAAATATTTTTATGTGGTCCTGTTTGAGCCCCCCTTGTATAGCCGATGTTAGGCCTACAACTGACTGCTGAAAGAATGTAACACTCTGAAGCCTACGACTAAAAAGTGCATTAACGAGTGCAAAAAATGGTTCTATTCGGTTATATATGGCTGATTATATTGGGGGTATACACCGCTCGCGTCCCTGTACACCTCGTGGAGTATTATAGTAGATATAGTATAGATAGATACGTTGTTAATGTTATGTTCCTTGATTGATTTAGTTAGTTTAAACTGTAGATTAGTTCATTTAGTCCCCGCTGGTTTTTCCCGCTCCCAGTCCATAGTATTAGTTCATGTTTCTTGTTTTGTGTTTTGACCCTGTTTTCTGTGACCGTGACTTTGATTCCTGCTTTGCCCCGTTTATGCCTGTTTGCCGATCGCCCGACCCTTTGCCTATCTTGACTACGTTTTTTGGATTACGATTTGGATTTGTCTGCCTGCCCTTAAATAAATACGTCTTTACCTTCCGTACTCTACTCCCTTACGTCTCGCAATGTGACAGAATACTCCGGAACAGAAACAAAACAAACGCACAGTAATGTCCACAGTATGTCCACAGTAAACAATGTCACGGTTGTCAACATCCGAAGAGAATGTGCTTGCTGAGCACTCGTGCACATAGCTCGTGCATGTGCGCGCCCCCTCATCTCTCCGAGCGTGCTGCCGGAAGTGGAGGTCATGACATTTGCGCGTCTCACGCTGGTTGCTAGGCTATTTGGTCGCGTCATCAAACACGTCATTGTTCGGTCAAATTTATTCGGCCTTTTCACTTATTTCAGTTGCCGAACATTCGGTGCATCCCTAGTTGAAATAAAACATTTTTTTTTACTTTTGCTATTTGCTTGCTTTTTTATGTAATTTAATGAATTTAAAGTTTACTTCATTTAATTTGAGAAACTAAGTTGAGTAATTGGACCGAGCAATTGGTATTACAAATGATTTTGAGTTATATCAGCTTGGAATTTAATGCATTTAACTTAAAAATAATTGTTGGAAGGGCTGGAATGTTTAAGTTAAGTTCACTTAAGTTATTGAGTAAACATTACTTAATTTTTTTAAGGTAACCACTTTCCTCAAATTTTTAAGTACAATCAACTTATCCGGGTTTACAGTGTGGTTCAAACAGCCTTCTCCGTAGTTCACTCTCATAAGTGTGATCTTAGGATCAACATATGAGCACCCTGTACATACCATAGCATGTGTCACAGGATGTGTTTTGCTACATGTTTTTCCCATATTTTTTATATTTTTTTTACAGCTTCTGTAACTTTCAAAGTTTTAATCAATTTAACATGCTATGAAAATCAAGTGAATATGGATTCTCATGCACAGACAGAAAAGGTTCTAGTGTGTGCCAAATCTCTAGACATTCAATTAATCATATAACTTATAGGTTCAATAGAGCAAACCTTAAGAATGTAAAAGAGTTTATCTGTGAGGGTGAGTCCACATACAGCAATTTGGAAGGACTTAGTTTTCTCTTCCCTTCTTTTTAAAATGTATTTATTTATTTATTTATTTATTTATTTATTATTATTATTATTATTATTATTATTATTATTATCTCAGTAAAATGTACTTGTGTTTTAAATTTGCCAAATGTATCATGTAACGCTGATATGATGGAATGAGTCAATGGGGCATGCCACTTGATGATAACCCACCGCAAAAATACTTCTTAAGTACTCTCTTTACTTATTTATTGATCAAACCGGACTCTTTCCGTTATTTTTACAGGTATTATCTCTCTCTCTCTCTATATATATATACCCGTCGGTATATATCTCAGTTTTCAAGCTGTGATCTAAGAAACACCAATATCTCTGCCGTCGCAGAGGCGAAGTTCCTGGAACTTCTTATAAGAAATCGCTCCATGTAATACTTCTCTCAATGTAATACGGTATTTATTATATCACTGACTCCCTTCCATACAGACAGCAATACACAATGACTTAATAAAATTCTAATTCTAAATCTTTGACTCCCTTCCATACAGACAGCAATATACTATGACATAAATTTCTAATTCTAATTCTAAATTCTAAATTCTTGATGATTCCTACCAGTCAGGGTGAGGCCACTATTGTCCAGAAAAACTGAAAAGACTCACACAGCCCAGCCAGGAGACACCAAATTGTCGTGGAAATTAGCAGGGAAACACTCGCAGACCTCTGAAGTCCTCTGAAGGTAAAAAAAAAAGGTTTATTACAGAAAGATGGTTAATACAGGATAGAATAAAGCAGGATAGAATAATGAGAGCGCTCTGAAGCGCTTGTGCTAAACCACTACTATATATATGAAACGCAGAGCATGACACACTTTGGGTTTGAGGCAGTTCAAACAGGCTTTGTTTTAGGGTCTTAGAAGATTTGCAGATGAACCTTGAACAGAAGAAGATGTTTGTGTCTCTGTATAGCAGATAAACATTCTGTACTGATCTCAGTGACATGACATGGCCTTCTTAGGCGTTATCCTGAGATGAGAATGAAACAGAACAAGAACAAAACTATTACAAAGTAAAAATGAATAATTTCCCTCACAGGTGTACCCAGGCTTGTGCCCGATGCTCCAGGTTTCCCGCCACCCAGTAGGATAAGCGGTATAGAAAATGGATGGATATATATTTTATATTTCTCCATCAATCATTACAGTCTGTTATGAACTTGGGTATTACTGTAATATCCACTGATAAGTTAAAAGTGTATGGCACAGCATTGTTTTGTCATAGGTTGATATAATTATACCTGAGTGATGGGCCTACATACATAAACAGCAAAAGAAAAACAGACTGCAATTCAATCAAAATTTTCCAGTTTAGGGGTTTACCATATTGTAGTGTTACAACCTGGAACTGACTTTTATATTAAAGTGGGGGATCAATACACACTAAAATAATACGTAATACAATAAAAACACAATTTGTTAAAATTATTTACAAAACAAAAACATTACAGTTGTTATTTCATAAGTATTCGTCCCCGTTGCTGTGAAAGTCCCAAGTTCGTTGGAGGGACACAAGGCCAAAGCTTCACATTTTTGGTTTGCTAATGAAGAGTTATATATTAGCACATTTTGTCATAATTTTTGGCCTAAAGCTTTTTTTTTTACCTGCTAGAGGAATAACCGAGACCCCACGGGTGGTATGTTTGCCACTGCTGACCTAAACGTTCACCGTTTCTCCTACAAAACATGCCAAATAGCGTCGTCACTATTTTCTGATATACGTTAATACGCACCAGGACTTTACTTTGGGATTGAACGATGTCACAGGCACGGGTTACTCTGATTGGATAAATCCATGTGAGCTCATTGAATATTCATGAATTTGTCCGGCGCCTCCACCTACCCAGTCTCCTGAATTTAAACACTCGAGGCTGTTGCATGCGCGTAACGGTTCCTGACCAGTTTTAACGGCTCTGAGAAGCGATAAGGGATCAGAGAACTCCCAAAAGGAACCACATAGCAGGTGTATGTGCTCATATATAAGAAATATTTCACACGTGATGATGTAGCTCTTAGAAATTAATTTGGGTCAGTTTTTGTTTGATTATTTAGGCCAGTGGTTTTTCAAAGTGGGGGCCGCGGCCCCCTTGGGGGCCACCAGGGGGCGCCCGGGGGGCCTCAACAAATTGGTGTGAAAAATAAATAAATACATGATTCTCTCTCTCAGACAACCACACACACACACAATCAATTCCTAATGTATTGTAATGTAAAGATGAAAGAGGTAATTATTAATAAAAAAAAAGGGGGATATATTCAGAAGTCTGTATTTTTAATGTGTTTTAAAGACATCTTGCAAAAGGGGGGCCTCGGCCAAATGTTAATGCCATTTGGGTGGCCTTGCCCTGGAAAAGTTTGGGAACCCCTGATTTAGGCTACGGCCAGGTTGCTTGACAACTCTAACGGTTAATTTTGATAACATTAATGCTATAGCTTGTTATTGTTAGTGATTTTCAGCTGTTACTGAAGATGAATGTGTTATGTGTTAGCTTGCCACCTGCTATCTAGTGCTAGAGTTAGTGCTAGAGAGTAATTGTTACATTCGGTCTTCTTTTTTTTCACCCAGCTGGCTACAAATCTTTTTAGCTGGTATGGAAATCAATGAAACAACTTTTGTCACCTTGATCAACTCCAACTACTTCCCTGGCAAGTTGTGGCGTTTGGTGAATGATCCTCAGATTCGCTCAATCTGGTGGGACGACAGCGGGGAAGGAATACTCGTCAATCAGCTACCCTTTGAAGCTGAAGTGCTATTGTCCCAACCCAGGCAGGTGACCGAGTACTTCAGAACGACGGACTTCATCAGTTTCGTTCGCCAGCTGAACCTGTACGGATTCAGAAAAAAACGTACAGACCTTGACGTCTATGACAAGCAACCCAACGTCTCATCCATTAAGGACCAACTGCACCACTTTCACAACCCGTACTTCAAACGGGATAAGCCTGAGCTTCTACTCAAACTAAAGAGACTCACGGCTCTCAACAAGGCCAAGCTCACCGGCATAGAGGTGACCAGCAGGAAATCAAAACGTTTCCATCATGTGATGCTGAATTCGCCACAGGAAACCCCTGCCTTAATGAAAACAGGTTGGTAGTGTTTCAACAAGCAGATAAAAAGAATAGACAGAATATATTCATTCATTCATTTCAGTAACAACTTTATCCTGGTCAGGTTCATGAATAGGATGCCAGTCCATTGCAAAGCACCGTGCACACACACACATTCACACACTCATTCACACATAGTGCCAATTTACCATAAACACTCCACTTATAACCTGGAACCTGGAAGAAACCCACCTCAACCCTAGTCCACAGGTTTCTCTGCCACTGTGTGAATTCTTTAAATCTGGAAACATTTTAGCCCATGTCCTTTGAAAGACTGGACGGAGAAATCCATTAGCCTTAAAAAAAATGATTATGCATATATAGGACTATGTAGAAAAAAGAGAAAATAGACAAATATAATGAGAAAGGTTAAGTCATTTTGCTAGTACAGTGCCAGCTAGATAACTTTGTGGCCTCTGTCATCATCTGTAGTTTTAGTGTATTAATATTTTACTTGTGTCTATCTGTTCAGGTTCAGTCTTGCTTGGACATCAGGGAACCCCTTACCACCATCCCTGTAATGGCCCTCAGCAGGAGAAGGACTGTGACAGAACGTCCAAATCCTCCCAAGCATTTGTAGTGGGCCATGTTGATCCTTCCCCAGTTACTTTAAATACTAACAACGTTGTGCCGGTCCCTGTGTCCCACCACTTCCCAGTGGACTCGCCGAGTGCATATCCCTCCAGCGTCAAGCACATGCAGCAGGGCGTCATACCTCATCACTCACAGTACAGGTTTTACACACCAGGTGATGATGATTTAATGCATTTTGTCCCCATTGTAAGTGTTGTGAGCTCAGCCTTAATTAGTACAAGAATTCGATTTGCACACTACTTTAGTGAATACAGTAGTATAGTGCATTATTCTGACGTGTAGTTGAATTGTGTGCAATTTAGGAAGGAGCCCAGTCCATTGTTTCACAATTTCAGTGTTAGCGTTTCTATCTATCTATCTATCTATCTATCTATCTGTCTGTCTGTCTATCTATCTATCTATCTGTCTGTCTGTCTATCTATCTATCTGTCTGTCTGTCTGTCTGTCTGTCTATCTATCTGTCTGTATATCTGTATTTATCTATCTGTCTCTCTGTCTATCTATCTGTCTATCTATCTATCTATCTATCTATCTATCTTTTGTCCCAAATATCCATTTTTAATAGATAAAAATTAAGATAACCGATATCAGTCAATATAATTCTATGTTTTGATATTAAACCTTCAGTGCATAATTCAGATATTCAGAGTCTTCTAACGAGTCATTCTAACAACTGTTATATTTTTAATGCCTGAACAATGTAGTTCTAAAGTTAGAATAGAAAATAAATGCTGTAAAAAAACAAAAAAAAAAAAACAAAGTACAACATGCGCATTCTGGATTTAAATATCTATTAACAGCTAATAATATCTATCTATCAACTAATATTTTACTTGAATGTGTCCCCTTTCACCAGCTCAAACTTCTCAGCATAAAATTAAAAAGGGCTGTCGGAGTGTACAGGAGTGGGGTATCAACACCATTACAGTCCATTTTCAGAACATGATTGTCCTTCATGTCATTAGTCTGTAACTATAAGCAGGAAGTCCCACAATGCCTTGCATAAACTCATTTTTAACATTAATTGAGTGATTATTGCCCCATGGTGCTTGGCAATGTGGTGGGCTTTTTAAAAAAACAAACATTCTGTTGCTTTATGCAGCAGATGCAGGCACAACTTAATGCATTGTTGTTGTTTTAGTATGGCTTATTCATGGTTTATCATTTTACATATCTTATAGGTTATTTGTACAACTCGGGAATAAAACAAATGGACTTTTTCACCTTTAAAGATTGACATTTCAACATGTTATTTAATACAGTAGGCAAAGAATGAACAAAAACTGTGTGCAGAGGGACTGCGGGAGCTGTAATATAGTTCCTGATTAATCTATCTTAGTGATGTATTGTTTATGTCTTACCAAGAAATTAATCGTTTATTAACCTTCAATGTTTCCCACCCCCAGTGTATCAGCGCTGTAGCCCAGACTTCTTGGATTCAAAAGTACCACGCTTTCAACAACGAGCTGCTTCCTACTCTCCTTGTGGCTATTACCCTGTGAGAACTGAGAAACCTTTTTAAGTTTATGTACTGTTCTGATCACTAAAAATGGCTAGTGCCATTATTTTAGCCAGTGTAGGCATGTTAAGGTTTGATGGTACATGTTGCAGTATGAAGGGAATGCTGGGAGTTCAAACAGTTAAAAGTAAAACCTTGATGTGTTAATGATATTAATATGAATTTTCCCACTCATTCCTCAGGACCACTCAGTCGGATATGCTCATCCGATTGATCAGGATCCATACTGGAAAGCAGGTGATGTTCCAGAGTCCAGGAAGAGTGACATGAAAGAGAAAGAGGGCCTGGACACTATATTAAAACTGGCGGAAGAAATCCAGGTCAGATTAGATGCTTTCCCATCAAGAACAGCCCTGAGTGTGTATCTGTGCTTACAGTGTAGTCAGTGCTGCCGTAGTACCATAAGGTCCAATAATTGGAATCCAGGACCAAGAACTGTTTACACGGTTCAAGAACATACAGTGCCCTCTACTAATATTGGCACCCTTGGTAAATATGAGCAAAGAAAGCTGTGAAAAGTTATCTATTGTTTAACCTTTTGATCTTTTGTTCAGTCTTCTTTGCTTATATTTACCAAGGGTGCCAATATTAGTGGAGGGCACTGTATGTGGTTTAAATCTCATGTTCTCATATCAAACTCATCAGAAATCATACCAAATGCTAACATTTAGCATTTCTACCACACACTGTTAAGTCTTGTTGTCTTTTAATACTCAACTGTAGTGATGCACCAAAATCATTGGCCAGTTAATCAGGATTTTTTCATTTCTTAACCTGTTTATTTGCATAATTTATGCAATTTTGATTTGACTTTCAAGAAAACTGAATTAGGTACGGAAAAACTCTGACACCATAGTGTAACCATAAAATGTTTGCAGTGTAAATCAGTGTGTAGCCACGATTGTTAATCCGTAATATTCATTATATTCATTCCTTATTTCTGTTCTTGCACCTGTTTTAAAATAATCAGCATGTGACTGAACAAAACTTTTTTTTGTCATGAATTTGCAATCAGAAGCTTATAGACTTGTTTGTGAGGTAATGCATTTGAGTTTATGGGTGCATCTCAATCAGCTCCATAGTTCAGTAGTCAGGACACTGATCAGGGAGTGGACCATTTGAAGGGCTGTCTCAATTGTGAAATCCTACCAGTGTGCACTGGGACATTCGCTCCCTAAAAAATCCAACAATGCACCACGAAAACCAAGGAGCATAGATGTTCACTATTTTTCCTTACTGAAAATGATGTCATGTTTTCAGAAGCCTCTCAGATCGAAAAATGTGGCAGACGAACTCTGTTGTTGTAGCTCTCAAATGATTACTTACGTTAGCAATTTTTAACTTTATTTGACGTTCTATATATTAGAACATATAAAGTATAAACAATATAAAGTCTAACGACTTTAATGATTTTTAAAAAATCTACTAACTAGTCTACGATCCTACTTGAAGTACCATGACAGACAGATTAAAATGACATATAATGTGTGAAAGATGTCCGTCCTGCATGTTGTGGTTAAGTGCCAGTGGTGATGTTTTGCAACGTGAGTACGTAGTCATGTTACTGGAAATTGAGTTATCAGTGTCCTAATGTGTAGTGAGTCCGGGTCTTTACCAGTGCCCGAGCTCATGTACACCATATACAGATCCACTACCTAGGGATCTAGGGAGCTGATTGAGACGCACCCTACTGTATGTTTTGTGTAATGTGAAACATTAATGTTGGTGTTTTCTATATATTTTATTTATTCAGGCCGATGTCGAAGTTGCTGCAGAGATCAGTCACCTGATAAGACACATTGAGCAGGGAGCGCATTTTATTTCGAGTGTAATGACTGGAAATGTTGCCTTTAATCCTTTTCCTGACAATGATTCACATGACAGCAACATGAGTTGATTTATTTATTATCGCTTTCCAGGTATATTCCTTTGTACTCCTCTGTATAACAGAAAATAGGTAGCAAATGATCCTCAATGATCAATAAATTTCACAATTTTTTCGGTATTCTATTGGCAAATCATTTTTTCTTAAAAACAGTTTTCTCAAAAACCCCCCACATTTTTTCTTAAACGAAGCAAATGCAATAAACAATGTACAATTTGAAAATTATTAATGTCTAGAAATAGGTTTATAAATCTTATTTATTACTTACAGTATTAAATTTTTAAAAATGTTTTCTTTGTTCTCTTATGATTCACGATATCTTTTTACAGCTACTGTTCTTTTATTTGCTCATGTGTAAAGCACTTTGTTTATTAAACAGTGTTTGACGTAATTATAAATGATTAAAACACCTTTTAAAATAATTTCTTTTAAAAAGCATTTGTGCATGTCTTTTATTTAAGATAACTTAAACAAAATGCTGGATGTATTAATTATACTTATTCGATTTAAATATTATTTTTAGCTGTAGTTTGATTCAATAACAGTAATATTTTTAAGGCAAACTTAAATATTTTTTAAAAATAGTCATATTTTAAAGCTGGTATGTAATAGAGAGACATGTGCACACTGAAGCACTTTATTTATTAAAACTGATTTATTCAATGAAACAATTTCTCTCTTTCTATTTCTATTCACTCATGTGATGAGGTATTGGAAATAACCTATGAGCTATGCTTATACCACTGTCTAAGAATAAATCTAAAGAGAAATAAATACAGTACATGATTTGATTATGCACAGGCATGCATCAGTTCTTTGTGGTGTGATGGTGGCGTAGAGCATCTATAAAAGTTGTGCCACAGAGGTTTAAAGAACAGAGACAGATCAGACTTTACAAAGAACTAACATGAGCAGTCATCGTAGTTCATGAGTGGTGGGTCTGAATTCTCTGCAGAATATCTGAAGTTCATCCCCAAACTTTTGTCCTCCTACTTCACGGAGCGCCGGCATATGCGTCATGCTGCTTCTGGTGTCTTCCAATGTCCAGGGTCTGTGAACTAGCATACGACCTCCTTCTCCGGCCACTTCTAGCATTGGGGCATTTACCACGGCGTGCATTGTCCCTTCTCTGTCCGATTTTGTTGGTCTGAAGCCCTCAGGCAGCAATGTTGTTGGTCCCGTCACTTGGGATCGCTTGTGTAATGCCACCGGTGAAGTTAGGACGGCTGGCGCATAGTTCAGTGGGGGTTGGTGGTTCAGTTCTGACAGGTTTGGATAGAGTGGTGTAGGCTGGGCCGCTTCATCGTGAGGAGGTGCCTCTGAAACTGCAGGTTCCTTCCTCCTTACTGGCTGTGGGCGTCATGGTGATTCGGAGTCCAGGTCTGGAGTGGTCGGAGTCAGGTGTGCAATTTAGCACACTGAGAAACAGATGAGGGCCCTAATTCTAAATCATTGACTCCCTTCCATAGAGACAGCAATACACAATGACTTCATAAAATTCTAATTCTAATTTTTAATTCTTAATGATTCCTACCAGTCAGAGGTAAAGCTGCATCGGTCTTTCGCTCTGCATAACAAAGGGCAAACCGCTTGTATCAACACGGAATTCAGGGTGAAACTTTTCCATAAGCGTCCTCTGGTTTGCTTGTTGTCCAGAAAAGCTGAAAAGACTCGCGCAGCCCAGCCAGGAAACGCCAAATTGTCGTGGAAATTAGACAACACTCGCAGACTCGTCCTCTGAAGGTAAAAAGGTTTATTACAGAAAGATGGTTAATACAGGATAGAATAAAGCAGGATAGAATAATGAGAGCGCTCTGAAGCGCTTGTGCTAAACGACTACTATATATATGAAACGCAGAGCATGACATAATTCTGTGTACGGATAAGAAGCGGTTTGAGGCAGTTCAAACAGGCTTTGTTTTAGGGTCTTGGAAGATGTGCAGACGAACCTTGAACAGAAGAACATGTTTGTGTCTCTGTATAGCAGATAAACATTCTGTACTGATCTCAGTGACATGACATGGCCTTTTTAGGTGTTATCCTCAAATGAAGGGAAAAAGAACAAGAATAAAACTATTACAAAGTAAAAATGAGTAATTTCCCTCACAACAGTAACTGGTCTCATAAACAGAAAACACATTACTCTAATTAACATTAACAAATGAACTAAATTCTGAAGATTAAATTAAGATTTCTTAACTTGTTGAATGTTATTAATTCATATAAAAAAAAACCCCAATAACCTCCTGTTAGGCTTCACATTCACTCACCACAAACAAAAGCATTTCTACTTCATCACTGAACATCAGTCTGGTAATATATAATATAAACAATTTTATATATTAACATAAACTGGATATGAATTACACTACAAATATATTTTTCTGTGCAATATATACTTTTTTGTCAACTCATCTTCATTTAAATCTTTCAACAGTGTGTTGACGCTTTAATGCAGCTTGAGTAGCGTGGAAAAAAAATAATAATTAGACTCGATGCCGAAACTCCCGCTTCACTGCTGCAGCCTCCGGTGTACAATTTTAGCAGTGCAGAGATTACAAACTTCAGTTTTGTCATCATTGTCACCCAATTCAAAGTAATTCCACACAAGCGACATTATCTCTGTCGTTTTCCAGCCCTCTTTTGATTGACAGGATATAATCGGCCCTGATCATCGGATGTTTTTAAGCTATCGGCCGATAGCATCAAAAATTTCCTTTATCGGTCGATACCGATTATTGGCCGAAACATCGATGCATCTCTAGTATTTACTGACTGAATTCAACTAGTTATTAAAGATTTAGCAAAAAAATTAGACTGTCCCACTTTCAGTGTAATAACGTCAAGACTCATCATGGTTACTTCTCACTGCTTTAGAAGATAATTAAAGGTACACCACTTGCACCTTTCTAGGTAAAAGATGCATAGGTAAAACCCCAGCGACAAGGAAAATGATAGTTTGGCATCTTTATTTCTGAGTGTGTGTACGTGTGTATGTATGTATGTATGTATTTAAGTACACTCACCAGCCATTTTAATATAAATACCTGTACACCTGCTCATTCATGCAGTTACCCAATAAGCCAATCATCTGGCAGCAGTGATTTTCTGATTGGATAACTGCATGAATGATCAAGTGTACAGGTATTTATTTCTATTAAAGTAGCTGGTGATATACTTTAACATAAACACATTATATTTTGTGGGGCACGGTGGCTTAGTGGTTAGCACACTTGCCTCGCCCCTTCAGGGTTGGGGGTTTGAATCTCACCTCCACCCTGTGTGCACAGAGCTTGCATGTTCTCTCCGTGTTTCTGGGGTTTCCTCAAGGCACTCTGGTTTCCTTCCCCAGTCCTTGGCATTTCCAAGGTTGGCATTTCTGTAGCATGTGAGTGGGTGTGCATTTGTGCCCTGCAAAGGGTTGACACCCTGTCCAGAGTGTCCCGCCTTGTGTCCCGAGTTTCCTGGGATAGGTTCCAGGCTCCCCTATGATCCTGTGTATGATAAGCTGTATGGAAGATGGATAGATGTTATATTTAACCTATGTGAGGAAAGGCTAATAAAAACATTGTGTCTCTAAGCAATCAAAAGTCTCTAGCTAAAATATATATTTTTCTTTAAATAATAACACCCTACTGGAAAAAAAACCCCAATAGAAACCACAACAGAAATTCGAATGGTTTCTGTTACAAATACCATTACAAACCATCAGCTAAGCATTAAAACCCTTACCATTACCATTGTTGGGCCTTAATGGTATCCACTAGACATAACATGCCACCAACAGAAGGCAACAAATTACTAGTAGAGACCCACAGGGACCATTACAGTTTCCATTAAGACCAATACAATTCCCATTATAACCATTACAAATGGGGTTTCTGTTGTTGTTTTTTCTTCAATAGGGAAAGCAGTAACTTTATTTACAACCATTCAAATATTAAAGAGATAATGAACCATGAATAAACGTAGAAACATTCACTTTGGAAGAAAACCAGTTCAGTCTAGTGACGCTGCATAAACATAAAATGGTCTCCAGTCCAACTGGTGGCAGTAATGCACCATGACCCTGCTTAACAACCGTCGCTAAGAACAACAGAGAAAGAAGAGGGGGCCTGTTCAATTTCACAGCTTGTTGTCCTGACACTAAATTACAGGTTAATCACTGAGACGGAGGTCAGCTCGTATCGACCGTCAGAGCGGCTCGATGTCTAAAGACAGTCGGCATGATGGTCGTCGGCGCGGCGGCGCTCAGCACCGGGTCGGGCAGAGAGCGGCTCAGAGCGGGGACGCCAGAGAGAGATCCGGCAGTAACAGCTCTAGCTCGTCACACGGAGGAGGTAAAGGCAGGAGCATCTCCATCAACGCTGCCCTGAAGGTAACGCAAGCATCACTTTGCCTCTTAGCTAGCTGCGAGGGTTTGGGTAAACAACAAGACATTTGGGCTTCGGTTAAACGTTACACTAGCTAGCTGTTGAGGTTAATGTTTAAAAAGCTTAGTTTGGCCAACACAGTGTGAGTGCCATTACTTAATTAACTTCAGCGTGAACTTGCCAGGTGTTTACCTAGCATGTGTGTATACAGCTTTATTCTCTTCCCATTCAAGAGCTTTGTCATTGTATTGGGCTTGTATCAATGTGGTTAGTATCCATGCAGTAACAATGGAGTCAGGAGTACTGGAAAATCCACTTAGTCACTAGTTTATCAAGTACTCAGGCCTTGTAGTTTATTATATATATATATATATATATATATATATATATACTCCTGCCTTGTTGTTTATTATATATATATACTCCTGCCTTGTTATTTTATATATATATATATATATACTCCAGCCTTGTAGTTTATTATTTTATATTTATATCTAACATATATATATATTCATATTCCTGCCTTGTAGTTTATTATATATACATGCCTGCCTTTTATTTTATTATACACACACACACACTCCTGCCTTGGAGTTTATCGTGTATACCGGCCTTGTAAGTATGGTGCTGTGAAAAAGTATTTGTCCTATTCTGATTTCTTCTGTTTTTGTGTATATCTCATACTAAATAGTTTGAGATCTTCAAACAAAATACAACATAAAGGCAACCTGAGTAAACACACAATAGTTTTTAAATGATAATGTTATTTATTGAAGCAGAAACATTATCCAATACCAACTGGGCCTGTGTGAAAATGTATTTGCCCCATAGTTACTAATTCCCAAATCTATGAAATTGAATTCATAATGTGGTTCAGCTGGACTAGACACAATCAGGCCTGATTACTGCAAACCCTGTTCAATCACATCAACAGTTAAATAGAACTTTTTCAGCATGAAGTTGGTTAAAAGGTCTTACCCAGTAACACACTGTGCCAAAGTTGAAAGAAATTCCAGAAATGATGAGGAAGAAGGTGATTGAAATACATCAGTCTGGGAAGGGTTACAAAGCTATTTCAAAGGCTCTGGGACTCCAATGGCACTTTTCCACTGCACGGTATGACTCGGCGTGACTCTGCTCGCTTTTTGGGGGCTTTCCACTGTGTATAGTACCTGGTACGTTTTTTTAGTACCACCTCAGTCAAGGTTCCAAGCAAGCTAAGCGATACTAAATGTGAGCCACGCACTGAGGGAGTAAGGATTCTCCTTAACGAGTGGTTCTGTATTGTGCCTGAATAAATGTCATTTAATACATACTTTGCGTATGGTAATATTCTAATAATTGAAAATTATGTATCATTTATCTAATTACAGATAAAATTACAACAAAGGATTCTGTCTTAGATTTTTAAATCTCACTTGTTACCGATCTACAAACAGGTATTTATTGACGTCACTCCTGTCACGGCTGAATCTAACTTCGTTGTATCGAGCACTACGTAGGGTCTATGAATGCCGTTATTTTACATCTTTAATAAGGTCGATGTGCAGTGACAGGAGAAGCATTTAGAATATGGCCTGACCGTGTATTTGTACAGGGCTTTGATAATGCAACACTATTCCTGCGTGAAGGCGAGTGGAAGATGGCACCCACATTGAGGCGGCACTAAACTGCTGTGGAAAAGCAAGCTCAAAAGAGTAAAGCGAGCAGAGTTGAGTCGAGCTGTACCATGCAGTGGAAAAGTGGCTCAAAGGACCACAGTGAGAGCCATTATCTCCAAATCGAAAAACTCGGCACAGTAGTGAACTTTTCCCAGAAGTGGCCGACCTTCCAAAATTCCTCCAAGAGCACAGCAACTAGTCACCAAAGGAGTCACAAAAGAGTCAATGACGCCATCAAAGGATCTACAGGCCTCTCCTGCATCAATAAAGGTTACTGTTCATGACTCCACTATCAGAAAGACACTGGGCAAAAATGGCATCCATGAACGAGTGGCGAAGTGAAAATCACTGCTAACCCAGAAGAACATTAAGGCTCGTCTGAATTTTGCCAAAACATACCTTAATGATCCTCAAACGTTTTTGGAGAATGTTCTGTGGATTGATGAGTCGAAAGTGGAACTGTTTGCAAGACAGTGTTACCTCTGGCGTAATCCAAACACAGAATTCCACAAAAAGAATTTCATGCCTACTGTCAAGCATGGTGGTGGCAGTGTGATGGTGTGGGGCTGCATTGCTGCTTCAGGGCCTGGGCAACGTGCAGTAATTGAGGGAAACATGAATTCTGCTTTCTACCAGAAAATCCAAAAGAATATTTGTGACTCTTTTGTGACTTCCTGGATGAGTCGTTGCTGTGCTCTTGGAGGAATTTTGGAAGGTCCACTCTTGGGAAGATTCATTATGTTTGGCTGGGGTGATAAACAATTCTGATTTAATAAGTTTTGGCAACATTTTAGATAAATATAAGTATTTTGCTGTTTGTGATATTTAAAATATTACCCTTCAATATTCTGTATGTCTAGAAGAAATTCTTTTTACATTAGATCAGCTGACCAAACCTTAAGCGTAGCATCACTAAACACCAAACTTTTAAAAGTGCCAAATTGCTGTACTGCTCACGCTGCACGGGCTTTATCACTTCTGGTGAAGACGATTGCACCTTTTTTCCTTCCATGCCCACTCATCTATAGCCCTCCTCCCTCCAGTGGCGTCGCTGTGGTTCACCTTGTCAGCATGGCTTTGTTTACATGCCCCTGTCCAGCATGAGTCATGTGCTGCTAAGTCCTATTAGATGCTGAGTGCGCTTGCGTGTGTGTGCATGTGTGTTCCTGGCACATTGACACATACAGACCGAGCCCTCCAGCAGCAAGTGTGCCGATGTGTCCTGTACACATGACTGCACGCAGAGAGATGAGAGAGCGAGTGAGAGAGAGAAAAAGAGCGAGCAAGCTTTCTTTTTTTCTGCTGTTTGAGCAGGGACTGTGCAGCAGAGAGCGAGCGAGAGAGAGAGAGAGAGAGAGAGACAGAGAGAAGGAGGTAATTTAAGAGAACAGCAGATGACGGCAGAGAGGCTGTTTGCAGCAGTAGAGGCTGCAGCGTTGGTCTGGCAGGGACAGTGCGCGCTCAGCAGGACATACGTGCAGTATTTATAGACTCGGCTCCGATTATCAGAGGAGCATGCAGTACCCTCTACTATCCTGATTGGGGGAGAAGCTGACACAGCCGGCCGAGCGGCTATTTTGGTCCTGCTGTCAAATGACGATGTCCCCCTGCGCGTGCAGTGGCTACGATGCCAGCTAGGGGTGAGCGGGTCGCGTGAAGTTTGCGGCAAAAGTATGTCATTGCCAAATGAGGACAAAGAACCTGCTTACAGACTCTACTTCTACTCTGTATGTACCTTCAGATCCTGTTTCTCACTCTGCTTTTCTCTTTCTGTCCTGCTCTGCATGTCTCTGTGCTTGGACCTGTTTATAGACGTGAAACCTTATCCCTGCTGCCTCTGTGACCACTCGGTCCACTGCCTTTCTGTGTGCTGTGCGTGTGCATCGAGGCTCTTAACGAGAGGCACTCGCTTCCTCGTGGGTGTCACTTTTATTTTATAGTGGAGGACGTGAGCATATAAAAATGAGGAATTGAAAATTGCTGCATGAATAACATCACAATCTAGGCGCTTATTTATTTATTTTTTGCTTGTTATATGGCAGGTAATTGTTTTAGGCAGCTGCTCGAAACAATTAGATCGACACATTTTATTAGATGCATGTTTATGTAACGTTACTGGCAAAAGTCTAAGTAAGAAAAAAAGCTGCATGGTGAATCATATTGTAATAGTAATAACTAGGCTTGTGCAATTTTGATTTTTACCTGCTTGCAATCTACAATTTTAAACCATCCAGAACGAGAGTCTAAAAAAAAAAAAACCATGAGAAAACAAGTACTTCTGCCATTTCAGGTTTAATGAGAGTAGGATGGAGTGTTATTACCTAGCTGGAGGATTTTTAGGTGATGTAGGTGCAGTAATGCGCAGTAAACAGTAGGAAAACCTATAACAGTAAATTTAATTGAATCACTTTCTAATTATCATCACCATTCGCATTTGCCAAGTGTTAGGTTTGAGAATCTAATCTTCATTCGTTTATTAATTGTTGAATTCTCAAATGTAATTGGTCAGAAGGTGTTAATTAACGTTCTGTAACATCACGGCTCTGCCCACAACATGGCCGACTGTAATTCGAATGATGTACGTTTATATATAAATGAATCCACTCGTTCGAATACGTTATCGTTTCTGTAGTAACAGTTCTTTCACAGGTTCTTGTATGATGGATGCTGCACAATATCATTATTGTCTCAAGCTAATAATAAATCTGTAAAACTTGTTGGTATTTAACGAATACAAGTCGAATTGTTGATATCGTTAAGCTTTCTTATATGGAGATGTTTAACACTTATAAAAGTCTCAGGTGTGAATGAAAACGTGTAATCTTTGGCAGTTCGTGGTGGTATTAGAGGAATGAAACCCTTTGTGGTGTGCTGTTGTAGATGACACTACCTGATTGTGGATTATCTTCCTATTATAGCATACCCCGTTATTTTTTATTCTTGACGAGATGGCACAGATTCAATACCCAGTATCCGTTGACTCGGATATCTGAGAAAACATATCTCCTGTATTGATCCTGTAACGTGATAATTATTGGAATTAGTTTATTATTATAGTTATTATAATACCTATATATAAATTAATATATATAAATAGTTTAATATATAGTTATTATAGTTAATTATTTTTAATATTATTATTATTATTATTATTATTATTATTATTATTATTATTATTATTGTTATTATTATTAGATTTTTTCAAAATGGAAATGTTTACATATAAAGAGATTTGATTGTGTTTTCTTTGCTTAGGGTTAAATTATTTATGCTTTATCCTTTATTATATTTACAGTGTAAGTGATTTTTTTTGCATCAAAGAGGTGAACTGTGAAGTGATGTACCTTATTTAAAAAAAAAAAAAAAAAAAGCTATTTGTAGTTTTTAAAGACCACAGTATCAGATGGGTATTGGTACCTGCTGACACTCGAGGTTGCAATATCAGAAAAGAAAGAGGTATTGCAATATCTCTATTCCTTACATAACCATCTGTGAAATTGCTTAAATAACAAAAGTGTCAGTGTGTGAGTTTGAAGCAGAACTGTTAATTGGACAGCTGTGAAGCCGAGGTGACATCAGGTTCAGCTGGAATTCAAACCGACACACATTCTGTCAGTGTATTTTTAAATAGAATAAAATTGAATAGAAATGTTATGTAGGTTAATTATGTTATAATATACTAAGCTAACATTAATATATTGTACAAAACAATGAACATGTATGAAGATTGTGATTAAGTAGTTCATTAATATATTTATTGTAGTTGCTTGTTGTTTATAGTATGTTTTAAAAGTTCACTTAATGTGATTTAAGGAGCAGTTTTATTTTGCTTGAACGCCTTATCAGGTTAAAGACATATAATACAGCCTCCAATATAAAAGAAATGCATGTTTACTGGTTATTTAAAATATTGTGCGATAAAACTTCCCAAACTGGCTAAAAAATAGTTACGAATCAATACTGAGCAAAATAATCTTGATAAGTTCAGCCATTTTAGCCATTATCCTGCAGTCCCAGCAGCTGCCCTGTGATGTCTGCCAAAACCCAGGAAACCAGGACTAAATATTTACTGTTGACCAGCATCCTGGCAGGCAGCATGGGTGTACTTCCTTCTCCGCATAATATCGTTTCCTGTGCATTTCCAAATCGTTGACACTGTTTGTTGTTCTGCTCTTAGAGGAGAGAAGGAGTGATCAGGGCTTGAAATGAAGATGATGCTTTGCTGCTCTAAAGTAGGTCAGTTGTGTGTATGAAAGCCCAGGGACATACAGATTATAGCAGGCCACTGACTGTGGGCTCTTTCTGCGTGAGTGAAGCCTAATGAATCTATATGCAAATTCACGTTTGGACTGGTTTTCATTGAAGAATTTCCACTGAAGACGTCTTATTTAAATATATTACTAAGCAGAGTGGTTGTTTGCTGGATTGCTGGTTGCCAGCTGCTCTAAGGGGACAATAAGAAATGAGCCTAGCATAATGGTGTGTCATGAAAAGCTTATGAGTGACAGAATCATTGTGATCCAGTCACGACATCAAGGATCATACGGTAGATGAGTCACTTTTCAGCCTGCATTATACTGTAGGATATTATACCAAAGCAATGTTAATCCTTAAATATGACTGGTAAAAACATAACAGCACACAGCTCTGACAGTAGTGCTCTGCAGTAATATATTATATTAATAATATAGTGATATATTAATGTGCTTGCTCTAATTCATTATTGCTTCTATAGTAACAGCTCTTTCACAGGGATGTATATGGTGGATGCTCCACATAATCTGATTTAATCCATAATCCAACATCATCTGATGATGATGATGATAAAAATAATAATAATAACAATATTATTATTATTATTATTATTATTATTATTGTGTTATTTAACAAAGAAAATGTATGGTTGTGGTGAAGTTTTCTGGAAGGGGTGTTTGACATTTATGGGATGTTTATTGGTGTCAGTAACTTGTGATGGTCAGCAGGGGTGGGCGATATGACGTATGATTCTTGAAAACGTTTCTTTGCTACATAATGTATATCACAACATATAATTTTGTTAAAAAACTGCTAGAAATACAGTTGCTGCATTAAAAAAAACTGTTATAAATAATAAATTTGTTTATTATTACTAAACAAATGTATTTGTTTTATATATATCTGTACATTTATTTTTTTACTTTTTATAAACCATTTTTATTTTTAAAAAAAGACAAATTCAACATGGAAACTGAAAAACAAACAAATCATTACCATTTTTTTAACATCACATCTGCAGCTTTTTTATATATATATATATAATATAAAATATATAAAAAGCCACATTTAGCTTTATAAATTTAGAGCCAATATTTAACGTTTACAAAAATGGAAATGGAAAAGGGGTTTAAATGAATTGTTTGGAAGCAAACATGAATCAATTATTCAGCTAATCATTACCACGTGTTGGAGAAAAGCAGTAACGTAAACCTTGAATGTATTGTATAATTCAAATGAAATTATTGTGGTGATTGAAAGTTTCTATATATCTGCATAAATATCACCAAAAACATCAGATTTTCACATGAGTCCTAAGAGTAGACAAAAAGAACCCAATTAAACAAATGAGAGAAAAATATTTTACTTGGTAATTTATTTATTAATGAAAATGATCCATTATTCCATATCTGTTAGTGACAAAAGTGAGTGAACCTCTAGGATTAGCAGTTAATTTGAAGGTGAAATTAGTCAGGTCATTTCAGTCAATGGGATGGCAATTAGGTGTGAGTGAGTGCTCTGTTTTATTTAAAGAACAGAGATCTATCAAAGTCTGATCTTCACAACACGTGTTTGTGGAAGTGTATCATGGCATGATCAAAGGAGATTTTTGAGGACCTCAGAAAAAGAGTTGTGGAAGCTCATCAGGCTTTAAAAGGTTACAAAATCATCTCTAAAGAGTTTGGACTCCACAATTTTGCAGTCAGACAGATTCTGTACAAATGGAGGAGATTCAAGACTATTGTTACTTTCCCTAGAAGTGGTCAACTAACAAAGATCACTCCAAGAGCAAGACATGTAATAGTCCACGAGGTCACAAAGGACCCCAGGGTAACATCTAAGTAACTAAAGGTCTCTCTCACATTGGCTAATGTTAATGTTCATGAGTCCACCATCAGGAGAACACTGAACATCAATGGTGTGCATGGCAGGGTTGCAAGGAGATAGCTGCTGCTCTCCAAAAAGAACATTGCTGCCCGTCTGCAGTTTGCTAAAGATTACATGGACAAGCCAGAAGGCTATTGGAAAATGTTTTGGGGATGGGTGAGACCAAAATAAAACTCTCTGGTTTAAATGAGAATGGGGAAAGGAAAACACTGCATTACAGCAGAACCTTATCTGTGAAACATGGTGGTGGTGGTAGTGTCATGGTTTTGGCCTGTTTTTCTGCATCTGGGCCTGGATGGCTTGCCATCATTGAGGGAACAAAGAATTCTGAAATACACCAGCAAATTCAGGATATCTGTCCGTGAACTGAATCTCAAGAGAAAGTGGGTCATTCAGCAAGACAACGATCCTAAACACACAAGTCGTTCTACTAAGAATGATTAAAGAAGAATAAAGTTAATGTTTTGTATTGGCCAAATTAAAGTCCTGACCTTAATCCAATAGAAATGTTGTGGAAGAACATGACGCAAGCAGTTCATGTGAGGAAACCCACCAACATCCCAGAGTTGAAGCTGTTTTGTACTGAGGAATGGGATAAAGTTCCTCCAAGCCGATGTGCAGGACTGATCGACAGTTACTGGAAACGTTTAGTTGCAGTTGATGCTGCACAAGGGGGTCACACCAGATACTGAAAGCAAAACTGAAAAATGTTCACATACATTTTCAACTCACAGATATGTTCTATCGGACCATTATACTCAATATATAAATGACTAAATATAATATTTTTCTCATTTGTTTAATTTGGTTCTCTTTATCTACTTTTTATACTTGTGTGAAAATCTGATGTTTTATGTCATATTTATGCAGAAATATAGAAAATTCTACTTTCATGCACCACTGTAATTGTTTTAAATGACTACTTTGCTTTGCCAGCATTGCAGTTAGTGGATTGAATTACTGATGCTGAATACTAAAAGAACCATTAACAAAACGACTGGCTTCTCAAAATGTCTCTTCATGCTTATGGAGTGCAAAACAGACTGGCTTTTGTCATGCGTTCATGGATTTCTGACCCATACTGAGAGATGATGTTAAAGAGAGAGGATATGAAGAGGAGAGTGATAGAGAGAGAAGTGTACGAATGGAACTGAAACCCTTGCATTGTCAGACAGAAAAGGTGTCAAGTAGATTGATTGTGTAATTTTAAAGCACACACTCTGTGCCTGTTATACAACCAGTGCTGAGAAGATTTCTCCCTAATTAGAGTGTTTTTAATGCATGAAACATGCAAAAATGTCCTCGTCCAAAGCGTGAGTGTGAGATGTTCCTGACAGACTCTGTTATGAGTGCTTTCTATTTGTAGGTGTTATTGTGAAACGGAAAACACTCTGGTATCTCCCATGCCCTGTGCGGAGCTCATAGAAAGCCACCCACACACATGCTAGCTGAAATGAAGTGTTCTGAGCTGAGCACTTCACTGGCATTCAGTGTTCACTGTTCCATTTAATTCAGTGATCAACCGGACTGCATGTATTAAACACTACCTCATCTGAGTGTATTAGTCACCTATTGAAGTGTGGTATAGTATACTTCACCAATGTTTACATCATTGAGATGGTTAGTACATTGTGATGCTTTGCATCTCTGAGCAGTGTTTCCAACAGGAAGCACTAGATGCGATGTAAGAATGGAGATTTTGCAGATTGGATTATACTTAGATGATTGAGGGTTAAGTAAGGGGTCACTCCATGAAAACTGCACCCATTCAAATGTGTATAAATCCATCCATCCATTTTCTGTACTGCCTATCCTGCACAGTATCACAGAGAGGATGGAACCCAACTCTGGGAACTTGGGGGACACGCTGGACAGGGTGCCAACCCATCACAGCGCACAATCACTCACACACCCTTTCATGGAAACTACTACATTGACATTTTGGTAATGCCACGCAGGCTACAGTGCAAGTCTTTGAACTGGGGGAGGAAACCAGAGTACCCAGAAACCCCTGAAGCACAGGGAGAACATGCAAACTCGAGGTGGGAATCGAGCCCCCAAGCTTGGAGGTGCGAGGCAAACGTTCTAACCTCTAAGTCACCGTGTCCCTCTGTATATAAATCATTGGCAATAAAATTTTACACCAATTTAACATTGCAGTGAGTATTCTTAAATGTCATGATTAATGTAAGTTGTTACACCTTGAGATATACATAAGATAATTTCAAGAGCATCCTGTTTCTTACTACTGTGTTTAAAAAAAAAAAAAAATAAAAAAAATAATTAAAAAAAGGGGAAAAAAAGTCTCGCTAAATTCTCCACATTAATTAGTGTCAGAATTTGTGCCATTCCTTACCTAATAGTTATTTTTTGCTCTAATTCCTACCCTTTCTTGTAATAAGTGTTCCTATTTTAGTACAGAGTCTCTAGTTATCTGTAGAAATGGTTGTTCAGGGTCACAGCCTGTTTTAAGTGTGAGGTCTTTTCAAATGGTTGTGAATGTAACTGTCGGTGTCTGCAGGGGTTATGTCCAAACTGTGTTAATAAAAACAAGGTTTCCATTAGTAACAATATTTCTCTGTCAGTCAGTCAAGCAAAATTTATGGTATTTAAAAAAAGACAACAAAATTACCAGAACTTAAGATTATAGATAAAATCAATGTTTTACAGTTTAAAGTGTAGTTTTATCGTGTCCTGTTTTGGGTACGTTACACTCGAAACAGCTTTCCCAGTGCAGCGTTCCCAATCTTTGAATTTCCCACCGAACCCCACATTCAGGCATGATGTGCATCACAGAGAGTACTTGCAGATCTCCTTCGATGATCATTTAAAACGGCGGATCAAGAGTTTTGACAGTCTGTGATGTTTGTGTCCAGGTAAGTTACACCATGAGTTACACTCGTGACGTTTCATTCAGCGTATAGTGAAGTCACTCAATTAATATATATTGTAACTACATTATTCAGTCCTTCCAGGATGCTGCGATCGCAGAAATCAAGTCAAAAAAATTCAGCAATATTCTGAGGTGCTTCAAGTTTTTCAAAATTACTTCAGATTTTCTGCAGATTTAGGACCAGACGCGTCATGTGACGTCATCACAACGCGCATTCCGTCAAATCTCTCTCTGATTCACCTGCGCCCAACACGAGTAGAGCTAAAAGGTCTCATTTACCAACAAACATCACTGTGAAAGAGCGTGCAAAACAATTTCGTGCAACTGCAGTTTCACCAATTCAAGTAGTTTTCGTCAAATAAAAAAGTCTCTGCAAATTGCATCACAAATTTTGAAAAAAGCTGCAGCAAAATCGAGCAATTTTGGCTGCAACAATCACACAAAAAAAACTCCATGAAATCATATACGGACTGTCTAAGTATTGTGCGAAGATATTTTTACAATTTAAAAAAATATATGTATTTTCATTTTTATCCGAAATATTTTATTCCTGTTGTACCACAGCAATTTGCCAACAAATCCTATTTTTTATTTGATTAAAGAATGACGCAACATTTTATAATGGTATTTAATGTTGTTTAACATTGGCGAGACAAATTAGTTCTTTTTATCACTTGCATTATAACAGCTTGTCATGTTAAAAAGAAACCACAAAGCGCAAACTCCTCTGTCTTGAAGAATGCATTGTGGGGGGGAAAACTTAATGACACTGGAGACTCTAAATGTTAAGGAAAACCTCTCCTTACAGAAATCTTCACCATATCAATGATTATAATTCTCTGTTACATTACAGCACATTTGTTAAAAGCTGTTTATTAGCAGCGTTGCTTTATGTGGAGCGTCCACAAGTCCCTGTGAATGAGCTGTTGCTATAGAAACTATAACGTATTCGAACAAGTGCATTAGTATAATCCTGTGGTTAGCACGTTTTAGCACATGCCTGTTACGTTAAACATTTGGTTTGTATAGCCGTAAAAGATGACCAATACTTAATTGTAGGAAATTCTTGTGTTTTTTTTTTCCTTTAGGTATTAATAGGTCACAGGTGGCATGGTAGCTTAGTGGTTCACACGTTTGTCTCGTACCTCCGGGGTTGGGGGTTCGATTCCCGCCTTCGCTCTGTGTCCGCGGAGTTTGCATGTTTTCCCTGTGCTCCAGGTATTCTGGTTTCCTCCCCAGTCCAATGACATGTGCATCAGCTGTAGGCTGATTGACTTTTCCAAATTGGTGGTGTGTGTGAGATTGTGCCTTGCAATGTGTTGGCACCCCATCCAAGGTGTTCTCCGACTTGTGCCCCGAGTTCCCTAGGATAGGCTTCCCGTGACCCTGTGTAGGATAAGCAGTATGGAAAATGGATGAATTGATTAATAGCTCAGTGTTGTTTAAGGAGTTTAATCGGCTCACAAGTTTAAATAATATCAAAAATACTGTTGAGTGAAAAGAACACACAGACACAAAAGCATTTTAATGGACATTTTGAAAAAGTCAGCAGTGCACCAATTCATCATGAGATTCATCATCACAACGGTGAAACCGTGCCTCCTTAGCAAGCATATCACCAGCAGAAAACAGAGCAGAAATGGTTTTACATGACACAAACTTTTTAATTGTGCTGCTAGCAGTACCTGTTTTCTAACTGTAGATAATGAGTACATGTAATGTTCTAGTAAAGGACAAAATGATTAGCATGCTGCAGGCTGCTCTGGGATAAGACCTCGCTGTAACTTTTACGTTTCAGGATATGAGATTTGAACAGATCTCTGAATGTTATTGCTAACTCTTCGGTTTACATGTTGCTGCTTTGTAGGCCTCCTTCCAGCGCTCCAACAGCCATGACAAGGTGAGGAAGATCGTAGCAGAGGAGGGACGTGCTGCTCGCAACCTCATAGCCTGGAGTGTGCCTCTAGAGGACAAGGAAGAGGAGAGCAAATACACGCACACAAACGGTATATTCTCAAGCAAAACGCATGAAATACACATTCCCACTTTTACAGAATAACAACGCAGGTTACCTGCTCAGCTCGCACTGCTATAGACTGCGTTTCAAAGCAAATACACTGTAAATTACAGAGAATATTACTACCAACAACACTGCCCCACACCATCGTGACTGTAATATGTAGCTGACAGGATGGAGAAATTCATCTTTTATACTCATTGCTTTATTCTTCTTCCTTTGTCATGTTAAATGGTTAATTTAGGTCTTTAATCCCATTATTTAATTTATTTGTGTTTTATGTGTTTAAACTACTCTTTTTCTCACTGTTGCATTATTTCAGTCCATCCAGGATTTTGCAATTGCCGAAATTAACGCAAAAACAAGGGAACTGCGCAGTATTCTGAGGTGCTTGAAATTTTTCAAAGTTGGCGCAGATTTTCCGCGGATTTGGGCCGAGACGCGTCATGAGACGTCATCAGAACGCCCATTCAGCCAAAGCTGTCATTGTGTCGAACATGAATACAGCTAACAATGTCTAATTCACCAATAAACATCACTGTTAAAGACCGTGCAAAACAATTTTGTGCAATTGCAGTTTTGCCAGTTCTAGTAGTTTTCTGCAAAAAAAAATAATAATTTGCATCACAAAATTTAAAAACTGCAGTAGCAAAATCAGACAATCACAAATAAGCACCATGAAATCCTCTACAGACTGATTATATACACTATTTTCTACTATACACTCACTGGCCCATTTTTTTCTTTACAGGAACACCTTTAAATTCATGTAGATATTCAATCAGCAAATCATGTGACAGCAGCACAATGCATAAAATCATGCAAATACTAGTCAAGGGCTTCAGTTAATGTTTACATCAGACATCAAAATGGGGGAAAATGTAATCTCTGTGACATTGAAGTGATGGTTGAAGATGTCAGTGGATGAACACTGTCGCCTGGTCTTTTTACAATCTTCAGCTGTCTAGTATTGGAGATCCTGTGCCCACTGTAGCCTCAGATTAATGTATTTGACTGACAGGAGTAGAACCTGATGTGGACTTCTGCTGTTGTAGCCTGTCTACCTCAAGGTTCGACGTTTTGTGCGTTCTGTGATGCTTCTCTGTTCACCATGGTTGAAAATATGTTACCGTAACCTTCCTTTCAGCTGCTCACCGGATGTTATTTGTTTCTCGTAAGAATATATACTGTTGTTCAGGTATACTTAAACCAACCCGTCTGTTGCTAAGGTCAAACTCACTTAGACCACGTTTTTTTTCTTCCCCATTCTGATGTGTGACGTGAGCATTACCTGAAGCTCTTGACCTGTATCTGCACAAGTATACAGTGCTCTGATACCACATGATTGGCTGATTTGAATACTTGCACAAATATACTGGCATTCCTAATAAAGTGGTCAGTGATGGTGTATAGTGTATTCTGAGATTATCTTCAAGTTTTATATAATATTATTACTGAATGTTAATTTACCTGGTGCTATGGTCATTGTTTGCATGTCTTTTTTTTTTTTCCGGATAGTGTGTGTGTGTGTGTGTGTGTGTGTGTACAGCCTCCCCCAGATTCACTCTCTCTTCTTCTGAATTGTCTTCATAGGGAGCTTTTATCACTTAATTCAGTGTGCAAAGGCCTTTTTAAAATTTTTTATGTTTTTTATATATATTCTGACGAACATCAGTGCATGAACTGAGAGCAGTGATGACGCTCATGTGTGTTAGAAGCTCCTCCTTGATCAGAGAATGTTTTGAAGTCATCCTCTTGAGATCCAGACTACTTCCTTGTCACTTTGATGCACTCCTGATGTACATCCTTGATCTCTGCATTATTAGTCATTTTGACTCTTGACAGCCCAGTGGATTGTGGTTCTGATGTTATCTTGCTCATTAAAAATAGTTGGATATGTTTAGATATGGCTAATCATTCCCACTGACTGTGTAACTACTGCATATGGTAAATTATATTCTATAATGATCCTTCACTCTTTTAATGCCTGCAAACATTCTCAAGCTCTCTCAGTGCTGTATACTCCTTCATCCTTTTCATATGGACCTCCTACTCAAGTTTCCAGTGAAGATTAAATGCTGGTTAGGTTCAGTTTATGTGCATATTTATTCATTTGTGGACACTTTTATGCAAAATGCCTCTGAATTGGAGCTGACAGTGATATGCCCTGAAAATGGGGTGGCACCCTGTCTTGGGTGTGCCCCAAGTCCCCTGGGATATGCTTCAGGCTCCTCGTGACCCTGTGTAGGATAAGCAGTACAGAACATGGATGGATAGATTTGCTTTAGATTAATAAACATGCACACAGTCAGTTCTATTAATTCTATTAAATCTATAATATTGACCATACAGTTTGCTGTAGAAGGTAAATGCATAATGAACAATAAAGTTATCAATCACGTCACTAACATCAGTTAGTTAACTTGCTGCTGGATCACGAGCAACAAAGGTCAACAAAATACGTAATTCAGTGTTAAAGGGGGCCTGGATGAAGAAGTCTTTCATTGCAGTCAGTATTTTCATTGCAGTTTGCCTCACGGTCAAAAATCCCAGTGGTCTGTTTTCACAGTTTAGGTTATGAATGTCCTCTTGAAGCATTTGCTTTGGTAAACACCAGAATTTTATGCAAATATAGACACGCTTTTCAGCCTGTGCAGTTCCCTAAAGCAAAAATTTGAGTCATGACCAAAAAAAAAGAGCTGATTTTTATGCTTAACATATGCAATTTTCTTAATATTTACAGGAAAGTCTAAGGCTCACAACAGCAGCAATGCACGAGCTCAGCGAATCAACTCTGGACCACATAGGAACAAAAAACAGGTAGGATTACTTGTACATGGGCTTCATGTGTAATGTATGCCTGTTCACCACTAGAGGGAAGCAAAGACCAGCTTTGCTTTCGATTGAGGCTAGGCTTCTTTACAATTTATAAGGTTTTTTTCTGTGAAGTTAGTCTTGGTAAAGTAACAGTAAAAGTTGCTGTGTGTGTTGGTTTAGCCCGTGGGTCTGGACTGCAAAGCTACAGCAGGACCCATGCTAGAGAAAGGAGCCGATAAGAGCCCCACTAAAGCCAGGCAGCCACGCAAAGTAGATCTGAGGGCTCGTTACTGGGCCTTCCTCTTCGATAACTTGCGCCGGGCCGTCGATGAGATCTACGTCACGTGTGAATCGGACCAGAGCGTTGTGGAGTGTAAGGTAGGAGCCTTATGACCTTTTTGCCACAAACGTTTCACATGGTAACTTTTCAATGAGTGGTGAATTGTCAAATCCAGGCACACCGGCTAGAATAGACATTGAGTGACGTATCTGACTGAAAAATCTTTACAGACACATTTCAATAAGCAATTCAATTCAGTTTTATTTGTGTAGCACTTTTAACAATGGACATTGTCTCAAAGCAGCTTTACAGAAACATATAAAACACAGGATACAGATTTTAAGTGTGTGAATTTATCCCTAATGAGCAAGCCGATGGTGACGGTGGCAAGGAAAAACTCCCTAAGATGATATGAGGAGGAAACCTTGAGAGGAACCAGACTCAGAAGGGAACCCATCCTCATCTGGGTAATAACGGATAGTGTGAAAGTAAAGGAAAGTTCATTATAGTTTTCATATGAAGTCTGTTTTGTTGAACTAGTCCACTGGTTCTCTAAAGGAGACTTGAGTGCAAAACTGTATGTGGTAATTGCAGTCCTAATGCCATAGCAGCAACCGTAGTTCCTGCAACCACAGCTAGAATGTCCATGTGAAATTGAGGTCCAAAACCATTTTCATGGTACTTCAAGCGGTACCATTCTCAGCAATCTCCAGGCTGCACTGCTTGGTGTCATCCTCAGTGGCAGAATGTAGCCTCCATTTGATGAGAGCTCCAACCAGATTATGATTATAGATCACTTTCTTATCTATTCATCCGTTCCCTGCTTTGGATCAGAGGGAAATTTGTACTTTTGCCTAGTTTTCTATTTGGTCTGGAAAAACAAGGAACGTTTGGTGTGAGTCATTTGAGAAGAAGCAGGACTGGAAATGTGCTCGCAAAAATTGTTCAATCATTGGTCAGAAACGATGCCGGCAGAAAAGGTAAACAACACGCGTTTACACACTGTGCGATGAGATGGAGGCGATGATAAGGAAACGAGTAAATGTTTATTTGTGTTATTATTTCAGTAATATTTTTGTGAAGGGTATCCAGCATTTATCTGATCATGTTCTTAAGCCTAGACATCCAGAATGTTTCTGCAGTACTCCAGCTTGTACTCAAGCAGCCCACAAAAACAAAAAACCAACAAGAAAACGCCTCAGGTTTGATTTACTTCCTGTATTTGCGTCATGTTGAATGATGTTCGTGCTGCAGTCAAACTGTGCTGTTTCACTTGGAAGTGGACCGTGAGTGTTTCCTGCAAGCAGCCCCAGACCAGTAGTTTTGGTCACACTCTCACAAACAAACACCAAAACCAAGATGGTAAACTCACCAGGGTTTGATTCACATGTGCTTAAATACTGCATATCTGAAAATACCTATTTCATTATAATTCAGTCATATTTGAAAAAAAAAAAATTCCTTAAAACTTGACCAGCCAAAAACTCGTCACTGACCCGAAGATAACCCAGTGCTGTAAGAAATATTCCTTGAGAAAGTTTTGCACGGCCCTGCCAAAGCTAATCCGCCAAGAAGGGAGTGCTGCCTAATTTCTTTGGCATTTTCATGTTTTTTTTCTGCCCAGTGTTGGGTCACTGAGAGGAAAGTCTGGCTGACCTCTCAATAAAGATTCCTGATAACCCTGTCTCTACTCTTCAGGAATGTGGATTGGGCTTTGGCAGTCAACAGTCAATCAGATTTACTACTTCCCCATGGTCATGGAGGAAATGATGTCAGATACTGGAATGGCTCTGAGAGTAAATGTCTTGATGGGAATAACCCTTTTCAGACCCAGCAGGACTTGGCTATGAAATCCAAGAGCAAGTATGGCACAGCAGTTGTTTCACTCTGTGACCAGTAGAGGGAAATGAAGGGCTTAGCCAGCTGGAGTTTTGTCGAGATTCCCTCCTCCTTTCAACATTCCTTTTGTTTTCTGGTTTGTGTCAGAGAGGGCTTTGAAGGTGCGCTGGTGAGAGAATTATCACTGGCTGCTCTCTAGGGCCTTCCTGGAGGGAGTGCAGATTGATGACTGTGTGTAAACAAAGTTCCCCCTACTCCTCCCCCATTTCTGTGTGTGTGTGTGTGTGTGTGTGTGTGTGTGTGTGTGTGTGTGTGTGGAGAGAGCAAGCCCAGAGCCTCGGAGTGAGGGGTCTATCAGATGACGTCTGATAACACTGTTTTAAACAGAACAGGGAGCCCTTGCGTTGTTCTTACTTTGGCCTTACAGAAGTAGGGGCAAAAGCGGGAACATGTACTGCTGTTACCTAAGCTAACACACACCAGTCAGCCACACAAACATTCCTACAGTGCTTTGGTTGTCTCGCCAGGCCCATGTTACCCTGCGGCAGCTGCACATTGAGCCAGCTAATATAGTGCGGTGTGCACTGGCATGGCCATGCCTCCACACAGCATGCCATGTGTTTACTCTGGCTGGTACACAGTGCTGTAGTGCATGATTAGTGTTCCTGCTGCCTATTCCTCTGTGCTCCGAGTTCTAGACTGGCGTGTAATCTCGAATCATGGTGAATATGGTTCAGATGAGGACTGGTGGTGAGTGTTGACCCCTTGTGGGCTGCTCATTGACATTAGCTCAGTGTCTGTCGTCCACACAGAACTTTGCCGGGTGCACCCGCTCTACTGTTCACACTCCTCAGTGTGTACTGTGAATCTAGTAAACGCAGTATAAGGACCGAGCAGGCTTACAGAGGTCCTTTCGCCTCTGCACTTGCATGTATACTACGTATAAACACACATTTCATATTCCTGTTGGACGTTGACTTCAGTTCATCTGCAGCACAGTAACTTGAATGTCAACCTCTTGAGTGAATTGTCTAGTCAGTGGTAAGATGGACTGTGTGCAGGTTTGCAGTTCCTGGTTGGGTGATATAGTGAAGTGTAGGGATGTAACTGAATACATATACATTATTCAGAATGAACAGATGATGTGTCCTGAACAGATACAATTAAGAGGTGCACTGTTTTTGTTAGAAAGGGTCACAGGGCATATAGTTGTGTCTAGTCGTGCACTTTGGGACTAGACTCAGTTCTCCATTGTGGGATGCATATACAGGATCATTGGTAACTGCAGTGCTTGAAACTATACTGCTAATTTGTTTACATTTTGAGAAATGCACTATATGGCCAAAAGTATGTGGACACCTGACCATCATAGCCTTGTGTGTTTTGTTTGGGCATTAATATGGATCCCCCCCCCACACACACACACAGTCGGGCTCTGTGCAGGCCACTTGAGATTCACACCAACCTTGGCACACTTTCGTTTAGTTCCAGTGAAGGGGAAATCTTACATACAAAGAACTTCTCAAAACATACTCAAAACTTCTGCCAACAAGAATGAATGACATTGGGATTAAGTACTGTTATTACTGGCTAGCAGTACTGTTTGTTGCTGATGCCACACATGTAGACAAACTCCAATAAAAGCTTACCATTTGCTTACTTTCTTGCTATTTGTGGAAATGTTCTATTTAGGCTACTTTATAACACTTTATAAGCCTCGTGGAATGCACAACACCTCTCACCTTGAGGCGGATAGGCTACAACAGCAGCAGACCATATCAGGTTTCAGTCCTGTCTGTCAAGAACATGAATCTGAGCCAACAGTTGTGTGTTGAGAGATGATTTTCTGCTTACCGTGATTGTACTGTGGATACTTGAGTTACTGTAGCATTCCTGGATGTTTTTTGTTTTTCACAACATTCTGCATAATCCCAGGAAATCAAAAAAAAAATAAAAAATAGCCTGTCTGGCCCCAACCACCATGCCTTAGCCATAGTCATGGAGATTACATTCCCCCCCTCATTCTTATGTTTGATGTGAACACTAACTGAGGCTCCTGACCTGCATCTGTGTGAATTTTCTTATTATTAAAAAAAAAAAAAATGCATTCACTGCTGCATTATGATTGGCTGATTGGATAATTGCATGAATGAACAGGTGTATAGGTGTTCCTTTTAAAGAGGCCAGTGAGTGTATATTGATGTACGATTGTTACTGATGATATACAACCTACCCCAGTCTGTTTATATGCAGTATTGTGTTATCACCTCATGATATTTTCCCCCCCTAATGTCCCAGTCCTCTATTTTAAAGCAGTGCTAGTACAGTTAGTTAATCCTCCTGGCTCTCCAGTGAGTTTCAGTAGACATTGTTGATGCAGCAGAGGGCATTGAGCCAGTGCTGTATTCTTTTGCTCTTTTACTGGCTTGATTGCTCCAGCAAGATGATTTATCCTCTTATTCTAATAACGCCCACATCTTTAACCTGCAGCCCCACACCTAATTACTTCTTATCAGGCCTTCTTCAATCCCAAGCCCTGATTTATACCACCACTGCCTATGACGTGGCTCCTTTGTGTGTGTGTGTGTGTGTGTGTGTGTGTGTGTGTGTGTGTGTGTGTGAGAGCGAGAGAGGGAGGGAGAAAGAGGGCATTCACGACTATGCGTATTGTATACAAGAAGATTCTGTAATGTAATAAATCTTCAGTTTCTACAGTATAGTCCTGTGTTCAAACCACTGATATTTAAAATATGTTTACATTTTGATACTATAGCTAGCTGGAAATTGTGGGAAAATGTTTAGTTTTGTGAATTATACTCGATCATACAACTTTAGTATATAACTAAAGTAATGCTGCTATTTACGATTTCAGTATTGTTAATTGTATAAGGTTCCAAAAGCACTGAAACAGCACAGTACCGTTTTTCCTTGTTTGTTTGTTTGTTTGTTTGTTTGTTTGTTTGTTTTTGTCTCCACCACTAGATGGTGGGAATTATGCTTTTGCTTTGAGATTCTACTTAGTGTGATATCTTAAGAACAAGTGGTTGAATGTTTGAAGGATTTGTATGGAATTATCCTTGTAACCAGGAGATGAAGTGATTTAGATTTTGAAGTTGATCTAACCAGGGTCAAGGTCACGGCAAGGTCAGATGTCTGAAACAGTTACAGTTGTCGCCAGCCAAGTCATCTCTTTTGACACTATTGTTGTCGAGTTCTACTTGTTCAGTCTTACATTATTCATTCATTTGGATCCGAGAGTCAAGGGCTTATCTCGGGAATGCTGTACGTGAGGTGAGAATACACCCTGGATGGGATGCCAGTCCATTGCAGGGCACCGTGCACACACATTCACACGCTCATCCATACCGACAGGCAATTTAGAGTAGTTAATCCACCTACTAGCATGTTTTCAGGAGGAAACTAGAGAACCTTGAGGAAATCCACATGGACAAGGTGAGGATTTGGAGCCATGAAGCAGCAGTGATGTCCACTGCGCCACCAGAGTATTTTTATCAGTCCGTACAGGATTTCGTGGAGTTGTTTTGTGATTGTTGTCACCAAAAATGCATGAATTTTTTTTTTCTTTTCTTTTTTTTTTTCTTTCCTCTTCAAAAATTTGTGGTACAACTTGCTGAGTTTTATTTTTTTATTTTTGTGGAAAACTATTTTCAGCACCTTCAGGCAAAGCCCTCTTTGTTTCAGGTGCATCGTACATGTGTACAGCTAAAAAGGTCTCATTTACCAACAAATATTACTGTGAAAGATAAAATAATTTCATGCAACTGCAGTTTTGCCAATTTTCACCAACTCTGCAAATTGCATCGCAAATTTTGAAAAAAGCCACAGCAAAATCAGGCATTTTTGCCTGCAACAATCTAAAAAAAAAAAAAACTGCGAAATCCTGTACGTACTGTTTGAATACAAAAAGTTTAAACCAGGGGTAAGGCTATAGGAAACTTGGCAGGAGACCTCTGAGCCTGCTCAGCTGTGTGGAGGTTCGACAACTGATTTGTAACAGGATTATCTTAAAAATGTGAGTTTGTGTGTGGTGGTGGTGTTGGGGGGTTGATTGGTTGGGTTTTTTTTTTTTTTAATTTTATTTATTTTTATTTATTTATTTATTTTTAAAAACTGAATCACCTAAAATATACTATCAACATACCAACCATTTCAGTAGGCGGTGCAAGCAGCTGTGGTTATGATGTCCATTTGCATTAGTCCAATGAAGCCTTTTGAAGCTTAGCTTGTCAAAGTCATCATTCCCTGTAAGCATGAACACTGCTACCCTGTGTGCCAGCCCTGACTTCTGCAGCACAGATCTTTCACTGGCCTCAGTCCTCTATTAACCAAATGTGCCATGGAGCTTTCCTCTGAATTACTCCTCCCTCCAGCCCACCCATCAATCTCTCACATGTCTGTTTCATAGCATCTCTGTCCTCCTTCTGCCTGCCAGTTCTTCTTATGTATTCAATGGTGATTCTGGACATTTGACCTGCACTGCATCTCTGTTCACACTTCTAGTCTGACTCTCAGCTGGAGATTAGAGGTAATCTTAGTTTTGGATTAAGAATCCTTTTTTCAGGATGGTCTGTGTTTGGCAGTTGTGTTTACGGCACTAGGCTAGTCCTGAAAGTCTGTAAATGTTAGCTGGTTTCTCTATATGGCTCAGAGGATTAATGTTCAGCTTTACAGCCACACTGGCTCAAATGTCGTGTCTTTCAGGACGGGTTTGGCAGAAGTTCTTGTGCTAGGCCGGGGTTGAAGGTCTGAAGTAATCCATGCTGGGGCAGGAATCCATGCTGAACTCTTGCTGCACGGCTTTGTTTAGGCTCAGGGATTCCCCAGAGTCGCCCTCCCTCCCGCGGATCGAATGTCACGCAGACAATGAGATGCCGTCATCTGCCTCGCTCCCTTCGCCAGTAACTAGAAATGATTAGAGCCTCAATCAGATTTGCCAGCCCTCTCTTGCTAAACTAATTGGTAATTTCAGCTGCACCTCTTGTGGGGGACCAGCGAGGCAGCAAAGAGAGGTGGTGTTTTTTCCCTCCTTCCCTTTTGTCCTCTCTTGTCCTCTGTGAATGGAGTGATTCCTTGACTGTGCTCCAGTGACTGTGACCCTTCTTCGATGCCCGAGCCTGTTTGTCTGTAGGAGCTGGAGGAGGTGGGGTGAGGTTTAGGGTTACAGGAGCCCCTCTGTTGGCCTGAAGATCAAGACCTCCACTGGGGCTCTGCTGTGACTTTGTGTCCTGTCTCTCCTGACTGGCTTCAGTAAAAGGCCTTTCAGATCAGCTGCAAAGGTCTGTGTTTCTGTCCCAAGACAAGCTGGGCTCAAATTTACTCGAGACAGGGTGCTGAGGTGGAAAGTCTCATTTGGTGGTGGTGGTGTGGATTTTTATTTATTTATTTATTTATTTATTTTAACTTTTTGGGGACAGTTTAAAATGTGTCTTGCTCAGTACACACTCACTAAACACTAAGTGGTTGATGTAAATACTGACATTGACAAAGCAGTGAGGTAGATAACTGATCAAATGCATATATCTGATTGTAATTAAGCCCCTTTTTGGAAGTGAGAGTAACGCATTACAGAACTGTATACATAAACACTACTGAAACATTTATCAAAGGTAAAATAAGTGTATCAAAATGTAAACATTGATGATTATTATTACTTTGATTACTGCTATTACGTTTATGTAGTGTTTTTTTTCAAATAAACATGAAAAATGCCTCTTTAAAATGTGGAAAGCTAATAATAAAGGTAATTAAACAATTTGAAAGTATTTCAGCCAGTATGGATTCATTGATTTTTGAAAATGTTTAATGCTTGCTGCACTTAACTACTTCTTTCACTCCCATACCTGTTGCACTTTAGCATGAATGGGCATCGTTAACCTGCTGTAAAGTAAATGGCTGGAGCTTACCTGCTCTACAGTGAACGGGCGCGGTTAACCCTGCTGTGTAGCGAGCGGGTGCGCCTGGCCCGCTGTGTAGCGAGTGGGCGGGTATATGTAAATGTATTTGTATCTTTGAAGTTGAGGAAACAAGAAATCGAAAACTGGCTGTTTTTTGCAGCTTGGTTTCCATAAATCTATCTTATGGACTGGGGAATGAGGGAGTGAGTAGTGCATTTTGAAACCCTTAACAGTGGTTATAAATTCTATTCAGCTCTTTTATTTCAGTAAACCTAGGAAATTGGGGTTTCCACGATGTGGGCGTTTTTAAAAACATTTCCTTTTTGATGGGTCCGATAAACTGCAGGGTCTTTGCTGGCAATTGTCCTTCCCCAAAAAAGCCCTAATATGGGTGTTATCTATCTGTATCGGTCAACCACCACGAATGAGTAAATCTGTGTTTCCTCACTGTAATGATGCACTACTTCTCCTGAACCATGAAGCACATTTTTCCTAATCATAAACAAACTGAAGCATCAGTTATCTTTCACTTGTGTCTGTTTTATTTTAGGAAGTTCTGATGATGTTGGACAACTATGTACGGGACTTTAAAGCTCTCATTGACTGGATCCAGCTGCAGGAGAAGCTGGAGAAAACCGATGCCCAAAACAGGTGATCTGTTCTATTTATGCACATTGGGGACTCTTTTACATCAGTGTTCCAGTTGCAGTGGATCAATAGGAACAGCTGTAATTTAAGGGGATCCGCCAGTTTATTGGTTTCTCTTTAACTGAATGGCTGAAATTACCACAACACCAACACAATACATTGATTAAGGTATAAATCCGAGCTTTTAAGTTGCTCCCCAGTTTAGCACGGACTCCATATTGATCAAGTTTTGTGCACACACTTTTTTCCCCCACACTATGGTGTATAATTTACACTTTATTGGTGAGTGAAAAATGATCACTACATTGATTTAAGCAGCTTTAAATTCCAGCAATCAGGTTTTACAAAATTGCAGTTAATATTTTATTTCTAGGTTTAAAACATCCATTATGGGAAGATTGTTTAGTGTAATATGAAATAATGCCTGAATCTGTGCTGATCTTACCAGGCCTACTTCTTTGGCATGGGAAGTTCGCAAGATGTCCCCCGGACGCCATGTCATGCCCAGTCCTTCAAAAGACAGACTTGTTCCATCTCCCAGTGTTCGCCGCACCCTCAATTTTGGGTAAGCCTTTTCACTTCTGTGCTGAATCCAAACCACTGCTTTTTCACCACAAAAAGGCCAACTCATGATTATAGTTTACCCACAAGTCATTATCCCCATCCTACTTCCCACTAATTGAGACCATGTTCTCGCTTAGCAAACAATGTCTAATGCCTGATATGGGCAAACTCCACTTCCTACATTAACGCTTGATATTTGTCTCGCTCCATTAGTGTGTGTTTGTGTGTGTGTGTGGTTTTTACTGGTAGTGTAAAAGGAAAAGGATTGATAATTCAATTAAACGGGTACTGAATAGCTAAATTAAGAAATCAATAGCAGATATGATACATAGAGAGCCCTGGCCTAAGGCTGGGGAGAAGATACGCATTGTCTGGAAGAGCTGTGAGATCGATTTGTGAGGCCCAAGCGTTTGTTTAATGTGATTTTTTCCGGGGTTTTTCCGCGGCTTCTCTCCGAGACAGTAGGAGGTGCAGATATGAGTGTGGTTGAAGACTGCTGAAGCATGAAGTTCAATACCTGCATTACACTGTAATCAGATGCCTCAGGAAATGGATATTGATCAAGCGGTGAGGCTGTTAGGCTGACCTGGTAGCTGTTGTCTGAATCCTCTTTCCTCACTGATACAGGATGCTGCGAGTGTGTGATGTGCTCTCGTTACCCTTGAATGGTCTAGGGGCAGAGGGTCCAAGTGGCCATCTCCTTACCCTGTCATTAGTCCCATAAACGGATTACAATTTAGTGAAACGGACAGCGGTGTACAAAATTCATGTCGATTGTTATTGTCAGGCCTTCCATATAAACATATACAGTGGTACATATTATGTCTCCATGACCATAGAGACACACTAAACACATGACTAGGTAAAATGTAAATAATGAAAGATGAGCCATGTACACAGCTTCTATTTTATTGTACAGTACCTACACCGTAACAACAGAGGCAGCACAAGGACTAACAACATGACACAACTGTAAAAGACGGTGCAAATAGCCTGTGAAAATACCCGTAAAGAAAATGACATGAATATAAGTGCAGAAACCTTTTCAGGAACCCAGGAATATTTTAGGAATTTGAGGCATTTTTCCAACAGTGAAACAAACAGGTTTTAGTTTCACAGATGCAGTTACAGAAATCTTATTACAGGTAATTTTCCCTCTCTTGATTGGTCAAATGCAAATATTTCCAACCCTGG
This sequence comes from Ictalurus furcatus, assembly GCF_023375685.1. Taxonomy (NCBI): domain Eukaryota; kingdom Metazoa; phylum Chordata; class Actinopteri; order Siluriformes; family Ictaluridae; genus Ictalurus; species Ictalurus furcatus. The sequence continues at coordinate 18,578,822 of NC_071268.1, read as the reverse complement.
TCGTGTAGTACCCCCTGTCTTGCACATTTTCAGCTAATAAACAGCCCTAATTTAACAACCCATAGTCAGCTAATTAACAGCGCTTTCTGGGTTGAAGTGGGAGTGTTTGAGTTTTAAAACCCTCAAATGTGCAGGACCAGGGTTGGGAAATTCACAGAATGACTGATCATCTTCCCTGGGCATTTCAATGAAAGGACTTGCGTTTAGCTAACCAGCACAGAAAGCTTGCTTTTTGTCAGTGTCACATGTTTTCAAGTGGTGAGTCAAAAATGTCATGACAATGTGTGTTGTAGATTGAAGGTTAAAAATGATAAAATTGCACTACAGTGTACACGCACCCTCAATAGTGCAGTCCTTAGGTCCAGTTGAGTACCTTAATAATGTTCCTCAAATAACATCACCTATGGGTACCACCCCAGGGGCAAGCATTTGCACCTTTTTTTTGTTTTTTTTTTTGGAGTGTGTATTATATATTGTATATGAGGGAGATATAGATAGATCGATCTAGCTATCTATCTAGAATTAGCAGTGTAATTCCTTTGCAAACACATGGTAGAACAAAGAACAGCACAACTTCAGTCTTAACTTTCTTAGCTCTCTAGTTCCCCAAAAGGTGTCAGAACATTGATGTTGCTCATATCAGTTGATGCCTATATCAGTGAAATGCTTGAACAGGATGTTTTTGTTGTACAGAGGTCCTCCTCCTCCCACTCTTGCTGTAGCGTGTCTTTCTCACTCCGGACACAGCTATGCTGACCGGGTGAAGTGCTCTCAGGTCCTACCCGTGCCCAACCAGAGCGCTTCAGTTCCTACAGAGAAACCAGGTCAGCTGTAGATATCCAAACTTCATACTGGTAACACAAAAAGCACTTATGAATGCAAACCTTGTTAGTGCATTTTGTCTTACTGTATGATTGATCTACTTTTTAACCAATTGTGGGTTCTTATGATGTGAGTCATTATGTCCTTTTGATTGATCTGCTTTGTATGCGTGTCTGGTGTTTATCAGCAGGCAAAAAAGACGCTGAGGGCTGGGAGACAGTGCAACGGGGCCGCTCCATGAAGCCACGTGCAGTTGCGATGGTGGCCAAGGTCAGTCCTGTGCTGGCCCATGTCAGCCCAAAAGATGCGAGCTATAAGGAGAACCAGCAGCTGCAGGACAAAGCACGAAGACCAGAGAAGCAGCAGGGGGACAGCAAGCTCATCTCCCCAGAGCAAAACCCGGAGTGTGAGAAGACCTCTGTCCTCGAGGTAGTGATGTCAACCAGCAGCCCCCATCCATCAATAATTCAGGAGCAGAAGGAAGAGTTGAGGGCACTGTAACGTTAGAGTTTATCTGCCCTCTCTGTTTGTGTTTTGGGCTGTTCACAGACACACGGTCCAGACAGGGCTGTATCAGTTGATCGGGCATTGATTTTTGTACATACGTTGCGAGACCACAGAGTTAGAAATATCATGAGAGGCCTTATGAAATATGTACAATATAGATTCCATGTTATGCGCTGCATCTACGCATGCATGTCTAACCACAAGTGTTGGTTTAATTAAATTAATGTTAGCATGTTTGTGATTTTGATTGTGTTGCTTCATATTTCATGTCTGTTGCATGTAACTGCGCCCCCCCCACGGGCACTTTGTGTTTCCTCAGCTGCATGTTTTATAACTTATGTTGCTGTTCACATGTCTGATCATCTTCCATGAAGGTCCCTGGGAAGAATGCAGTCAATGTGCTTGTTTGTAAATGTGTATGTAAATGTGTGTGTTTGTTTGTGTCTGTGTGTGTGTGTGTGTGTGTGCAGCCCCCATCAGACCGTGACCAAGAGTCTAGCCAGTGTGTGCCACCCCCTGAATCCGAGTCCCCTCCAGCTCCTTTTCCCCCTGAAACCCAAACTCCAGCTCCAGCTCTAGCTCCTCCTCCATCATCTCTCAAGTCGGAGGAGCCTGGAGCTGGACTGGATGGAGGGGAGATGGAGCCGGCGGGGGCAGCGTGCCGGGTCACGGCACCATCTGCTGCTGAAGAAGGAGCAGCAGTGACGGCAGCAGCCACCCATATTCCCTTGGCAGAAGTGAAACTGGAGAGCATGCTGGACCCCACAGAGCTTTCCACCGTGAGTGCTGAGAGACACAGGCCGGGGGCACAGTTCTCGCCTAAACAACGTCAATCCCAAAAACCTCCAGCCACAGCACCATAACCACCACCCCCCTTACCAAGCCTTGCATAGTCAGCGTCATGTATGTGCACGTCTGTGGCCACGGAAGGCTTCTCTGTGGCTTTAGAGGGCACCAGTGTCACACACTTAGCTGTTAGTGTAATGGTTGTTAGATGTTTGGCCAGACTAGGAGACGCATTTTTGCTCACTGACTGATCAAATATTGTTGATGCGTGCACGTGCGGGAGGTGCCTGGGTGCATCCAAATTCTAGATGGTGGTATAGACTACCAGTCAAAGGTTTGGACACACTAAAGTGGATATATATTTTTCCATTGTCTTCAAGACGTTTTAATTTTAAAGGCTTATGTTTGTAAATTTGTTTCTAAGAGAAATGTAAACAGTGACGGTAATGCCCTTTTTCTGAATCGAAATACATGTGCCAAAATAAGTAGATTTATTTCAAAATTTCTCCAAAAGTACTTTTTATTTACAACCCAGGAAGAGCAGCCAACAAGTCTTCCACCTCTTTGAGGAGTTTAAAAACCCTCCTGGGTGAAACCTCCTCTTGATGCAGGTGAAGAAGACACCAAGTGTGTGCAAAATATAACCAGGGTTACTGTTAATAATTTCAAATATGAAATGGTTTTGATTTGTGTAACAGTTTTTTTTGGTCATGACAAAATTTCCATACATAATTTTGATGCAGTTATTCTAAAATCGTACAAAATAGTAAAAATCCTTCTATGAGCTGATGTGTCCAAACCTTGGATTGGTATTCTACATTTATTACCAAGTCCCCTGTTGAACCTGGAGAAGAGTACTTAGTACAGTGTAGAAGTCCAATGGAAAATGGAGGTGAATCCAGTAATTCCAGATTTGCTGTGGTGGAAAGACAGCTAACAAGTGTCTAATGCTTCTCAAGTTCCAGTGTTTTTCTAAGATTGCTATGGTGGTGTCAATGAGTTGAACTGCAGTCTAACAAAAACTTGGCTTGCCTGGTCTTGTTAGCATAGTGGTGTTGATTCACAGGCAGTTGAACAAGCTGAAGTTTCAGACTTCTTTCTGTAGCAGACTTTGTCCAGAGACCTCTGACCTGCCAATCCATTATGACATTTAAAGGATTTACAAAAGAAAACCCCACAAAAGCTGAGCTCTTGCTACTTAACGAGAGTAAAATGACATGACATTGGATGAGGATATGTTTGCTGAGTGTATGTCAAGTACATGCTATCATCGCTTTACTGTGTTTAATTCCTTAAAGTTATACAGGCATGTGTTCAGTCAGTAATATTTGCTGTGTAGCTGTTCTCCCTCACTATAACATGCGTTGCCTTTCTGGTGCATGTGTGTAACCTCTCAGGGGTTAATTAAAGCTTAAGCCTCCCTCCTCTCTGCCTGAGCTACTGTCATCCATTTCTCAACAGCACACCAAAAGCCTGTCTGAAACGATAGAGATGGATGGCACATAAATGGCCTTGGGGGAGCGCTATCTAAGACCAGATCATAGAGGAACCTGGTCTTGCTGCTACAGAGGTCCAGACACCACCTCTCTAGGTGGCTGAGATAAGCCCAGCTCTGTTTAGACTCCTGCCTGAGACTAACAGGCACAGTGTTGAGAGAAATCTCTCTCTCATTATGCTCATTAGGATGAAGTGTCGCACTGATGTCAGGGCTGCGAGGTCTCCATCGTCCTGCATCGGCGCTCCGAAACTGACACTTGGCATACTGCTCACTCGCCAGTTTAAGAAGCTAAGGTCAAGTGCTAGGGTTCAACTGGGATTCTTTTACAAAATATTTCTATAATTTGCTAATCATCGAGTGTAATGCAGACTCACAGGTGCATTAAGACAGGCTCGGGCTACTGATCAGAAGGTTGCGAGTTCAAATCTTGGCACCGCCAAGCTGCCACGGTTGGGCCCTTTAGCAAGGCTTTATAACTTTCATCTGCTCAGCTTAATTGTAAATCATTGTGGATAAAACGTGTCTGCCAGCTGATTAAATGGAAATGTACCTCAAAGGAAAATACATCACTCTGTATGAAATAGCTGCTGAAGTGGACTTGGTCACTTTCAAAGAGATGTTATCTTGGTAATATCGGCTCACTGGGTATGAGATGAACACTATTATAAAGTATAAACAGTAAGTCTTTGCCTAGTAGAGGCTTCAGTCATTTCCTCATAGTGAATGTCTCATGCATGACTTGGGTATGTGTCCCTGTGTGTGGTTTTTGTGATTGATTGTGTTTATGGTGCCTGCCTGTGTTTTGACTTTAATTTGAATCATGTTCATTTCATAGAGTGACTTTTATTTTTTCCTTCCTGATGCCTTTTTTTTTTTTTTTTTTTTTTTTTTTAAAAATACAGCACTGCTTAGTATCAAAATATCAGAGTACATACTGTAATTGTTCCTTACATTGAGAATAATTGGTTTGTGCTTGTGGCATGCTTTGAGAGACTCTGTGCGGTCAACTTGGTAGTGCTTGGTGTGACTTGTGCTGCAATGTGCGAGTGAATTTTTTATTTTTTTTTCTTTCTTTCTTTTTTTTTTTTCTTCTTCAATGCCCGTGTTCAGCCCCAATCCATGGCTGAAGTGCTGGCGAAGAAGGAGGAGCTGGCCGATCGGCTGGAGAAGGCTAACGAGGAGGCCATCGCCAGTGCCATCGCTGAGGAGGAGCAGCTCACCAGGGAGATCCAGGCTGAGAACAATGAACTGGAGAGGGACAACGAGAGTGATTTTTCAGTGAGGAACCAAGCACACATCATTTTGTCCAAACATTGTGTGTGTGTGTGTGTATATATATATAAAAAATTTGTATTTTTTACAAATTTTTATTTTTAACACAGGTCGGCATTGGAAGCGGAGGCTGTGGGCTCAATTTAGACTGGAGTGACATGTTGGCTGACTATGATGGTACTGCTTTTGTTTCCTAAAGTGACTGTAGTGTGTCCGTGTGTTTGAAAGCATGTTTTGACTTGCTGTGTCTCATGGCGTGTGCAGCGCGAGAACCGTGGCGTCAGAGCACCTCATGGGGGGACATGGTGGAGGAGGAGCCAGCTCGGCCTCCTGGCCATGGCATCCACATGCATGAGAAGCTCTCCTCACCATCACGCAAAAGGTACTGTGGTCCTTTGCATGGTTTACAGATGTAGTGTGAGTAAGCAGGCGGCATAAATCGGAGGAGTTTTGGAGTAATTATTTTGCCATTACATTGCAACGTCGATAAAAATGTATTTTAACTAGAGTAGCGATCGTATTAATATTTTACACTCTCTCATCTGCCCTCTTTGGGAGCTATGTTTTAAGAGTAAATTAAGTATGTGTGTCTGCAGCAGGTGGAAATTTTTTTAAATGCGCCTTTTGTTTGTTTGTTTGTTGGCAGAACCATCGCAGAGTCCAAGAAGAAACATGAAGAAAAGCAGCTTAAAGCTCAGCAGCTGCGAGACAAGCTGAAAGAGGAGAAGAGCCACAAGCTGCAAAAACTTTTAGAGAGAGTGAGTCTTAACTACATCTTGTCCTGATGTCGTAGGATGATCACGCCAGAATTCGACAGCAACATAACCCGGCTCAGCTATTTTAGCGAAATGGGGCGGTGAGGCTGTTATGTCAAACAAGTACATGACGCTGAAATCATTTTCCTCAGCCGCACTTGAACTGGTTTGTTTTCGATTCTTCCATTCCATATGAGACGAAGGAAACTTGAAACGGTGTTGTATATTTACACGTCAATGCCTGAAAGTGAATATTAACATGTGATATGCTCTTTAGAGAGCAGGTGTTTAAGAACACAAGCACGTGATGACTGAAGCTGCGAGGGCTTGGGAGAGTTGTCTTTGGATCACGATTTGAATGCAGCCCTCCCTGCCTATACTCGCTCTCTCTCTCTTTCTCTCTCTCTCTAACATTAAAACCACTGACAAGTGAAGTGAAGAACATTGATTATCTCGTTACAGTGGCACCTGTTAAGGGGTGGGATATATTAGGCAGCAAGTGAACAGTCAGTTCTTGAAATTAATGTTTTAGAAGCAGGAAAAATGGGCAAGCTTAAGGATCTGAGCGACTTTAATAAATGCCAAATTGTGATGTCTAGAACACTGGGTCTGAGCATCTCCAGAACGGTAGTTCTTGTGGGGTGTTCCCTGTATGCAGTGGTTAGTACCAAAAGTGGTCCACGGAAGGACAACTGGTGAACCGGTGACAGGGTCATGGGAACCCAAGGCTCACTGATGCACATGGAGAGTGAAGTCTAGCGCGTGTGGTCCGATCCCACAGAAGAGCTACTGTTGCACACGTTGCTGAAAAAAGTTAATGCTGCATAACCGCAGACAGGTCAGCGTGCCCATGCTGACCCCTGTCCACCTCCAAAAGCACCTACAATGGGGCATTTGAGCATCAGAACTGGACTATGGAGCAATGGAAGAAGGTGGCCTGGTCTGATTAATCACGTTTTCTTTTATATCATGTGCACGGCCGGGTGCGTGTGCGTCGTTTACATAGGGAAGAGATGGCACCAGGATGCACTATGGGAATAAGGCAAGAAGAAGTGGAGGCAGTGTGATGCTCTGGGCAATGTTCTGCTGGGAAATCTTGGGTCCTGGCATTCATGTGGATGTTACGTTGACACGTACCACCTACCTAAACGTTGCTGCAGACCAAGTACACACCTCCATGGAAAGGGTATTCCCTAGTGGCAGTGGCCTCTATCAGCAGGATAATATGCCCTGCCACACTGCAAAAACTGTTCAGGAATGGTTTGAGGAACATGACAAAGGTGTTTACATCATCTCCAAATTTCCCAGATCTCAATCCGACAAGCATCTGTGTAATGTGCTGGACAATCAATTCCGATCCCTGGAGGCCTCACCTCACAATCTACAGGACTTAAAGGATCTGCTGCTAATGTCTTGGTGCCAGAGACCACAGCACACCTTCAGAGGCCTCAGTGGGTCAGAGCTGTTTTGGTGTCACAAGGGGGACCTAAACAATATTACCCAGGTGGTTTTAATGTTATGGCTGATCGATGTATATCATGAGTCCTGATTACATCTTCAAATATCATCATAGCAGATTTTACTTTTACATTTACTGCAATTGGAAGATGCTCTTATCCAAGGTGACTTATAGAAGTGCTTTGTAGTCTCCATCAAGAACATATTGTCACGTATCTGTCGTACTGAAGCTTTGTTAGGGAGGAGTTAGCACAACAAGAAAAACACACAAGTTGTTGGGGTTTTTTTTAGTTAGTGCTCATTTAAGTACTTTGTGAAGAGGTGGGTTCTTGGTGTTTGTTTGACGCCAATATTTAGACAGCCGGGGAAAGTTCATTCCACCACAGAGAAGTTTTTTTTTTGTTTGTTTGTTTGTTTTTTTCAATCTGGGAAGAGTTTTTAACCATCTGTCCCACCCCTGACTTGCAGGAGAAGGAGGTGAGGAAGTGGAAAGAAGAGCTGCTAGACCAGAGGAGGAGGATGATGGAGGAGAAGCTGCTCCATGCAGAGTTCAAGCGGGAGCTGCAGCTCCAGGCCATTGTGAAAAAGGCACAGGAAGAGGAAGCAAAGGTGAGGATATCACAGGCCTTTTAGGGTGATTTGGTAGTGCAACATGTAGTGCTGCTGCATCACAGCTGCAGCGCTTAATCCTGAGCTCGGGTTGCTGTTTGTATGCATGTTTTTCTTGTGTCTATGGGTTCCTGTTCACTCCCACCGTGTGTCCTTTAATGGAACCTCTTCCTATCTTGGCTGTGTTCCCTCCTTGTGTATAAAGTTTCTAAGATTGGTTCAGAAAGTTACCATGATCCTGACTTGGATAAAACAATGAATGCTGATTAATGGAATAATCTTAAACATAAATGGTGGTCACTCTTGTAGGTGAATGAAATTGCATTCATAAACACATTGGAGGCTCAGAATAAGAGACATGATGTGCTGGCCAAGCTGAACGAGTATGAACAGCGACTCAATGAGTTGCAGGAGGAACGCCAGAGGAGGCAAGAGGAGAAGCAGGCCAGAGATGAAGCTGTGCAGGTTAGATGCCTTTTCTTTCTTTATTTATTTTCTTTTAAATCCTGCCATACATGTTAGCTTTTAATACTTTGATATACGTACTTCCTCAGTGTACTTTCTTTTCCCTCTAGTCTCTTACTTTCTTTTATGCGCTCATATAAATCATGATGACCTGTTTTTGTGTGCGTTGCGCAACAGGAGCGTAAGCGTGTTCTAGAGGCAGAGCGGCAGGCGCGGGTGGAGGAGCTCTTGATGAAGAGAAAAGAGCAGGAGGCACGGATAGAGCAGCAGCGGCAGGAGAAGGAGAGGGCGAGGGAGGATGCGGCCCGTGAGAGAGCAAGGTGCGAACCAGTACTGTACAGCTGCATGCTCTGCTATCTGACTGCTCATGTGTTCGTTGGTTTTACTGTAGCAATTCTCTCCTACAGCGTAATAGTTTCCTTTAACAGTGTCATTAAAGGAAAATCCCTTTCACACCTATATATTATTGTTATAAGTTGTTATATAGAAAGGTATTGTGAATAGTTGTGTTAATTAGCCGTGAACATGAATAGACCAATTGACTGGCACAGATAGCCTACATTTAAATAGTAACAAGTGCAAAGTCTTTGTGTTGAGAACTGTAAGAAGAAGCACAGCACACATCAGAGAGGAAACTTGTTTTAATATAGAGCATTAATTAATATAATGTTTGCAAAACTCCCAATCTGCTGACAAAAAAAAAAAACCCTACCCATTACATGTATTAAGCATGGCTTGGCAGTTCAAAAGTAGTCGTGTTCCATGTAAAAACTGCCAATTTGGCAACTCTGATGACTTGGTGGCCTTCTTGCACATCATTGCAGTCCACACTACAAATTAGAGGTGCAATTTAATATCAGAGTCTGTGTATGCTTACAGTTGAATGCTTCAATTATTATTCATATCTGTATTCAGATTTTAACTGGAAGTGAGCATGGTCTACACTGTAAAGTTTCTTCTTTTTATGTGAAGCTGGAAACACTGGAATACACTGAAAATATACCAGTACTGCTAGAAAAAGTCATCCACAACTTATAACAACAAATAATCAGTGGATAATAACTTTATTCAACTCCTTACCTACTTCACCTGAGTTCATCATAACTGGTCTCAATCAGATGCTAATCTAATATGCCTAAAGTGAGCTAACTATCTTTCAAAATTTGATCAGGTTCCTATTGTTGTAAACTATAAACAGGATTTGTGAACGACGTTGTTTTATCATATTTACTTTAGTTTTAGGATTTGTTACATTCCAGAAAATTCCAGAAAAGTTCCCTGGACATGCTATAAAACTTTTTTTTTGGGGGGGGGGGGGGACCTTTAGAGAATGATGAATATTTTATTACCTTTTATCAATGATGAATATTGATTAATAATGACTAAAAACACGCAAAGAATGTTAAATAATAAAAAATATAAAAGCACAGTGTGTGGGCTGTATGGAGCAGTGATTTTTATAAATTAAAGTATATTTCTTTTGTGACTTTCAGGCAAGTTTGTGCAAAACATTTGGTGAAATATGGTTTGTTTTGGAGCTCAGTACGGGAGTATTTAAGTCACGCTAGTGCAGCAAACCACTGAAGAAAAAAAGAACCCTCATATTCATATCATGTTAACGGGCGTCATCATTGTGAACCTTTCTGGCAAGATTGCCTTTAAAATAAATAAATATATTAAAAATAGTGCAGCTCCTGTTTATATCTGTATTTGTAATCATTTAAAACGCATTCTGTTCAATCCATGTAAAATATTCATCTTCCGTTACATCACGACAAATGTAATGTGGCCGCATGCATCCCAGGACACCTCCACAAGTGTACTGAGTGATCGGTTTGACCCTGTTCACACCTCTATTTAATGCTGTCCCCTTGTGATCAGCTGCTTGTATGATGAATGGTGCTTGTACTGATGTGTTTGAGCCGTTGTATTAACAGTGATTAACCACACACATTTTTATTGCTGTTCTTAAGGTTTTGCTAGCATCGTTGTCATTTTAGCTTTTGTTTTATTTGTTTACCAAATGGAGGTAAGATGTGCGTTTCCTTCCTCAGACCTCAGTTTTATGGTTGCGATATTTAATTGAGCTTGTTTTTTCCCCTGACAATCTTTAAAACCACTGCACTTTTTAGAATGCTGGCTGAGTAATGGCTCTTTTTGTGGATGAAAAAGTGTGGGATAGTTTGAGATTAGAGTACGAGGAACGACCACACATCAGTGGAAAAAGGGCTTCATTTAATACTGTGTGTGTGCTCTGCAGAGACCGTGAGGAGCGCCTGGCTGCCCTTAGTGCCGCTCAGCAGGAGGCCATGGAAGAGCTGCAGAAGAAGATTCAAATGAAGGCAACTTGTTTCCTTCCATTTCAGCAGTGTTATTTCTATTCAGGACGTAATCCTGCTTCTGTCCTCGGTTCTGACGCGTACTGCTCTTCTTGTTTTCTTCTTACGCACACTGCCCACAGCATGACGAGAGCAGCCGCAGACACATGGAGCAGATGGAGCAGAGGAAAGAGAAGGCGGCCGAGCTGAGCAGCGGCAGACACGCCAACACGGACTACGCTCCCAAACTCACTCCCTACGAGCGCAAGAAACAGTGCTCCCTTTGCGGTGTTGTGGTGAGACACTCGCTTCACAGTTACACATTTCCAAGACAATTTGAGCTTTCTGTGTTCTACCACAGCTCTGTTCAATACTCAATTCTGAATGGCCTGACGTTTTCTGTAACAGCAGCTCTGACAGTAGTGCAAACTCGAAAACAAATCGCAGGTTTATGTTAATGCACTCATTCTAATACGTTATTGTTTCCATATTAACAGGTCGTTCACAGTGCCACATAATCTAAACCTTATAGTAAACAGATTTGAAAAAAGGATACGTTTATTTAACATTTCTGGAAGGAGTCTCCAGTCTCAGTGTTTTTGTACGAGTCAGAGGTAAAGCTGTAGCTTTAGGTTTTCTGACACGGTACAGACATCAAGGGAGAGGATAAAACGCTGAACTTTTTCAGTAATAAGCTGTATTTTTTTTCGCTTATTACCTTAACGTTCACATGAAATCAAAATGTAAGTATGAATATGCTAGCCTTAAGGGTACTGATAAGCTAGTGTGCTCCAAAACAATGAGAGATGCATTAAAAATTTACATTCTCTCTCTACTATCAGTACAGATCAGGAGTTTTCACGGCCTCGTTTTGCACTTCAGCTTCCTGTCAGATTTTCTGTCCAATCAAATGCTTTCGAGAATCTGAAGTGTCCCGTCTCCGAAGTTATAAAACTCACCCTGCCGAAGTTGGGTTTAGCTGTTCAAACCTGCTATTATTATTATTATTATTATTATTATTATTATTATTATTATTATCATCATTTTTATTGCTCGGGCTCACGTCCATTGTACTAACCGTCAAGTACGGCTTGAAGCCCGGGTTGTGAAGTAAGCTAAACACTATTTAATAAGGGTGAGGAGCCACTCGACATGTCCCGCCATGACTTCCTATTTCAGTGGAAATTACGTCAGCACATCGAATAACACCGGGCATTTCAAGGCACTTCACAGGGACGTTAAAGAGAGAGGAAAAACAAGAGGCTGATGAGGGAACAACTGTTTGTAGTTGCTACAGTGTAAGTGATAACAGGAGCTTGTTATCACTTACAGTAACTATAAACCCATAAAACATAATGCATCGTTCTGTAATTAATAAAAAATGTTATCATTGGCAAATAGCTGTGGTATAAAATGAATAAACCATAATACCACCCATTGTTATTTATTTTCCTATAACCACATACCCCACAGGGTTTTATTTGTACTTTACTGACGTAAAGTAATTTTACGTTTAAAAACAAAACACTGTTCTGCTCATGTTTAAACTCTGCTCTCATGACTGCTTTCTGGTGGTTGTTTTAGCAGTCCATGTCCTGAAAAGAGCTGAGTGCAGGGTACTTGTCGGAAGAGAAGGCATTCAAATGAGCATTTAACTGCATTAATTAAACATGAACTTTGGGTGGAGATTTATGACTGGTCGTGGACATGCTTTTCCCAGTGACAGGCAGCAAATCAGCATGCAGGCACTTTTATCTGAGGCAGGCCTGGCTTTCATGGCAACGAGGGCCAGACACCTTGGGGCTTCAAACAGACATCAGATTAAGCGCTCGGGGAGAATGAAATCTTGTTAAAATGTCAGATGACCTTGGCCAGTCAGTGACTCCAGCCATCATCTTTAGGTCAGAGGGAAGCACTCTGCTTAATGACATTAAACACAGGCCATCGTGCTTGGGCTCGCATCCAAAACCGAGCGACAAACAATGCAGTTGCCTTATGATGGTCTTCTTATACCTGTATCTCTACTTTGTCATCAGTTTCACTTTCTGTAATCAGGTTTATGAAATTATGAGTGAAATAAATATTTTCTTTTTCATAGCAGACCTGTGTAAAAAGTTGAGAATTGCCCAGCTCAATGAAAGCTCAAGAAAGTGTCTGAGGCTCAAAATGGCGGTAAAGTTTAAACAGGTTTTTTTTTTGTTCCAGCTTTTATTAGATGCATTATGCTTCTTTGCAGATGTCAGTCATGATTTGGGGATTAGATTTTACTTTGAAGTGAGCTTCTGATTGTAACAATCGTTTTGTTATCCGAGAACCGTGACTCTACGGTGAAGAATATGCTAACATATTGCGAGCTTGATGCCGTTGTTGTTGTTGAAGATATTTGTATCTCTTGCCCACCTAGATTCCTTTTGGAGTTGTTTTCCTGTGACTGACCTTCGATCCTTTTGTTTGTAGATCACTTCCGAAGTACACCTGTTCAGTCACACCAAGGGCAAAAGGCACCAGCAGGCAGTGAGGGAGAGCAGCAGCATCCAGGGAAGAGAGCTGTCAGATGAGGAGGTGGTAAGTAGACACCCTAAACTGTTTCCCGACTAAACTAGAAACATATATGGGTGGAAAAAACCTAACACAATTCCTCTCGGAGCATAATCTCACAAAACATAGTACATCTAACGCGAAGCTTCAATATAAATGAACATATCTCGCTAATGTTTCTTGTGTCTGTGGGGCAATAAATGACTGAGTTCAGTGACACAGTGGAAGGGTGTGATCAGCCCTTGTCCCTGTACGTCTTTGTTAACAAAGTGCCTGTCTTGTGGGTGCTTCTTATTCAACACAGACACACTCACTGCAATATGAGATTGCCTTTTGCAGTGGGGTCTTTGTAGAGCTGACAACTGTTGGTGCTATATGCTGCACCTTTGGCCTCCACATCTCCATTTTTTTTTTTTTTTTCTTCTACCTGACAGAGTGGTAAACAAGCATTAAGCAACTGCTCGAAAGCATTAATATGTTTAAAGTCTGACAGATACATGAACTCTAAATTAAGCAAGGTAATGGATTAAATTGGCTTCTGTATAATTCAAAATTATTTCTTTCCATAACCGACTTCAAACTATGATTTAGATCTATTAAAGTTATTATGGAGCGCAATGTAGAACAGTGAAGGAAAATTGCACTGGGAGAGAATTATTACAGAAAGTTGGCACTGTAAAATTATTAATCAGGAATGTCTTGTGTTCTAATTAGAAACAAAAATGTTACTCCTGGAAATCACATTAAAGTTTTTTTTTTTTTTTTTTTTTTTAAATTTCCAGCCGTTTTTATTTGCGGTGTGTGAAGGCAGTCTGGCTGCGAACTTGTTTGGATACTTTTATCATAGGCCTTTAGCCTTCCATATTTATGTCTCGTCCCATTTTGGTGTGCCGTATTTCATTCATGCAACCGCTACCTATTTTCCAGTCGAGGCTTCCATAACTCTTAGCGTTGTGAAAGATTTTTAATTAAAATTAAGACGGTTGGCTGAACCGTGTAGAGGTCACAGCATAGTTTCTCTGTGGAAGCGGCACCTCCACAGCCCTCTCTCCTCGTATTTGGTCACATTTTGTCTTTTTAAAGACTCGTGGATTAAATTGAAAATAAGGTGATTATCAACAGGGATGGATCGATGGGCCTGGGGAACGCTCACAGCTGCCATTGCTCTTCTTACTTACTTTTATTGGTCATCATCTGTCGTGCTTTAACATAATATACGGGAAGCTCCTGACCAACCATTTACTGTTCATCCTTGACACGCGAGCAAAAAAAAACTTCCTAAGGGTTGTACCTGCCTCGATTTGATTATTCTATATCATTTATGCTCTTTTTGGTTTAAGACCTGACTATCCACACCTATTAAAATGAATACACAAACTGGGAACTGATGGGGGGGCAAGATAGAGAGCATGCCACCTGATACACCATATGTTCACCTTGAACCTGTATGACGTGTAGCTGTCTGTCTGACATCGGGGGAAGGCCTTCCTATGCCATCCATTGTGTGACACAAAGGAGTGGAGGATGGGAGGGTCATACGAGTGTGACACTGGGAGGATGTATGGGCCCTGAGCAGGTCATGGTGTGATGTTTGGAGTAGTCTCCCGTTTCTTCCATTACCTACAGAAAACACTGTGGTATTGTGAGGCAGTTCTTGCCCCAGGCACATCTCTCTCACCAATTCTCTCTCTTGCCCCACTATTATCTCTCAGCTGCAACAAAAACACCTGTCTATCTCACAACTTCCTCTACTAGTTCATTCGCCTGCCAGAGCGTCTGAAAGTTCTATCCAGAAAGCGCCCAAAGATTTTCACTATAAAAGTTGTACGGCTACATTCACTTATTTTCAGACTGCTTTTTTTTTTTAAAATTATATATATATATATATATATATATATATATATATATATATATATATATATATAATATATATATATAATATATATATATATATATAATATAATTTTTTTTTTTTTAATGAACAACATGACCATTGATCAGAAAGAGAGCTGAATGGAAAAGCAGTTTTCTTTTATATATTTCACTCCAGTCAGTGCTGAATGATTTGTTTGGCTTCCTTAATTTGATTTGTGTAGTTTACTTTAGTTAGGCTCTGTAGTAAAAGCTTAGTCCAGCAGTAGATTCACTGCAGAGCTTGTTCTGAGGTTCTCCTCCAACGGTGCTCTGATATATAATCTCAAGATGGTGCACGTCTTTGAGGTGTTACAGAAACAATCCCATTAATGGCGCAGCAGGAGAAGTAGATCGCCTTTCAGAGAGATTACTCGCCAGATGCCTCTCTGGCCAGCGGGATCCAATGGTTATGACTGCAAGGCTCAACTCCTGCTCCCAGGGGGATGTGAAGTGTCTTGCGCGCGCGCGCACACACACATGACGCACACACATGACACACACAGTCTCTCTTACCCACAACTCATTTATTTACACTGATAGAAACTGGAAAAAGTGTGCATGATTGCGAGTTTACAGAGTTTATGGATTAATAGAGTAGCCTCAATATAGTGTATCACTTACATAAGGAATTCAAGACAATAAGGCATGCTTTTATAGGAAATGAATCAACAGCAGGGTGGTGTGATGCGACCCGACATGAAGTAAAGTTACTTTTACAACCCCAAAGTTGATTCTTTTCAGTGACAGCACTCCCTAAAGTGTTTTATTCCTCTTATACCGCAGCAGTTTGTCACCGGTTACAATTTTTTATTCATTAAAGCACTATACATACATTTAGCTGTTGTGGAACATCCATGAGAAGTTACTTCCTGTTATCACTTGAGTTATATCAGCTAGGTCACGTTTCAAAGGTAGATGCGGAAGCAATCGCAGATTTTAAACGTTTTATTATATAAATCAACAAAACACAAAAGATACTAAGACTGATGCAAAACACTGTGGCACAGTCTACACAAAAACTAACAGGACCAAAACACGGGAACATGGACAAGGGTAGTCTAAGACAAACGTAAGACAGGGAAGCAGTGCAAACAATGGCTATATATAGTCGTGCTCGTTAACAGAAACGTGATTCAGGTGCAGGTGGTCATGTGACATTGTAGTGCAGTGGCTGATGGGAACTGAAGTCCAGAGTTACCTCCTTGATATATGACAAGCTATAAATAGTCATTTCCTCACTTTTTCTCCTGAAGTTAATAATATAAACAATGCAGCTTGTGTTACTGAGAAACAGCAAAGCTCAGACTCCTCTGTCCTGGAGGTTTTCCCATGGTGGAAAACTCGCTGACCGTTACAAAACACTGACATCCTTCCATAAAATATTAAATAAACACCACCTTACAGAAAGCTACAGCATAATCATTGATGTTTTGGTTAAACAACGCATTTTTAAATCTGTTTATTATTACCGTAGGTTGTTTAGTATCTGCCATACTGGTTCCTGTGAATGAGCTGTTACTATAGAAACAGTAACATTTTAGAATGAGTGCATTAATCTAAACATGACAGCACCTTCTGCCCAGTCAGATTAGAGAATTCGACGGCACTGTGGTGTAATAGAAGTGTGCACGCAAGTACTGAATACAGAACTTATTCATTCTTGATAATGATTATTAATGAAATATAAATATATGCAGTTTGATATTAAAAAAATCCAGCTTGTAAAAAAAATAAATAAATAGATGAAATCTATATATATCCTCACCATTTCTTAACTTCCAAAACCTGTCTGGAATATTTTCGTGTTAAGTTTGACTGTTTCAGCAATTATCTTTTTTTATTTATTTATTTATTTTTTAACGTGATATAGAGTAGTGCACTATAAAATAGAGCTTTGTACTGAACACATGCAATTAAGAGAAATAGTTTATTAGATGATCTGTATACACTGTGCATTGGAGCCAGTGATGGAGAGCATAATTATAGCTCCTAATTCTTAATTAGCCTGTGCAGTTCCAGGAACAGTAGTTATTAAGGAAAGTTAATGATTAGTAATTACCCGTGTTCGCTACTTATATGCATACACATTAGAGATTAATTCATAGTGACCCCTTGTACTTACATGTTGCCACACTTATAAGCAATGTAAACTGAGTCAGAGGAATTTTGCACAGGAGTTTTGAATGAGAGATTAGTGCAGAAGTCTGACATGCCAACATCTTTCCCATATTTCACCTGTGTGATAAGAACTGACATTGTGTTCCCTGCAGTAAAACTTACCTGGAATGGTAGCAGAGCGGGTGGGTAGAGGCTCTGAATGCAAACCCTTCTCTATCCACTCTATCTGTCCATTCTCTGAGGTGCTGTATGACAGGATAATTGGATAATTGCATTCTGGCACATGCGTCATTTAAATTGAGTTACATCCGTCTTTCTTCCCATGGATGTATCAGCATTATCTGAGTAGACCCAGTGGTGTCTAGCTGGGAAGTTATACCTCTCTTTCTTAGCATTTCCGCTGCCCTCACACTGCAGGCGAAGGGGGAGATGCAGGAGAAATTACTGTGCACAATGCACAACTGATAACACCTGTGCTTTCAGCTTACCTTTACCGTTAGAACTTAAAGGGTGTGCATTGTTCAGAGACTCCTTGGATACTGTACATACAGTTCATCTCTGGCAGGCTGCTCTGTTAATGTTAAGATCCCTTGAGTGTAGCTAGGTTGATTCTCATGGCCTCCATGTTTGAATGACAGGGTATCAGATTTTAGGTGTGCAGTGAGGTTGAGGGGATTTGCCATCTTTTTAGTCAAGTGCTTACATGTAAAAATATAATTATTATTATTTATTTATTTCAACAAACAGTGATGTGCTTAAACTGTTACACTTTAAAGTTAAAACTAGTGTTGCACTTGAACAGTCAAATGTGTTTTTTTTTGTTGTTTGTTTGTTTTTTTGTTTTGTTTGTTTTTTGGTATGGTTCTCCAGTTGGCATGTTCTTTTTTGTTTGTTTGTTTGTTTTTTGAATCTTGAAGTATTTTGTTTTATTAATAGGGGTCCAGGCATTTTTCATCAAACATCTTTATCGCAGTCTACATTTTCTTCTGTGCGGACATCAAACTGGGTCAATAGGTATTGCTTCCTCCACTACTCAGGTGCCTGATCAGCCTGATGGTGGCACTGATGGTAGTACTGTAGCTACCTCTGATTTCTTGGCTTAGTGGGAATTTGGACCATTTTGCTCTCCCTACTTAGAGCTTGAGCTAATTTGCTAAATATAAAATATCTGCTTATGTGTACTAGTTCTAGGATTTTTGGAATATATTCCCCACATTTTTGTTCCATTACTCTCTATATTCTGAAACTCATTTATCTAAACAATCATCTTAATATTTGTAAACAATTTGGCCACTACATGCCAACACATCCTAGCAGGGCCAGAGCTTAATTTACTGCAACAGCTATAACTCATGGTTGGTTTTATGGATTTGAATGAAACTTGAAAGCCCCACTCAGGAGAAGATTCTGATGGTATGTGCAGTGTTGGAGTTGTCGTCATCCATAGTGGGTGGGGTTAAGTTCAAATAACTGATTCTTTTCTGCAAGTGGATTTTTAATGATGACCTGATTTAAAAACGTGGCCGCCGTCATACGATTAGTTTCAGCAGGTTTTTCACAGATTGGATGAGGATGAACAGACTTGAACAGTATTTTCATCTGTGATCTATTTTGTCTTTTTTTTGGTCTTATGTACAGCTTGGCAGGAACTGGCCACTGTGGGCTCTATTTGTGACTGCTGCTTGGACCCCACAGATCACTGCTTGTGGCTATATTTGTTGTTGTTATTGTTGTTATTATTATTATTATTATTATTATTATTATTATTATTATTTTCAACAACATTATATTAAGTGATATTTCAGACTTCCTTTATTGACTTTATCATATCAGTTACTCACACCCCCAACTAAAGCCAAGATACAACAAAAAAAGAACTAAACTGTATTGATGTACAGAACATTACTTAAGCAATCAAATAGCAGCAAATTTGTGCAATTATAGTATGCATTGCTAATAAGAGTCAATGAGAGATTTCCTGAAGGACAGTGAACAGCACAAGACCATCCATTTGGGTCTAACAGCAAGGTAGTGTGGTCTGACTGCCCAAAAGTTGAACCTATCTAATTGTTTTAAAAAGAAACATCCTCTCACATTCAACTACTTCTATTTCCAGCAGCAGGTCTATGGAATGTTCACGCAGGTGAGCAGGAACCCTAGACATCTTTCTTCTGGTGTTTTTCAGAGTCACTAGAAAGGTCTCTTTAGTGTCCCGAGTTATTGTAACTGTGACCTTAATTGCCTACCGCCTGTAAATTGTTAGTATCTTAAGGACTGTTCCACAGGTGCATGTGCAATAATTGTTTATGGTTCATTGATCAAGCATGAAAAACATAGTTTAAACCCATTCCAATAAAGATCTGTAAAGCTTATTTGGATTTTACGAAATTATCTTTCAATTAAAAATAAAAGGGACTTTCTTTTTTTTTTTTTTTTTTTTTTGCTGAGTTTAGTAGTCATCAGAGTCACATAATTAGTGGAATGGAGTTCAATTGTTATGTGATCCCAATATAAATACGTCTGTTCCTGGAAGGCCTCAGAAAACATACCTAAACTAATATCATTATGAAGACCAAGGATCTATCAAAACAAGTCAGTGTCCACATACTTCCCAAACAGCAGGCTGTGTTTATTCACTGGTTTAAAATAATAATAATAATTAAAAAAAAAAAGCCAAAACCTTGCTAGAAGACTGTTGGAGTTGTCTTATTTGTGCACAAAAAAATATATTCTTTTGTGCACAAATAAGATTAAATTAACTGATTTTGGGAGTGGATAGGTGAGAAGATACATGGCTTTATCCGATTTTAAAACCTTTACAACACAAGCATATACATAACATACTATTCTAGAGCAGCATACAAGTCCACACAGAGTTTGCAACTGGTGAATGATCTCTAGGTGCCTCAACATTTGACTTCATTTTCATGACCAGTTTGCTATAGGCAACTCTTCCCATGCATTTTCACAGCACGTGTCTGAAATCATTTTAAGATCTTCATGTGTGGTTTCTTTGGTGCCAGACTGTTACCTTCCACACCTGAGGGACAGAGCTGGTATCCAGTAACTGTTGAAAGACTCCTGTCAGCACTTACCCAGCTGAACAGAGCATTCCCTCAGAACGTAGTCTTTCTATCCCCAGTGCCCAAAAGACTCCGAGCGATTGATGCAGAACAAAATGGGGTTTGATGTGTTGGATAAACAGAATCAGGATTTCCATAGTGTTCTTGTTTGCTCCTCTACATCCATAGTTCTTGAAGTGGGGTCTACAGTTATATTATTATTTGTACAGGATGATATAGATCTCATTATCGTTATTAAATGCTTTCAAAGTTATCGTTATTACTTAGTTATCATGTAATTCTGTGCCTCTTGATATGATATAAAAAATGTTGATACTACCTTTCAACACAGTGTGACGGTTTTGGGTTCTTTGGTTGGGTATGTGCAGAAATATGAAGTTCTTATGTGTGCGTGCTCATTTTATGAATCTCTGATTGTTTATTCCACAGGAGCACCTGTCTTTAAAGAAGTACATCGTAGACATAATGACTGACACCACTGTGACTCCTGAGACTAACCAGGACGGAGAGGAGAGGCAGAAAGCACGGAAAAAGGCCAAGAAACTCCGTGCACGGATGAACTCAAGGTGATTGTTTCCCCCCCCCCCCCCCTTAGTCTATTCTGTCTTTGTACTGTCTCTCTCTCTTTTTCTCTCCTTTTACTCGCTTCTCGCTGTTTCTCTCATGCCTGACAGTCACTCATATGACTCTAAGGACAACATGTCAACATATGAGAGCTTTATGAGTGACAAGGAGATGGAGAGCAGAGGCACTGTGCATCTTGGCTGTCTGCAGAGCAACACTGATGAGCTTAATTTATGGCCACTTTGTGTGATTGGGGAGGAAAAACTGAGAATCGATCTGGAAGGCTCCCTCACTTTCACCTGTTAAGAGCTTTTCTCCTAATTGGTTGCCACTGCGCTGCCAAAACTGAAGCCTCCTCTGGTGTACAATGGTATGTTAAAGTATGTGTAAACCATGCTTGTTTTTCTCTCCCCCCCCCCCCTATTGATTTTTAAATGAAGTATCAAAGAAAATCAATAGTAATCAACAAATAGGAGGCAGCGTGCCTCAGTGTCAAATCCTAGACCTGGGCACTATAAATTTAGCTCCTTGTCACAACTGTAGTGTGTGTTTATGTTTTACTGTGACAGGAGGGAGACAGATAGAGAGTTGAGACACATGCAGTTATTTTTCATGGTGTCGTAAGGAGGAGTCAGGAGAGATTAAGCTGCTGTGGGTGTGTCTAGCTGAGCTCAGTCTTTAATCCTACATTGCCCTCCCTATACGCCTCTTGGAGCATCTATGTGACTTGACGGTTAAGACTCTGGGTTACTGATCGGAAGGTCGGGGTTCAAACCCCAGCACTGCCAGGCTGCCAATGTTGGGCCCTTGAGCAAGGCGCTTAACCCTCTCTGCTCCGGGGGCGCCGTATCATGGCTGACCCTGCGCTCTGACCCCAACCTCCTAGCATGCTGGGATATTTCAAGAAAAAAGAATTTAACTGTGCTGTAATTTATGTGTCCAATAAAGGCTCATCATGTATTTTGGGTTATATTGTAGGAAATAACAGTTTGTAGCAGCTGTAAAATGTAAGCTCAATTGTAGCCTAGTTTAAAAATAAATGTACACTACTTTCGAGTTTATGGACTACTAGAAAATGCATGGTTGCAGCAAGTAGCATAGTTTTAACTGGAGACTCATCAATGGCATTTTTTCAGGCTGAGTTCGAGTACATGTTGTTTTGGTATTTGTTGATTCCCCATGATACCCCATGGAGTAATTATTAACCTACTTGGATGCCAAATCTGGGCCTCATAGAACATTTTTACTTGGCTCTGTTTGTTGTTCACTGCTAACAATGAACTTACCTGCTAAGTTTTATGTTTAACATGTTATGACATTTAAACAGGATCTTAATAAGGAGAGCGAGGGCATTTACCTCGATTGAGTCGTAGAGCAGTTATGAGCGAGAAAATGAATGCAAGTATGAATGCTGTGACTTGCACCTTGACTCACAAGCAATGTATACACCCTGGTGACAGGAAGCACACATGTATCAGTGCTCGGTACGCCTTACAGCTCCACACCCGTGAATACATCTGCGTGTGGATAATTTAAGGCACCTTGTGCTCATTTTTAATGCCCATGCTTGCTGATGCTGCTCTGCGCACCTCACACTCTCGGTTCAAAATGCTACTTCAAAATCATAATACGTTTTATCAGGTTATTTGTATTTTAGCAAGATGCTGTTGTTGCTCCTCTTGATATTTTCGCAGAGCACAGTTTGCAATCTGCTTTGCTTTGATCATTGTGAAAAACATCCAGATCGTTTTCTTTTTGTGTCATCTGTTCATTAGCGTGGCAGTTGCTTACATCGCATAGTATCACGTGCTATCAGATGTTAGTAAAGGAGCATTTTTAATCAGTTGAAGTCAAAGAGCACGGGAACAGAGCGATACATGATACCAGTATCGATGTCAACGCATCCCTAGTATTAATATTTCTCAAATTAAAACTAGAGCTGCAACAACTAATCGATAATAATCGATTATGAAAATCGTTGTCAACAAATCTCATTATGGGTTTGTTGGTCTGTGCTCGGCACGGGGTGCGTTTACTCATTACATTACTTCTGTTCCAAAAACACGCTTCAGAGAGTAAATACTAAATGTGTGTCCCAAATGATGTACTACACACTTACACTATGCACTCTGTACTCTGCCTTCTAGTGTGTGAAGTTTAGAAAGGTAATATCGTCTCAAAAGGAACACTAGCGGTTTTTTTACTAACCGGAAGTATAAGCTGCTTCCTAGTCGACGGCGCATGACGTCATACACACGTAATGCGATGCCTCTAGCTTTAGCAGATACCCAGAGTCACTGACAATGACTTTCTTCACTTTACTCTTTGTCAACGTTACTTTTTAAAAAAAAAAAAAAAGCCTAAATACTATTATATAATATAAACTTATATATTAGTTTATATTATATACAAGTATTTATGCATTATTTCTATGGATGCACAAAAAGCACGTATTGAAATAAAATGGCTGGATCGGGAAGGGGTCACAAGGTTGTGATGGCCTTTAACTGGAAACATGGCAAGCACGTCACACGACACTGTTACGAAACTTATTAATTCAATAATTCAAAAAGACGAAGTTTTGTGGACCAACCGAGAAGGCACAGCTGGTGTGGTGCCGACAAACATGGTCCCCTACAGTATGTATGAAGACTTTTGGGACACCTTGTACTATGTCAGGTTTTAACTAGCCCTTGAGTTAAATGATGATTTTTAGTCACTGTCAAAATTCATGTTACTTTATCTTCAGATAAATTCATTCAGACAAGTTTCCAGTTAAAGGCGCCTAACAAGCTCCTGGGGGAAGGCCCGAGGGCGAGTTCTGCTCTCTAAACAGGGCCAGGCTGGGCTTGCTCATTAATATCTCAGCAGCTCGGACTGGTGAGTGGCACTCTGCAGGGCTGGAGCTGAGAAAGTGACGGGCCTGAGCCCCCTCTGCTCGCTGTCACTCGCTGCTTAAGCCCTGGAGCGCCAAGCCTGAGAGAGAACAGGCACTCACAATCATAAATCACTGCCGCCTTTGGTCCCGGCATGGCAAGTTTAGCGGCTCCACCGCTGGGTGGAAATGAGGCATTTTATAGGAGCACAGGGTGGTGTTTGGAAAAGGCAAGAGAGCTTTTGACAGGCCTCCCAGGTTGCCCTGTCCTCTACTGTCATCGTTAAGCTCTTTTAGTCCTGACTATGATTGACCTGGGGACGAGTCCAGCACTATTTCCTTAGAAGTGTATTTTACAGATAAATTTCTTGTGTTTTCTTCCTCGTGTAAATATGTGGATGTTGTGAACCTTTCTGAAAGTAATGCCATTGTCTCTCTTTCTTGTGTGTGATGTTCGGTCCAGTGTATAGGTTGTCTTTTCCCCCGGTTTAGAAACAGAGTGCTCAGTGTACAGAACTGCATACAAAGGACCCCCTGTTTAATGCATAGCACTCTCACTAAGTTTACCAAAAAATTTCCTCTGGCAGGGAAAGAGGCGTCGAGCATGTGATGTGGACATACAGAAGTCGACAAAGGCACAACAAAAAAAACACAGTTCCCTTCTTTTCCCCCCTGACATGTTTTATATATAACGAAGGCTGCACCTGAACTGATCCTACGTTTTATGACTCCGGCATCTAGATTACGTCCATGTCCTTATGTGCATTTGTAGAATTTATAGATGGGTCCCAGTTTGTTCCTTTTTGTACATTTTCCACGGCTCCAGTTTTAATTCCTTATCCGTCAGCAGTGAAGTTCCATGATTGAAAGCCTCTCAAACCCAGCATTAAAATATTGCAGCAGCACCTGGCCAAATCCTCCATGTAACCGGTAGTGCCAAACCCCCGAGTTCTCGTTGCACCTTTTAAAACGGATACAGTGTATTTGTTTTTTTTTATCCATCTGGACGCACGGACATTTTTATGGCCCAGTTTAGGGGGGCCCACTATCTCTATGCAGCATGCGTGGAGGTGAATTTTGGGGCAGATCATGATGAATTGATTATTAGTTCTGCATTGTAGCCGTGTAGCTCCCCTACCCCCCTTTAATTCTGATTACTAATATTTATAACTCCCTTGCCCATTTAACAGGGCCTGCCGCCGCCAGTGATTGATGGCCCGGCCATTGCTCCCCGTTTAACCTGCACGGGTATAAAGCTGTCAGAGATGAATATTGTAATTCGCAGGATGATGAAGGGGCCAGGTATAGTTCAAGCCTTCCCTCAATACTCTGCTGTATTCTTTATGCGGCCTCTCTGAGGTTGTGGTAAATAATGCACCGTAGCATTGGGCTTTGTACTTCTCAATGTACAGCAAGGGTGGTCTGTGTAACCAGTGTCTAGATTAAATCTCTGTGACTTAGGTAGCCTTTACCTAAATCTCTGTCTCTCTGTTTTTAAACTCCAGAAAGGTGTTAAATATCTAAACATCTGACATTTCTACCTGAACTTTTTTTTTTTAATGTAACATTGGTGTAGACTCTAAACTTCACATACCTCTTTTAAGAACTTTTTTTTTCTTATGAGTGTCTAAAGAAAAGATTTAACGTTGACGTAAGCCTGGGGGTCATTACATGCTACGTAGTTCACTGTGGCCTTTTCCCCAGCATTCCTGTCCCCTTGAGGTGTATTATCAAATTCAAGTTTATAGTGTTCAGACTGATTTATTCCCCTCTTAAAGATCAAAAATAAGGCTTTTTTAATCCAACATCTGCTGAAGGCATTTGATTTGATTTTTTTTTTTTTAATTTCCCACTTACCCTGGTCAGTAATTAAACACTCAACTTATCATTAATTAATCACGCTAAGCTCAATTCATGTTTGGCATACATTAAAGTGAAAATTGCATATTGAGAACAACAATGTGTCAGTACACTTCTGAGCATTTGAACTAAACTTTTATTGATGTGTATTTAAATGTGCACCTTTATGGGCTGACAGATGAGGGCTGTTTTTGGATTGAATTACACTGGCAGCCCCAACAGAAATGCTTTTTACTCTGCCACTAGTCTTAGACTTTGTCTGGAAAAGCAGTCTTTAAAATATTGATATTAAATATACAGTGCCCTCCACTAATATTGGCACCCTTGGTAAATATGAGCAAAGAAGGCGGTGAAGAATTGTCTTTAGTGCTTAACCTTTTGATCTTTTCTTAAAGAAATTTAAAAATATATACACTGCTCTCATGGATATCAAACAATTGCAAACAAAACACAGGTTTATCAAAAAAAAATCTTTGTTAAATATAGGTGTGCAACAATTATTGGCACCCCTATGAATTCATATAAGAAAAATATATTTCAAGTATATTCCCATTGATATTTTACATTTTTTAGTACACCTGGGTGACTAGGAACAGGAAATTGTTTGACCATGACTTCCTGTTTCACAGGGGTATAAAAAAGGAGGTAACACACAGGCCAAATTCCAAAAATGGCTTACTGACTACAAAGTCAAGGTCCTGCCATGGCCATTCCAGTCCCCTGACTTGAAATGCATAGAAAACCTGTGGGGTGAACTGAAGGAGAATCCACCAGCATGGACCTCGAAATTTGAAGGATCTGGAGAGGTTCTGTATGGAGGAATGGTCTCAGATCCCTTGCCATGTATTCTCCAACCTCATCAGGCATTATAGGAGAAAACTCAGAGATGTTATCTTGGCAAAGGGAGGTAGCACAAAGTTTTGACTAAAAGGGTGCCAATAATTGTTACACACCTATATTTAACAAAGATATAGATTTTTTGTATAAACTTATGTTTTGTTTGCAATTGTGTGATATCCATGAGAGCAGAGTATTTTTGTGAATTTCTTTAACAAAAGATCAAAAAGTTAAAAAATAAAGAAAATTTTCACAGCCTTATTTACTCATATTTACCAAGGGTGCCAAAATTAGTGGAGGGCACTGTAGACATGGCCCTGGTTTTCTGGGAACATTCATCTTTCAGTACGGTCTTCCGGAAAGTGGCAGAGTTTATCAGCCGCAGGTCATCTCTCCCTCGGGTGGTTTGTCAGGAGCTGATCGATCAGTCTTACCGGTGAGATGTAGCATGGACAGGAATCTGTCTTGTTGGTGTACCACACCGTGGCTCACGTGGTTGTTGGCTAAACCCCTTAAGCTGGAGATTTGCTGCGATATTTATAAGCACCATTAGCATTTAAACTTGATCTGTAAATGGAATTTGTTTGTCTTCTCATAGTTTGATTTGTGTATGAAGTTCTTCTAAATGGTTTTGTCCAAGTGAACATTTTACTTGTTTGTATGCAAACTTTTGGTTTTTTTTAATGGAAGTTTAGAGAGCAGCTGACAGACTAAATAAACAGTATGAGACACAGATTGACCTCCTGATCTTTTCTTTGTTCTCGCTGTCCTCTTATCTCCTCATGTCCTCAGGCTGACATGTGTAGGAGATCTCTCTCCCTAGCGCGCTCGCTCTCTCTCGCTCTCACTCTCTCGCTCAGGCTCTCTGATGGACTGTTTGTCTTCTTCCTTCTCAGGGCTAAGGAGTATGAGACATCCGTAGAGGCGAAGATGCAGATTCCAGATTCTCCTTACAAGGCCAAGTAAGCTGCCAGTTCTGGTTATAGTGAATGTACACCCACACCTGAGCTGTATCTACAAGTATTTGGCTTGCTCCTATCTCTGAAATGTTGTCTTTTAATCCCTTCACACCCTACACACACTTAACACCTCCCAAAGACTTGTATTATTCAAGAGTGTTTGTGTAAATTTGGATGATAAATGTGGTGGACCAGGCACGATAGATTTTTTTTTTTTTTTTTTTTTTTAATTTTTACTTCTCCCATTTTGCATTTATGAGGCTATGGTCGTTCGTGTGTGGGGGGCTTAGTGGTTAGTACGTTCGCCTCACACCTCCAGGGTCGGGGGTTTGATTCCCACCGTGGCCCTGTGTGTGCAGTGTTTGCATGTTCTCCCCGGGGGTGCTGCGGGGGTTTCCTCCGGGTACTCCGGTTTCTTCCCCCAGTCCAGAGACGTGCATGGTAGGCAGATTGGCGTATGAATGGGTGTATGAAGGCCCGGGGGCCTTCTTCAGTTGTCTTGACTCAGTCTTGCCACTGGATCATGGTGGTCACCAGGAAGTGAGAGTGTGGCCGATGCTGCGCAAGTCTTCCTTACTTTAATCCAATTCACACGCAAGTCGAGTTCCAGTTTGTGTTCTCCATAATGGAGGCAGTCGAAATTGACCGACGAACTCCTGTGTGTGTGTGTGTGTGTGTGTGTGTGTGTGTGTGTGTGTGTGTGTGTGTGTGCGCACGCGTGTGTGTGTGTACGCAGACTGCAGCGACTGGTGAAGGACTTGGGAAAGCAGCTGCAGGGACAGGACAGTGGCCAGTGGGCCAACAACAAAGTGTCTGGCTTGGACAGAACCCTGGGGGAGATCTCCCGCATTCTGGAGAAACAGGTACTATATGTATAATGGAATTAGCAAATGCAATTACATGTGAAATATTGTTTTCTTTTATTTATTTATTACGATAGGTTCCTCCTATTTTGTCCTCGACTTTGTAGTAAGTTTTAAACAGGTCATCACAATCATACCGCTCTGACTCTTACCTGTCCATAGTTCTTTGGCATTGCAGGTCTCCAGATGTCTCTGTGATTGGTTTGCCACAGTGCCCTAGAAGTCTGCCCTATAGTGTGTTCAGATTGTGTGTTTGCATGTGCGTAAGGATTTGAGCGGGAGATAAGCCTCCTGGCTGCTCTGTGTGCAGACTCTCCTAAACCACACAGCTTTGGCTGGAGTCCTCCCTGTCTCAGTCTGCACCGAGTATCACGTTCCTTCCCCAACTCTTTGCCCTTGGTTATTTGGTAACGAGGGCCAGATTAGTTGCATGTTTTCATTGCAGCAGATGTTATTAATCGAGCAGCTACCCATTTGTTAAGCAGCCAAACATGCTTTCCGGTGTTCGTCTGACCTCTCAAGCCTGCCGGTGCACGTTGCGGCTTTACACAAAAACTCGTCGGGTTTGTCGACGTAAAATTTAATCCAAATAATTGGAAACAATAAATGCAACAAAGCATTTAAAGATGTGTTCTCTGGCACTTGGAAGTGTTCCCCATCTTGTCTTTTTCCTGTGAGACACCTGTATTCAGTAGAATAAAACTGTTCAGATCTTTACAATATTGTTTGTTTTGCAGCATTTTATTTTTCAGCAGTTCACATGTTGGATTAATGTGCAGTATTTGCAAAGGCATTACTTCTTGTCCTTTAGTCAGCTAATGCCCAATATTTGTTGCACTTTTTATGACTGGCTGATCAATACTAGGTTGGATAAATGGCAAACATCTGGGTTTTTTTCTATATATTTATATACACAAAGGAAAGAAATGAACAATCCTAGCAAGTGCCATGCTGTAAAAGACCTGGGTGTCTGTGTGGGCGGGAGGATTGGATGTTGATGGTGTCACTGCACTGGCTGGAGGGAGGAGATGCTGGATGTTAATGGTTGAAGGGATTTCTCCAGGGAGAGGGCTAGTGGTGGAACAATCTGGTAAAGCATTGCTAATTGGAGGATAGAGTGGAGTCTGAGTCTTGTATAGAGCAGAGTACTGGTGGAGACGCACCAACTGGCGATACTTTTATTTCTTAACATGTATATGTGTGTTTTATATTAAAATATTGTATTTAGGAGTTCAATTATCAAATGAATCTGATTGTAGGCTGATTGTTTCCCTTCACATTTGCATTGTGGTTGAAATGAGCCTTTTAATGCCATGTAAGACGTGCATGTTAACCATCATATTTGAATGTAGTAAGGTGCAGACACCACTCTGTAGACTATGCCCAGATTAGTCATATCTAATCAGATTAAACACTTTTTATTTGACCTCCCCTAACCAAATCACTGTCTGTGTTATTTTGTTAGATGCGTTTTAAGACTGCAGATTCCCTCCTGCGTTCAAGTGTTTTCTCTCATGCTATCCCAGAGGCCTTGTGGTCTCTCTCATACCGACTGGTTCTAGAGTTTTCCACTGAGACCTGCCTTTGAAGATCCCTCTGTTGCTGTTTTTCTAAGTCAGCAGGAATAGTGAAGTGCTTGTGGAAATGTCAGTTCTCCAAGCTTTTCCTTGGGCTCTTGTGGGGATAGGAGTCTCTCAGTTTTGTATCTGGACTTCATTTGAGCTGTCCGTCAAACCGCGCCGATTCCTTCAGCCGAGCCGTACCCAAAGTGGCGTCACTGGGGTTGTGTGTGAACCAGGCTGCTTAGGCACTTCCTCCTCTAATCCCTGGACAAAGTCAAATAAATATCTGTCTCCTTCACTATGAGGCGTCTGCCCACAAGCTGCTCCGCCTGCTCACTTTTAGTCAGGAGCGTTTAGATTATTTGACCTAACAAGCATCTCTCGTGTCACAGACTCACCTACAGATTTGTTTTTTCACAGTCACCGTATCTGATTCAGTCTTCACTTTCTCAGCTAATTCCTTGAACAACACCCGACACTGCTCCCACTCTTCTCCTCTTTCCTCCCCAGCAGCACTGCTTCAGCTTTAACCGTGGGCTCCGACCCCTGCCCGCCTCTCCCTCTGAGGCTACTAATGGTTTTTTTTGTGTCAAACCAGGTTTCATTTTGACTTGCTAGTAAATGACTGATCCAAGAGGGTTAAATTTTTTTTTTTTGCTTGTTGTTTTACAGAAGGGTCTGGACAGTCTTCTATTCTTCAGCTTTACCTTACAGCTGCTTACCTTGGTTGAATGACCTCATGTATTTACCCTGAGTGCCGGCACATGTTTGTCACTGCTTTCAAATAAAGGGTCAGGAGAGCCGGACTACGTTTATGACACTTCGGGGACTATCAGTACCATGGTGGAGGCAGCGGGCTGCCACTATTTACATTTTCATTTGCCAGCTGTCAGGGCCTGGCTTCCCTTGGTGGCCAACTGGTTGCTTGCTGTACCTGATCAAGAGGCCCCTGAATAGAGAGAAGGGTACTGCGGGAGCTTGTTCCTTGTCCATAAATCCCACGATAGATGACCTCATATTAGAAAGGGTCAGATTTAAGTTGGCTGATTCACAGAACCTTGATGGACTTTGAGGGTGTGGACATGTTACAGCTTTCACATCAATATAGTGTTAAGTGGCTTTGAAAGGAAAGTGTGTTGCTGATAGATTTTGACATGGTTAGTACTGTTACGTGAGACGACTTGGGCGAAACTCTCTAAAGTCCACTAGGTGGCAAATCCTTTCAATCAGAGTTTTCCGATTCGTATTTTTTTTTTTTTTTTTTTTTTTTTTTTAAATATATATCTTAAACCTAATATGCAGGTGTTTTTAATTCTGGTACAGCATCCAGTTTGCACCATGTGTGGAAGCTGGCAAACATTATTATGTGCAACACAAGGGAACCAAAGAACCAAAAATGGGAAACATCACTTTAGATATGTGTGTGACAGGAATTCTTTTGGCTACTGAGGTTAGATTTAGATATAGGCAAACCATTGAATAGCTGAATTAATAATGGTCAATGAGAGGTTTGCTCACAACGGAACGTGTGTGTGTGTGTGTGTGTGTGTGTGTGTGTGTGTGTGTGTGTATGGAGCTGTCATCACGTTATATCATTACTCCTACCTATTTTCCCTTTTTTGCATGAGATACTTCGAGCCCTAATGAGAAGTCCGGTAGGTGAGCTGTGAGTGTGTAGAAGCCCTCTCTCTCTCTGAATTCAGTCTGAATGACAGGCAAAGCCACAGGGGGATTACCTCTAAAGAAAGACACTGGACATGGTTATGACATTCACTCTGCGCCATCAGTTAGGTAATTTTCCAACTCTAATTCCTGGACTAATTCTTTTGTTCCACTTGGCTTGGCATTGCATGTGTAAGTGTCTATGGAATTCCCATTTTCCCCTCAGGTGTAGGTTAGAGTAAATACCAGAAAACCCATAACCAAATGCAATTGGATGCCATGTTTTAAAGGATATATTGGTTAACAAATATGAAAGTTTAGTATTCCCCATATTACATATTAATTGATTAAGTGTTCACTGAAAGTTAAATTATCAGTTTAACTGTAGAAATAGATCATGGAAATGCGCCCCCCCTGCAGTATTTTGTTTGCTATTTTGTCCCAAGGATTTATACCTAGTGTGGTTAAATGTTCAGCCTGAATCTAACAGGAAAATACAAACCTTACAACTGCCTGAGATTTTCTTTACTTGAAAAACACCATCCTGTGGTTCCTGTGGTTCCTTCAATTTTGTGCCTCACTTGTCACTAATGAATGGTGGTCCTTTCTTTTACATAAACCAAACTCCAAACTGTTTCTCATTCGAAATGAACCGTCACAAATCATCCTTTACTATATACTTAGCTCCATTCCATTAAGCCATGTAAACATTAAAATGCTACAGATCTCTTGTTGTGGTTTTCAGCTCTTTCCCTTTCTCTCAGATTTTAACTTGGACCTCTTAAGGATTTTGTTTATTCTCCTTGCGTGTTTTTTCGTATCTCTGTTTGATCCCAAAACATTGCCTCTTTATGCTTGCGCTCTTGTTCATTACAAGCCAGAACTGCAAAATGAAGTTTACGTTATTGGAGTGCTTGACCAAAATCGGATGGGCCTAGTACGCATCCTTGGTGGACCTCTCCATCAACGAGTCCTCAGACAGTTGTTGTCCATCTGTTGTTGCAACGTTTTGGAAGTTGGATACTAATTAAAGTGATGTCCAGCCCATCCTGCCATTTAGCCTAGTGCTTACCCCACCCCAGCACCTCTGTCCTGACCAAAGCATAGAGCAGCTGTCTGGGCCTCTGATTAGCCTGGGCTAAAGTGGACACCCAGGATAATAATTGGATAAGGTTTTCAAGCAGTATAATTCAGGCTTGTACCCTTCCTTCCACTCCCCCCATTCTCTTTTTGCCCTCTCATCTGTCTTCAGGTCTTTTGTCTGAGGTCTCTGTTTGAGAAACGGAGCCTCTCATCCTATTATTCTGTTGTTGGAGTGTCTGCCAGTGATGGGTGAGTGAAGACTAGAATCTGAAATCAGCAGTGGATTTGGACATCACTCATCAGCTCAATGTGGGGCGGCTTTGTCGCATTTCTTAATGCCAACAGAGCTAAAACAAATAATCCTGCATGTATATCAAGATTATCAAGTTCTCGAATTGAACTACTTGAAAAATGCGTTTACGCACGTGGGCTTTTGAGGTAGTATGATGCATTTAAAAAGGCGTTACTTTTTATTTGAAAGGAAACATCAGGTTTGTCAGAAAAAATCTCTAGCACACTCACCACACACAAACACACATTTTGGTTGTTTTGCTAATGTGGCGTGGTCAGACGGAACAAAAACAGGTTGTTAAATGCAGATGGTATGACTGAAAATATTAAAAGGGAATCCTTTTAGCAGCATATAAAAGTGACATTTGTCAACCATCTCCAGGAAAGTGAACAGTATACTTTTGGCGCAGGTGCAGTGGTGTGATGTAACTAAGCTCAGATCTGTTAGCTTCATTGCGTTATAGTAATAATCTGTTTCTCAAGAGCAGTCAGCATGTAATCATCTTGTAAATGTGAAGTGAAATTGAATGTTAGAGCTGGGATTATGTATCCTTTTAGAAACATTTTACACACCTATTTCCTCTTTACCCCAAGTACTTTTATGTTTTGCTTGTACCAGAGTTCCTCCATATTACATGCAATGGGCTGCATGCTGGTATCTGTCAGTAAGCCGGCTGTAGGTGGGGTGAGATGACTTCCTCTGATCTGAGCTTCTCAGGTGGATACCAGGAACATACAGGCCCTGTCTAACCCCATGTCTCCCCAAAACTTTTCTTAAATGGGCCACCAGGACAGGCCTGATCTTCCCTCGCCTCCAGCCAAAAGATCCTGTGCTGATGTGTGAGCCTAAGCCTAAGGCTGCTTAAGCCTCCCTCACCGCTCTCGGCTCTGTTGATGAGGAATTGAGAGGAAGACAAGCAGTGTCTCTTGGAAGGTGATGGAGTCGACGCTGAGCTCCTCTTAATCACCTTTTGCTGTTCGGCATGCGCTGCCTTTGGTGTACCTGACAATGTGCTTGTTCCAATCTCTTAACCCTGCCAGGGTTCAGCCTTCTTTTGCCACCAAATCTTCAGGAATTATTCTTTGGCGCTACCCATGATTGACAGGAGAAGAGCTTATGTGTAATTTTGCAAAGCGCTTCCACTGTTCAACGCTCAATATGTTCAGGCTTGTTGGCAGGTTAACCATCCCCTGAACAAAAACAGCCTGAAGTGCCTGACTTTGAGTGCTGTCACACAGCATAGGAAACTCTGACCTCATTAAGAAGTGGAAGCGATCTTCTCATCTTGCACTCAAGTTCTCTTCACTCTGAAAGCTCGAGTGACTGTGTATCTTCTCTCTGTCTTAAATTATTTTTTCTTTCTTATTTTTAGATATATATTTGGAGCTTCATGTTTTTACTATATTTACTCTTCTTTACTGTGAACACCAAGTTTTACAGCCAAGTCAGAATACGCGATATAAATGCTTTTTTCTCTCGCAGAACAAGTTTAGTAATTTATTATTGGATTGAGGAGACTTTGGGACGTTTGTGGTCTGGAGCCACTGCCAGCCTCTGAGATGCTTCTTTCCTTCGTCAGCTAAAGCCCAAGAGATCTGTGGATCTTTGTCTTACATCACATGACTCACTTAAAGGGTTCCCACTTTGAACTTGAAGGAATTTTATGATGCAAGTAAAAATGTCAAGTCTGTAAACAGTTTGATTTGAGAAGCATGTCAGTTGAATGACTGGTTTATGTCCTCTTTTAGACATGGACACTCAGCCACACCATATGAGTTTCAGGCACAGTTTGGTTGACCTCCTTTTAAAAGTTTTATCACTTTTATCTACGGTAAGCAACGAACAAATGCTGCATTTGAAACAAGTCTGCTTTGTGCATGTTCTCTACTCTTAACATGATATTGTGTAAGTAATGTTTTTATTTTTCCCAGCAATCCATGCCCTTATATTCCCTAAGCTCTTGTTTGTCAGGCTAGACCACCCTTGCTTTGTGTGCAGGTCTGTGTATTTGTTGTCCTGCGTCAGGGTTGGGGTTGGGGGGGGGGGGTAAAAGGGTTGCGCACTTTTGAGATTTAGCAGGAATTCTTTGGGGATCACTTTTTTTTCAGTTGTCACTCAGTCCCGTTTGGAAAGAAGGAGGTTGGGAGAGAAAGACGGGATCCTTACACAGCGAGAGCAATGTGATACCTCGCCCCGTTCTCCTCTGCATGCGTGTTCATGACTGACTCTCTCTCTCTCTTTCTCTCTTTCCCCTTCTCTTTCTCTTCTCTTCTTCAGAATAATGCAGATCAGGTAGCGTTTCAGGTGGGAGGGGGTCTGTCTGCACTGGAACAGATTCTGCAGGTAGTCACGGCTGCCTCCACTCCCACAGCCGTCCCACGCATTCCACTTAAGTGAGTACCAGCTCTTGCAAAGTCTCTCTCTCTCTCTCTCTCTCTCTCTCTCTCTCTCTCTCTCTCTCTCTCACTCACACACACACACACACTGCCTTTTCAGACACGTTTTTAAATGTTTTTCTGTTTCAGCCTCTTTTTTTTTTCTTTCCTAAAGCTTTATATTTGTCATTAAGCTTTACTACCAGTCAAAACTGTCGTAAGCTTAATTAAAAGTTTAATTAAACTCTATTATCTTGTCGAAGGTAAATTATCTATCATGTGGAAGGTAAATTCCACAATCATATTTTATTAGGTGAAAACATTCTTGTGCTCCTAACAGATTTCATACACTACATGGAGAATAACTTTTTCATAATTAATAATTCATTATGATTACATAATTAACTGGAGAAGCTCTCTTCTCTCTGCCCATGATTGGTGATCATAATCCAGGCTCCCAGAACAACTCCATCTCAGCTGTTCAGACAGTTCCTCGTTATCCAGAACCCCTTCATTGCAATAAATAGTTACAAATGCGTAATGAATAAGGATGCTCTCTGTTTAGAAATAAAAAGGGCTGCATTTAAGTCATCCATTTCTCCTTTGCTTGCTGCCATACAAAGGACACATTTATTGAGTGCGTCACAGCGAAATGGAAGTGTGGTTTGAATAGTGGCAATGGAGTTTGCGGGGTTGGCCACTAGATAACCTCACAGAGAGAGCTTTTTCCACTAGAGAGAGCCCTTAATGGACTAGAATGGCTTCTCTCTCCATCATTAGCATTTGCTTTTTTTTTTCTTCCAAATATCCCCTAATGGAGGAATGTTACTTATATTTATAATGCTTTTACAGGCCATCTAGTGTTTATTGATTTTTTTTTTTCTTTCCCTCTCAATCTCTCACACTCTCTCGCTCTTTCTTAATCAGTCATTCATTGTAGAAAATTTGAGAGGAAGTTTAGGATTGTAATAGATTTTTATGAACTGAACTGGAGTGAAGTTTTGGAGGAGGGTAGGTCTGGTTTGGGCTTGATTAACCTATGTGTGTGTGTCTCTGTTTGCGCACCAGTTCGTGTGTGTGCTGGCCCGGCCGTTCAAACACTTCCGCCGTTCTCTTGTTGTTTTGAGATATCCACTTAACTAGCTCGGAAGGAGGCCCAGATCTTTGAGGCACGTCTGTCATTCGTACTGGTCTGTTGCAATCACACACTGAAGTGGCTCTTTTGTAAGGATTAAAGAATGTCCTCATCTTCACTTCCTATCATGGCTGAATCACTTCCCAGTTTTGGCTTGTTGAAAAGTCTACCCCTCCTGACGAACCATGAGTATTCACTGAAGATAAATAGGAATTATTTCTAATAGATATTGAAATTTTTTTATATATATATATATATATATATATATATATATATATATATATATATATATATATATATATATATATATATATATATATATACACACACACACATATACGTGCCCCGCAATTTCATGTCACTACCGAAACCGTCCATTGGCTGAGACTGATTTTAACCACACCCCTACATTTTTGATCAGGAAATATTGTGTCCCTCTCTCTCATAGCTACATGGTGAGTAGATAGGTCCCATCATTTTGAGGTAAATGTGTTCAAAAGTCTGAAAATCTGTGTGTAACTTTAAGGAATGTCACTACCAAACCCCTTTTATTTGTGTAATAAACAAACTTTTTTGGGTGTTGTTCCATACAATTTTGTTTTTGTGTGTACAACTGTTCAGAACTGTGCTAGCTAACCATGTGCTGATTAGCATCGTTGAGCTACGCTCAAAAGTATCTAAAATTGTCACTACCGTACTAGATACAACCGAAACATGTAGTGAAGTCTCAGCCAATGGACTAAAACATACACTGTTTCACTAGTGACATGAAAGTGCGGCACACGTTTGGACAGCAGTTCTGTAGAAGGGCTCATATAGGAGATTTTTGCCCTTTAAACTGTTAGAAAAATTAAACTATCGCCATTGTTCAGATTATCTGAATGGCTCACACAAGATGAATGGTGTATAGTAGGTATTGGACACCCTGAGAATGACCAGGGCCAGTTGTCTGGTTTGTGAATGGCTCTCACCACTACTTCCTGTATGACAGGCTGAGCAGAGATCAGGATAGTAAGACTGCCTAATTTCTCCTGCCTGTCATGCCGACGCTTTCTGTCTTAATTCGCTCTATGCTTATTGTAACTCATAGGCAGGCTTGTGATTGGCAGGAGGAAGATGGTGTTGCACCATCGTCCACCCTGGCCTATGTCTCTTTTAAAAAAAAAAAAAAAAAAAAAAAAAAAAAAAAAAAAAAAACCTTTTGTCATTGCTGTTCCTAACTAACTCGCGCCGTTTTAACCTTCATACTTGTAAGAAAACGATGACGAGATACTACAGTGTACAGTATCGGAACAGGGCATGA
The DNA here is from genome assembly GCF_023375685.1 of Ictalurus furcatus. Lineage (NCBI taxonomy): Eukaryota > Metazoa > Chordata > Actinopteri > Siluriformes > Ictaluridae > Ictalurus > Ictalurus furcatus. The sequence goes on along the minus strand of NC_071268.1, from coordinate 18,541,309 downwards.
TACAAGTGTGCATGCGCTAATCATTCTTCCTCATCTCTGCTTCATAATGGAACTCGACTGAGACACTAACCCTCACAACAGCTCTAGTTTATCTGTTTACTGTAATGCTGGCGTATCGATCGCCTCCTTTCAGATAAGCTGAGTGATTTACAAAAAAGAACAACTGCGGAGATGCTGCTGGAATATTACGCCCCAGGGAGGAGAATTCCATCTTGTTAGCATTACATTAATGGGCTAATTCCAGCGCGAGGCTCCGTTAATGTCCCTGTGCTACACTGCGGCTCAGAGTGGAGGGTTGGGCAGCAGGGGAGGAAATGGGGGTCGGATGTCTGGAGCAGGAAGGTCATTACGTTTGTGTGAGTAACGGGGCAAGGGAAGAGCATGCAACAACCTGGACGTTAACCCACATGCTTACTGTTTAACTCTACAAGACAGGGATGTAAAAGTCCATGTGAAACAGTCACTCTTGTATATCCTGCTACAGTGATTTTCTTGTTAGTAAAATTTTATTCTTCGCCATTTTGTGAGAAACGGCATTCCGTCAAGCTTACTTTGTTGATTTGTGAGAGAAACGTACTGAGTCACAGCGATCCCTGCCTCTACGCAGAGACAGAGGATCACTTTTTAAATGAGTTTCACACTGACAGTGGTGGAAAGGGGAAAATGTTTTCCCATTTTAATTTTATTACTTGTCACTCTTATTAATCTTTTTAATTGATCAGCCATGATTGCTGTCTATTTGATCATACAAATTATTATTGAAATTGATATCTCTTACTTTTGTCATTGTAAACATACTTTGACATGTTTATGATGATGACAGCCCGACTGCTTGTCTGTAAGAGAGCCTCTTGTATGCTTTTATGCTGTAGAGTGTGCTGGATCCCCTGAGACAAGACAAGAAAGCACATAGATTAAGCTGTAAAGCTTTTTTTTTTTTTTTTTTTTTTTTTTTTTTTTTGAGTCTTACCTTTCCCCCGGGGATGAAGAGTGTGTGACTATACTAGGAGGTGTGTCTGGTTTTGAGATGAGTTTTGTAGAGCTTTAGAACACATTCCACGGTCTCCCAGTAGGGGTCACTGAAGAGGACGGAGGAGAAAGTGAGAGAGCTGGGCTCGAGACCAGGCTGCTGTCAGCACACAAGCCCGAGAACAGGGAACTGAGTATGATTAAGTCACCGCTATCCCAGAGACACACGTCTAGAGCGATGGTGGGGGTCACTTCTAAACGGATTTTATAAATGACTTTAAGGAAATCAGTTTTTTCGAAATAGACTAGAGACATTTGAAACTTTCCCCAAGGTCAACAGGTCTGAAAAGTTTCGGAAATGGAGAGCACTTTGCCCGTGCTCTAAGTGTGGCCCACTTTGTGCTCCAGCATCCTGTGCTGTCTCACTTTCTGAGTGCTGCTTGCGAGCGCAGTGACGCGGGGCTGCTTGTCACCTCACCTCCGTGTCACACGATGACTGAATGTACCCGGTGAAAGCTTCCACCAAGCGTGGTTTCATTTCAGGATGCCATTATGCTGCACACGCGCATGTGTGTGTACGCATGCTGTGCGGTGCGTGACAGAGCACCCGAGACTTATGCCCCAGCTTATGCCCGGCCATTTGCAGAACACCGGGAGGAATGGATGTCTTGGAAGCAGTCATGATATCGGAAAAGATCAGTGGCAGAATCAAATTAAATGTCATTTGGATTGCAGTGAAAGAAAGGATTGTTTAACAAGTGCTAGGCAAAGGATTTGCTCTTCACCTTTTCTTTTTGGCTCTAGCTTTTCCTTTCCCTCAAGGCCCCCCTCCTTTTTTCCTCCACTTCCTTTCCAAAAAGCAGGTATTGCAGTCAGGCTGAGTACTTGTTCAGATTTCTGTGTTTTGCGTATGTCAAGCCTGAGTGGACATATAGGAGAAAGGGGGAGATTATATTGAGAGATTGGGAAATGTGAGCTTCTGGCCTAGGTCAGGCTATTTCCTGGTTGATAACCCAGTTACAAGGGGGTGCAGAAAACGACCTTTACATGTTGCTGCTGCTTATCCACCACATCCAGATCTCTGGTTTTGGGTGCTCCTTCTCCCGACGAAGTGCACCCGTGTTCCCATGCGGCTTTAGTTTCCAAACCTCTTCAGTTTTGTAAAAGAAAAGTTTTGGGGCAAACGCGTCGTATAGGAGTGATACCCCCTCCCGTGCCCTCCCCGAGGTTTTCCATCTTTCCTGCCATCTTCCTGTTGTCCCTGGGATACCTCATGGATTTCAGAAGGGGTTACATGGGTTTATTTGAGCCCATGGGTCAGTTTAGTGACCCGCTAACTAGGGCCACCCAGGCTGATGAATATGCCCTGTGGGCGTGATCTACATGTGAAGGAGAGGGTGCAAAGGTGTGGCCTTTACTGTTTGCCACGGTGGGCTAATCAGAGGGTAGGTCTGCTTGGGTGTCTGAGGTTAAGCTGGTTAGAGTAGGTGAGGAGATTACAGTGCTTGTTATCTGCATCTCTTGGTCCTGTATCCTTTATCCATTCCTCTTTATCTCCTCTGCAATATCTCTCTCTCTCTCTCTCTCTCTCTCTCTCTCTCTTTCCCTCTCACTCACCACCGCCCCCCCTTCCCCCCCTTCCTCTCCTATACTCTATGCTCTGTTAGTGTAGGGTGCCTTTGGAACTTAATCCTATGTCTACAAGATAAGGCTTCATTATGGCCAGATTAACAATGCGCCTGTTGTTTTTGGGGGCAGCCTACAGTCTGGTAGCAGAATGGGCACTGAGCACCATGGACCATCCTGAAGCCAGTGAGCACTGTCAGGAGCAGCAGTCTGTCAGGGAATCTCAGAGCGAGGAATGTTGCCTTCAAGAACGAATGGCACATGTGGGCCACCGCTGCATACTCCTCGAGTAACACGAGAACAAGTACAATGGCACTTTACCAAATTGCTCATCAAAATCTTTGACGCAAGCTGTCATCATCAGGGAGAAGGGGCTCGAGATTCCATACTCAAGCCTGGTGTTAGGTGTCATGCTAATCACTCTCAGTTAGCCAAGAGCGAGCTGAAATAGCAACCGGGTTACAGCTTCCTGTTGCTGACAAGAGTGTGAATATTAGTCATTTTAGCAGTACAGTGACAGCTACAACTATTTTATAATGTGTCTAGCCTGAGCCAGTCAAGTTCAGAATTAAGATTTCTACCACAAGAGCCTTTTTTGTTTGTTTGTTTTTGTTTTTTGTTTTTAAACCTGTTATTTAGCAAATAAGCTATTTCTAAAGCTTGTTTTATACTAGAGGTAGCATGGCACAAGCAGCAAAGCTTCCATGATGATTTTGTTTTTACACAAATCCCAGGGAGTATATTTTGTATGTTTCTAGTGGCATGAATGTGCTTTGTGAATTTGTATGTGGTTCACACAGCTAGACTAATATTAGCACAGCAGAAAATAGTGAAGGAAAACATCTCTTGCATGTTATTATTTCAAGCTGCTTTTTCCTCCAGGCTGTATTTTGACCGCATGCTGAAATGTCGGCTCTTAATTGTTTTGCTCCACCTTTTTGTTGTTTTGCATAATTACCACTTATTCTTCAGTGGCGAGTATGCAAACCAGGAACTTGTCCAGCAACTGTGTAGTCCCTGAAAAAAGGTTAGAGAACCTTGATGAAAACGCTCTTGTAGAAGACAAATCAACGACCGCACTAGTCGGCAGGGTTGAACACTGCAACTGTAGAAGTAGTTGAGTAACACCACACCCAGTAAAATATGCAATAGCTTTGTTCCCTATGCATTGTTGCTTAGCACTAGGTCTTGCATAGCCTTGGTGCCCTCTTAAAGATTAAGATATTTTAGAATGGTTTGGTTGATATGAAGTGTATTATGTATTATATATATACACAAGATAACAGTTTATTGTATGTATAAAGCTCTGAATATTGCATCCTCCTTCTACCTTGCTCCCCAAGTCCCTAAATACTGTGATTTGTTGTATGTTGGAGGTTGATCCTAGCACTGGGGGTTAGTTGTGAGATTTGGCCAGTCGACAGCTGTTTTGCCCTTTAATAAGATTAGCGTAAAGAAATTAGTCATGTGCTCTTTAATCTGCTGTTTAACCGTATGAGCCACCTGAGGGCTGCCCTGTCCTGCCCGATCCTCCTGCATTCCTCCCCACAATGATCCTATAGGCATCAGATAACCTGCTCTTCAGGAACCCCCATAAACAAGCACCTAGATCAGGTTCACCATACATTTTGCATGGGTTTTTAGTACATCAGCCTACTGAAGTTGGACCAAATTAAAGCTATGAAATTGCCATCTTCATGTGCATGTGTATTATTCTTATTCACTTATTATGGCATCTTAGGTGCTATGTCTATCCAAGACCATATGTTTGTTTAGCAAATCATTGAAAAGAAGAGCACTTGGTGGTTAAAAATTAGTTCATTTCTGAAAATCAATATTATTTTACCTTTTGTCAGTGCCAGGTAAACTGCTAATATCAGTTAAAACAGCAATAGAGTTTAAGCTTTCAACTCAATGTTCATGCTTGGTGAACCCTGAACACTCGGAAGGCCATCCTTCAATCCTTGTCTGGTCATTCGACACCACCTCTCCTTCAAAAATCTGCCTAAAATCAATATGGATACCTGAAATACCATGACAAGTGTTAAAAAGATCTTTACCTGAAGTAACCCATGTTCTATCGTCTTTAAACATGTGCCAGTTCTGTTTTACAGGTGCACTCGCTAATTTTGTTTGGTCAAGTTGAGAATATTCGTAATTTTTTTTGGATCTGAAGCGGATTTGAGATGGAGTTCCACAATCAGGGCTCTCCTTTTTTCTCTTTTTTTTTTCTTTTTTCTTTTTTTTTCCACTGGAAAATCAGCGAGGCAGAGGCAATGCTGGTCGGCTGCCCAGAGTGCACAGTTCGGAGGGGATCTCATGTTTCTCTCCCCCGTTTACCGAACAGAGCCTGCAGTATCACTCCACTCACCCATAACCATCCCTCCCTCCCTCCCTCTCTCCCCGTGGCTCTGTTTCACTCCTCAATAGATAGCTTTCTATCAGTGCAAAAGAAACACTACACTGTCCGTGCTCTTGCAAATCAATGTTCCATGTGCTCACTGAGCGAGTGATTTTTAAACATCGTACATAAATTGAACCAGACCTCACTCGGCACCTTGTCCGGAACGTTTATTGTTAGCTTGTCGGAGGCGAAAACATGTCGATTAATAACTTCACATAAAACGGGTACACCCGATTTTTATAAGGAGAGGCAATCAGGCGGTCTGAAAAAGCGCAGAGCTCAGAGTGATGTGTGGAACACTTGGACTCTTTCCCAGGAGTCCAGTCAGAGCGCCTTCTCCTCGTGGTCCCATGCTGGATGGCTGACGCTTTTTACGCCGCTATGTCAATACTGACACCACTATCTCCCAGATCTGTCCGTCGGCGGTTTAAATATACATTCCCGCTTTTGTCCGCGGGGTGGAAGTTATCGACAGGCCAAGACGTCCGTGGGCCGACGTTATTTTTATTTCGTACGCCAATGTAGTTTGGCTGAAAACGCCGAACAGATGGCGACGGTTGCGGTAGATATCAAAATGTTTACGACTGGGAATAAACACGGCCTACTTTAAACCAGGAAAGTCGGATTCCTTTCGTCCACACCACAGATAGGACCCCGCCACTCTGCTTTGGGTTAAAATATACAGTTGTCAGAAAATATTAACTGATGAAAGGAGGGAGTGGATTGGGTGGAGGGTCTGCCAAAGTCAAAGTGGTGTGACTGGTCACTTATCAGCAGCATTAATCTGCTCTCAGGCTGGTGTGCAGCAGACATAATACAGCGGAGTGACTGACTGACTGCTGACTGGCCTGCAGGCGCTGACGGCTTGTTTCTTATCTCCGTACGGGGAGAAAAAGAATAGAAAGGGAAGACAGGACAAGCAGTGATGGAGTGATTTTAGAAGGACGGAGGTGGAAAGAGGGAGTGAGAAAGAAGAGGAATTGGACAGATTGAGCAGTCTGGTTCCTCCAGTCTTTTTAGCGAGAGCATGATGACCTTTTCTTGAGAAAGAGTGTCTGGGGGGAGGGGGCTGCAGAGATGCTGTACTTACATTGTTTTTTTTTATTTTGTTTGTTTTTGTTTGTTTGTTTGTTTTTAAAGAAATGCGTTATTGTATTGTTAGGCTGCTCATATGTAATGTTTACACCCCAAGCTTATAGTGACTTTTTAAAAAATTTTATTATTGTTATTTTTTAAAATTATTCTTACTATATTACAAACTCATTCGATTGGTAGCATGTGAAATGTAAAGTAGAACCTGCCCTACTGTGTTGTCCTACTCCTGTTAACATGCTTACCTGTAATGGGGAGGAAAAACACAAGGAGTGTTTGGCTTTTCTTAACCAAATCTGGTGTGTGTTTCAGGTCTCTGTATGCCGCTGTGAATGTGTATTACCTGGCCTGCTCCCGCTGCTACAGCAACTGCTTTTACATTTTCTACAGCAACAAAATCGCCCCTCTCATGGACCTCCTTCTCCACCAACTAACGGTAGACCTTTACCACGCAATACACTTAGCAGTTAAATTCTCTCTTCTTTGCCACTTATCGCTGTTGGTCGAAACAGTTATTGTTCCGCTCTTGCATTATTGTCATGCTTATTTCATGTCATGATCAGTATAAATGGAAAAAATATAATTTCTGCTTTTACTCCTCGTGCTTTTACTCCTTGAACACATGTATCCCATCCACCAGACTGAGACCAGAGCCAAAAAAAAAAAAGGAACCCTAACACGTACATCACACGTCTAGTTTACATGAGTCACTGAATCATCAAGAGTTCTAGGAAAACACTGTTGCTAGATTCCATTTTTTTGAGTGTGTATGTGGGATCGTGCCCAATACAAAAGCTCCCACTAGTAGACAGGTAAGATAACGTGAGGGTTAATCTCGCACTGTACACACCATATACACATGTGTTAGTAGCATAAACAAGCAATTAAGAGAAATGTAAAGACGGTACAAGCAGTGTGCCAGCTCATACTATGTCCCTCAACACTGAGCCTAATCTTTAGCTGTAAATTCAAAACCTGACACAAGCCTGGAGTGTGTGTCTGGAAGTTCCAGATTTGAGAAGTCATGTTTCCTGTGGGCGTAGTAAGAGATGAGGTCCGTCTCGAAGCATTTGTTTACATGTGAATTAACCCGGCAGCTATTCAGGCCACTCGCTTGGTGATTCTGTCTGGAAGATTTTCAAGATATTATAAATTGGAGCATTCAAAAAGGATTTGTTTGTATCATTAACACCTGTATTTTGCTAAATATACATATAAATATACTAAATCTATTTCTTTTTTTTTCTTTTTTTTTTTTTAAACATGTAACAGACTTTTGTTTGTCTCCATGAATGTTTATATAACAAAAATACAGCATTTATCTAAATTAACAGCTAAAAACCAAAAGGATATCCTTCTGGATGCTGAAGGTCAAGTTAAAGTAGCTGTTAGTATATTCAGTATGTGTACCATAGCACATAAATATAGTTCTGTGCTTAACCTTATATCTGTACATTAAAAGAGTGAGCGTATGTAGTGCTGGGCAGCCATGGCGTCTCTCCCCTTCCCCTCCTGTAATTAGATTTGTTAAGAATGTAGCAGGCTTTGCCTGCTTTGTCAGTGTTCTTATTCGTCCTTCAGTTAAAGCTGACATCTGACCATTGGCTGTACTAGTGCTGTATATTACTTCCTCCCACAGAATGACTGGCCCATGCCTAATCACGCACCCTCTTGCCAAGCACTTATCTGATGATCAGACATCCGACTTCTTTTATTTAGTGATCCAATCCAAGTTTGGGAAAGTGTTTAGCAGAAGTGATGAAATGAAACAGACTATAGAGAGCCTATAGTGCATACACATTATATATACCATGATTACTTTTTAGCGGAATGCAAATCATAACTCCAGCCAGAAGGTTCAAAAACACTTAAATCAAAGTTAGGACTCCTTAGTATCTGTTAAGTCCAGCAATCTGCACTCAGCTGTAGGGCCTGCATGCTGGATACATGATGCCGCTAGCAGCACCCTGCCAGGCTTCTTGTATACCCCTTGCTGGCACGCCACCAGTGACAGTGTCACTCTGAGTTTAACCGTCAGTTTATAGCCCAGAGCTGATGAATAATAAATAAGACGCGTGTTGTTATTTATGTCTCGAAGGATCAGGATTCCAACCAAAGACTAATGGTATGTGCCTGAAAACAAAGAGGAAGGGATCGTTTTTATTTGCACCCCCCATGACTTAATTGGACAGGCTTTAAAATGCACACTGAGGTTTAAATGTCCTCGTCTATTGTGCAGTTGATATTGAGACTGCAGGAGCTAATGCTGAATGAGCTCAGATACATATCACTGCCAAGATTAGAAGTAAAGGCAAGTTTTGCTTCAGTGGGTTAGACCTACAGTCAAGATAAAGGGCTAGATTTTCAAAACTCGCATCAGACCATTTGAAATAGCTGATCCGAAACCTTATTCGTTGATGTTAAAGTTATTGTTTTAGATTAACAACATGTAGGTGTTGGTATTCCATGGCCAGTTAATAATTATGTCTCTAGCTGAGTCTGAAGTGATGTATAAATATCTAATATGCATTTTGTGACTCTGTTCCAACCCAGTAAACATAGCACTTCTCAGTAGCTCTCATTCTTAAATAAATACACACTCCCTCTCACATACACACACACACACACTCTCTCTTTTGTGTCTTGCCATCTTGCACTTCTTCCCTTGCTGCTTCTTTTCACTCATTTCTTAATCTTCCCTCTCCTATTTGTGGTTTTTAGCTCTATGTTCCTGATGAGGATAAGTCCATCTTTGGCCGCTCTGTGAACAAGCAGATCTTTGAGGGTTTGACCACCGGTCTGCTCCAGACCATTGCTACAGTTGTGGATCTCCTGGATCCTTCTGGACTGGGAGCTGGAAAGAGTTCTTCCTGGGTCTGCTCCCCCGATATCAAGATTAAGACCGTCGATAACTTCTGCACCCGTGCTCAAGACCTCATCGGGTCAGTCTGTGTTTTAGTTATTCTTACCTAAATAAGGAACTGTGTGCAAAATTCTGCCTTTTATGCCTTTTTGTGACTGCCATCTTTGGATTTCTGCCAAATACACATTCTTGCAGTGGAATATCTGCTCTTTGCAATTGGTACCCACCCGAGTGCTTCTCTTCCCGCTTCTTTGTCTGAAGCAGGAATACGAGTTGTTTTTTAACCTCTACATTCTTTCTCACATATTCATGTTTAGTGTGACATAGCTTGTGTGTCTGTAAGGGGATTTCTGCTCAGTAAATTGTTGCCGTAAAATATGACTATTGGAAAGGATTCTTCTCTACAGGGAAAGCTAACTTGGAAACAAACCAGAAGTTTAGCTTTTCCTGTATCTGGTATAGTTACAAGCATGGGACCAGATTTCAAGAAGCTGCTCCTGAATCCCTGTCCATGCCCATCATTTGACATCATACATGAGGGAAGATTATCCAGACTATAGTGTATTTGAGCTTTTCCATCACCCTGGATGGGTGTCAACCTTCTCAGAGATATTGGCAGTCTTGTCACTGTTTACCCTCTTTCATATATACCACATACAATCAAAACTTAAGTCCTTGTCTGCTCCAGCCAAGAGGAGCTGCAGCCAAAATCTGTTTCTGGAACTACACGACTTCCAGTTGAACTTGGTCTGAGAGCAAAAGGGCGCGAGGGAGGGTCCAAACTTTTGGTTTAGTCCCTGTCCATGAGGAAAGACAGACTGCCTTGGAGTCCTGGTGAAACCCAAACTTCCCACAGCCCCACTTCTATGCTTCATCTGAGCAGAACTGTCTCAGTGCCTGTGGCCTTGTGCATTGTAAATATAAGGTGACCCAAACTATAAAGGTCCAGTCTAGACAAGACTAGCATCTTAACATTAAGGCTAGTCTGTGCTGGTGCCGGAGTGTTTTTGTTTGTTTGTTTGTTTGTTTTGTTTTTTGGTTTATTTTAAATCCCACTCTCAGTGGAATTTTGACCAATGCCATTCACCACCCCCCAACCCCCCCCCCCCAAGACTCCACACACTGTGGATGCTACATTCCCATAATATTTTCTAATGGGTTTAGTTACTTATATTTCCCAAAATGTTAATAATTGAATCATTGAAAACCACTGTGAGACAGACAAGGATAGATAAATGGATTAATGCAATAAATATGTCACACAGCGCTGCCTGAGCAGCCAGTACACCCAAGCGCTTCATATCTGACAACCTGATCCCGTCCTGTTGAAAGTCAAAAATGCCCTCTCCCTTGACTTTTTTGTTTGGTCCCGCAGGCCTCATCGGATTTCAGTCCCAATGCACACCTTCAATCTAGTGTATTTACTCTAGGGTCTTCTAGAGGAGTTGTCGCAGAAGTCGCCATTCGTAATTGATGCTGGAATTGGAAAAAATGGTATATAATAAAGGTTTTCAACAGTATAGAGAACCACTGTAACAGTTTGGTGCACTCCCATTGATCTCAAACAGACTCCCACAATTTGAAGAAAGACTTTGGCACTTTCTCATTCATACATAAACTTTGAAAGGCTGCACAATGATGTGTGTTAAAGCTCCATTCAGCTTCAGTCAAGCCAGAGAAGAGGATAAAGTAATAACAAGTGTTATGTAACAGGTGACCTACTGAAGGAAGGAGTGGCAGAAGGAGAATCATAATTACCTGTGAAAACTTTGAGTGACCGCCATAACAAAAAAGAGGAATGCCTGAGAATGATATGAAGGGGAGAGCTCAAACGATTTAGTTTATTTGCTTGGGGAGAGATGGACTGAGAAATTATAGCGATGTAAACGAAAGAAACTTAGCTGGTTATATCTATGGTAAGGTTCCATTGCTGTAGTGCAGACTCTCAGCCCCTGCTTCTCTGGGAGGTCTGTTGATTGACAGTGTGGAGCCTCCAGTCCCTACTGGAGGTGAAGGAGGGGGTGGAGGGGACAGGCATACCTGAGCTATGAGTCACTACTCTAGTTCAGGAAGTTGGGCTTGTGCCTCCCCCCTCTACCTGGACTGGCACATGGAGGCACAGTCTGTCCAGTAATGCTGTAATTAGGCCTGATTTGTAGCTAGCAGGGTGGGGCTAACACCACTATCAGACCTGTCATTTGCCTGGCCAAATGAGAGAGATGGGGACAATAGACAGGAGTGGCAGGCTCAGACGAGAGCTCCGATTTCCAATTGTTCTATAGGTTGTGTGTAGACAGGGCCTTTACAACTGAGTCTGTCGGGTCATTTCTGAGTTTAGTTCTGCGTTCCTGTTGTATAACGTATTGACAATGACTGTTTTAACATCAGTGACCTTTATGTAACTTCTGAATGCAAACGTCCTGAATTAGTATCCTGACATAAAGACAGAGTAGAGCTGATCTGTAAATCAGCCTTCATGTCAAAGTATTTTCAATGTTTCAGTCCATATCAGACCATGACATAACTGGTGCTCATAAAAACCCCATCCAGCCTACTGTGCTTCAGACGTTACCTTAGTGAAGTTTATACTCCATAGAAATCCATTCAAATTGCACCCTTAGACTTTCTATACACCCTGAAACTTCTTTGTTTAAATCATCATATACAACAATTGTCTGTTGTAGATGATGTGTTGTCTGTGTTGTATTTATTGCTGGCCCAGGTACAACGGCCCCAATCCCTGCATGTTCAATTGCAGTGCATGTTCAATTGCAGTGCATTGCTCTACAGATGGACATTTAATTCTCTTGATTAAAAAAACAAAACCATGCATTTGTGCCAGTAGTGAGGTGTGGTTTAATGCTCCCAGTCATGTTGCTTATGTGTCAGATCTGGTGTGAATTCTAGGTTGCTCTGAAATGCTACATACATGTTAAATATTTAAATTTGTTTGTTTATTTATATATTTTCATGAACTGACTAATGTTACATCTTGGTTTTCCTCAGCTATGTGGTGAATATGGGTGTGATTGACAAGCTATACGGCTGCTTCCTCTATGTGCAAGGACCGGTCGATGAGAGTCCTAAAATGTCTGCCTTTCTGGAGCAAGCTACAGCACTCCTCCATGCCATGTGCAAGTTGTGTTTTGCTGTGAACGGCCGGTGAGTGGCATCTCTATCTCTCTTCCTGTCTCTCTCCCATTTCCTGATGTGCTATAACACAGATACCAGAATGTCATCAATCACTAGTTGTTCATCTAGTTCCATCTTGCTCATTGTAAACTCCTGCTTTCAGCCCACCCACACACACGTGTCTGTGTATGTATGTTTGTATGTATATGAGTGAGAGTGTGTTCATTGATGGAGGCTAACTCCATGAGCCCAAACTCTAAGGAAAGGCTGGCAGTGAATCAACTCTATATTTCTTCCCCCCCCCCCAATCATAAAACCTTTGATGTCTAGAACACTTGTAAAGTGTAATTCAGAAATGCGTGTCTGTGTCTGCAAGTGTTTATTGATATTGTTAGGTCCGTCTCGGTCATGTTGACCAGTCCTGCCCTCGCTGATGTGCCCAGCCCTGTACATGTCCAGCTGCTGTGTGCTGTAACACTGTCCAGCTGTTTAACACCATTCTCTCCCTCTCCCCAACTCCATGTCACTAAATATCTGTGAGAAACCCCAGCAGCAACAGCTCTCCACTTTTAATAGCTCCACTCCACAGTGCCATATTATAATCAACATCCTTCTAATCCAGCCATCTATATCTCCATACAACCATTATTCACAAGGTGGAGAGCCAGAAAGTCATTCCAGGTCGAACGTGGTCTGGATGTTTTGAAGTGTTCCTACTCTCTGTTGCTCGCTGCGTCGTGGGATTTGCTTGACATAGGGGGGGTCATGTAGCTACACAGTTGCTAATTTCCACACTCCACACTTGGTTGACTTCAAGTAACAGCATGCACAGTGGGGTAACATCCAGAGGGCAGGCAAGCCCTTGTTCTTTAACTCTACACCACAGCGTGCGTTGATGTGCTATACTAATAATTACCTGTCATGAGCTGATTTGTGCTCAGTGATGGCTGCTGAACTGTTGCTGTATGATAAGATGCAGAATTATCTTCCACAGTGGTTTGTTCCAAATTTAAACTGCCACGTTTTTCTCCCTGGTTAACTGTAAACCAGGCAGACAATAGCTGCATTAGCAAAGGTTTAGCTGTAAGCATGGTTGAATCAGGCAGGCTGATTCAGGGTTGGTGAGCAGGCTCAAATTGCCACTGTCAGGCCTTCACTTTCATCCCACATGCTGGCTGTTTCCCAATAAGGGGATGTGGAACCTGTCATGCAGAGTCACAGTGAGAGAACCGAGCCTTTGTTCCCTCACACAGACGCTAATCCTGAGTGTCTGCACAAGTTGGGCTACATTGAGAACTGCTTTAGGATTTTGACTCTTATATGTACGCTAAGCATTTGGATTTGGGTGAACTGATCCAAGAACAGCTTTGGAAGCTCAAAACTGTGCACTTCTTTTACTCAATAAGGTGCATGTTTGTTGGGCCACTGGGTTCTCAACATCAAGATCCTGACATTATCTTTAGTGTCATTCCAGGTACACATTATCCCACTGTGCTGATCTTGGAAATACTCCTATCCAAATACTAACCTCTGTCATTAGAGAAATGGCAAAGCAAATCTCAGATCAGCCTGATAAGGAAGCTTCACTGCTGCCTGTATAATTTGTGACTGGGGTGTGGAGTTACCAAGCCTGTTAATCCGCCCGGCGTTGTCCAGGCTAATACACAAACATGCTGTCTTAAATCCCGTAAGATGGGCTGTAATTAAATGTGCTGGAGCGCAGCAGGGCCTGAGACAGTAGTTTGTATTGTAAAAGCGGTGCATTGGCTGTGAAAGTGCCTCGTTGGTTTCCAAAATTTCATCGCTTCAGCTTTTTTTTTCTTTTTTTTTTTTTTTTTTTTTTAAAGATGTGGTGCGTTTGTATTGGAGTGAATTGGAATGTAAGCTGCATTGCTTACAGTCTTGACGTCTTCAAGTGCTAGTAATCATTGCTTTGTCAAATGAAACTCTTCCTCCTCTTCCTTTCCTTCAACATTCCTATTATGGATCCTGGTGGCAGATGTGTAAAACATTTGGACTTCTTTGTAACTAGACAAATCCGCAGTTCAACTACTCCAGTGCCGAGTTCTGAATCCTACGGGACTGAACATGACCAGTTAAGCTTTTCTGCCCTGTAGGCGTGCTGTACAGACAAGCTTTGCCCCGTTATTTATATCCGAGTGGACAGGACCTGGCCTAGCGAGTAAACCTAGAAGCCGCAGGGACCAGACTTCCCTCACTCCCTGCAACCTAGGTCTTTGACTCTCTGCGGTTAAGAAAGCAGCCGGCACCTCCTTGGGTTATGAGACATTGAGCCGCTTGTCAGAGTCTCCCTCTCCAGCTGCCTCTCACCACTCCAGACATGGTGAAGAGCTGTCTCACATGTTTGGCTTTGTTTGAAAGGACTCTGGTTCAGATGGATGGTACATAAACAAGGGGGAGTTGGTTCTGCTGGCCTTGAAGTTTTGATACAATGAGGGAACACCTTAGCTGAGGAATAGCAATATTTCTTCCCCCATATGTCAGCCAAATGTTTAGAAATATAATTTTTATTCTTTAACAAATAGGCAACCAAAGTTTGTGTGTATGTGTGCCTATATCGGTGCGTATTTCTGTAAATGAATGTCACTGTTTGTTTGTCTTGGATCTGTGTACGTGTATGGGAACATGTGTCAGCGACATACTTTCTTTTCAATGCCCATAATGCGTCTCTCAGAACCCTTTCTTTCCCCCCCTCAACTCTTTCCCAGCTCCTCCAGTATCTTTGACAATAAGCGGCAGGACTCTACTGGGCTGACAGTGCTGCTACAGAACACCGACCTTGTTGGCGTGCTGCACATGCTGTATTGTATCCTGCTGCACAGCACCGTGCCTGAGCCCCAGTCTGGCAGCATGGCGTCATTCCAGGAGCCCTACAGTCCTGCTGTGGTCCAGGTGGCACTTCAGGGTCTGCGCTTCCTCAACAGCTTTGCCCTGCTCGACCTCACTGCCTTCCAGGTACTCTCCCAGTAGTGCTCTGCAGGATAGTGCCAAACCTTTAAATGCCATACATCAGCATGCAAGTAAGAATGCGTGATAATACTGGTACTATGACAGTCAGTCATAACACATCAGATTGTTGCATAAGATAAAGACATTTTAAACAATATACTGAAGAAATCATCATGGACTTATGGGATCAATGTGAGTATTCAACCAGTGTTGACACATTGACACATTTTTTCAGTTTGTACTCCAGAGAGAGCAGAATTGTAATTGTGCACACAGCAGAAACCAATTCCTCCACGTTCTGTTCATTCTAGTGACGCACGATATCAAATATACAGCCAATATATATGGGCCGATGGTGATGGATGGTTTTGCTTTCATATTATTGGCTACACTTTACACCCCACTTACAAGGTTAAACAGTTATTCTTATTTCATTTGCTCATTTTATTTGCTTTCCTCCAGGTGAAAGTGCAGTTACTTTTTATCTGACAGGCAAACTCTTCGATTACAGAAAAACAATTTCATACAAATGGGAATCGTCAGCCTAACATTCTGTATATTCATTTGCATTTAGAATAACTCTCCTCAGTTTCAAATAAAGCCAAAAAGTCAAATCACTTCTTACTTTAAAAAGAAATCAGTTTCACATTCTTTCCCATTAAACTTTGAGTAGCTGTACTCAGTTACAATGTCTAAAAGAGAAGGCACCTGTTTTTAATCTAAAAGCTGTGTAGCGAAAATTTATCCTGATTTAATGTTTACTATATATGTATAGCCGGTAAGGGGTAACCTCTTTTTTTCCCCTTTTGATTGACGTTAAACAGTCAGCACCAACCATTTGGTAGGTCTAAACTGTGTTTTTTTTTTGTTTTGTTTTGTTTTGTTTTTTTTAAATTACCAATGCGGATTATTGGCTAGTTCCTATTTAATCCTTTTTTTTTTAATTGCGAGTGTGGAGTTCATCCCAGGTGCCATGTATAACGGTCAGTCTCTGTGCACTGCCTGGGGAACGGTGTGCAGCACTGTAAGATGCAGCTTTATGACGTAAGAGAGGGTGCGTACACCCTGCTGTCCATCTCCGCTATGAGGTTGGGCTCACTGCAGCCACACTGTCTGGCCAAAACGGTGTTGCAGGGCTTGTTTTTCTTACGCAAAGGGCAAGGCCACAGATTTGCCTTGAGCTAGCGGACAACATGCCATGTTGAGCCCATCCCTCAAGCAGACATTCCAAACAGTGGGGAGAATAAAAAATGATGTCAAAACTCTCCGGGGTTTGTGAATGGACTAGTGAGTATACCTGTGCTCAGGAATTCAGGCAGTAGATTGACCAGCAGGGCTAATGATCTGACCACTGTTCAACGCTCGGCACCACTGGCAGGAGATCAGTATTTCTTCCTAGAACAAAGAGAACCCAGTGGACATAAACACGCTTGACCCCTGACCCCAGACCAGTCATGTTGAAGACTTCGGGTCAGCTATGTGAATGGAGAGCGGCATTAAATGAAGCCTGTCCGGTCGTACGTTAGCCGGCCTGATGAAGAGAAAAGGACGGATTCATGACGGTAAATCACCATGTAAACACTGAGGCGTGAGGGAGGAAATGCGGGAAGTGTATGAATTATTTTAATGGGTTTCAGTAATTACTCACACTTAGTGAGTGCGTGTGTGTGTGTGCAGGCTCCTCTTCCCTGTCGTCTCCGTCTTGTTCCTTCTATATTTAAAACAGCTGGCAGTCAAAGCAACCCCGCCAAAGTTTTATGAACATTTTAAATAATGCTGTTTTGGGACCTTAGTTGTAATCACCTTGTGGTTTACATTAGCACACAGAGCTGACTAATAGGTTCATCGGAAGAGCTCAACCCCTCCCCTTTCTTCTGCTCTGACACCAAAGAGTCTCTCATTAACATCCCATAGCACTGTTCAACTACTTCTGTCTGATATCTAGCCACTGTAAGAGAAACTCGTAATGGTGGCCTGAGTGTCAGCCTTGTGTTCTACATACTGCAGTATTGCATTAGTGTGATGCTAGTAAGAGAAGAGCCTCAGGTGAGATCAGGCTCAGGTAGTGTTTAACTGATTTGTTGCAGTGATATGTGGCATGTAATGGAGATTATCGCAAGATGATCACACCAGCAAAAGTACTCAATGTTCTGCTCTCATTCTGGTAATTAGCTGTATTTGCTTCATTCATTCCTCTTTATTGTGGACAGAACTGTGGTGGATCCAGAGCCTATCTCAGGACCAATGGGTACAAGGCTGAAATGCACACACTCATTAACACTAAGGGCAATTTAGCGCAATGGTCTGTAGTTTTTGGACAGTAGGAGGAAACTAGAGAACCTTCAGGAAACCTATGTAGGTATGGGAAGAATGATGAAAACTCCACACAAACATTAATGTGAGCTCAGAATGGTTGAACTGGTGACCCTGGAGCTGTGAGATGGCAACACTACCTACTGCACCAAGAATGTCAAAAAGTTAAGGCCCGTTCACTCCAAGGACAATAACTTGAACGATAAACATATAGTTCTAAATATAAAAGAATAGCAGAGTCCACACTATAACGATAACGGCACAGAGAAACGATATCGTTGGAATCACTTTCAGAACCATTTTTTCATCCAGCTGATGAACAATAAAAACATTGACAGCCAATCAGAATCTGTCCTGCTTTAAAGAGCTCGAGCATTTAAAGCAGCAGACGACATAACTGCAGCGCACGCTTAGAATAAACGGAGCGATATCGTGCGTTGGTGTGGACACTAATATAGTTATTGTTATAGTTATCATTCTTGGCGTGAACGGGTCTTTAGACTTACCTGTGTTTGCATTAGTTAACCTGCAGCTATTGAAGTTACATGTTAGTATATATGCATGTTGTCAGTGTAGGCATTTGAAGCTGCATTAATATGAAATGTGTATGTAAATCCTACATCAGCCCTGTTACTTTGGCATTATTCAGGTATTGTTGTTTGTGCCTGCTTACTCAGACCTTCCATCCCCAACTCTCACACCCCACAGCTAATGTCAGTAGTCTCAGTGCTGACCCTGAGGCGCTTTGTCATACTGACATGTTTAATAAATACTGTCTGTGGCTCGGCTGATAGCATCTCCTCTATAGGGAGACTGGGGGGTCTGGAGTGGGACCTCTCTGTCTCCAGAGCTGTGGAAAGACTATCACAAGTCCTCCTCAACAACCCCAACTTGTTTTTCATCCACTTTAAAACACTAGTTATCTTCTTCTGCTCTAAAATGTACCATGTGTCTTGTACATAAACAGTTTAGAGTAGTCCAGTTAGGTTCAAGTACGAGTAGTCCTTTTAAACTGATGGTCAGGTAACCACTGACCTTTATCTGCTTCCTAATTTCATTTGCCTTGTTCTGATCTTAATAAACATGTGGTGATGTGTGATCTGTGACTGATGCGCTTGAAAATGATTACTTCTACTATTGTTGCTGTTTTTCAGTCTGTTTTGGGAGCTGAGGGATTGTCTCTGGCCTTTAGACACATCGTGAGCTCTCTGCTGTGGTACTGCTCACAGAACAGCTCAGAGGAACTGCTGCATGAGGTCATCATCTGTGTAGGCTACTTCACCGTCAACCACCCGGACAACCAGGTAAGCATAGTGTGGACTGATGAACACAACAGGCTATTGAAGTTGTAAGAAGAAAAAGCCCATTACCATTACAGTTCCCGGTGGGGGTCTGTTATAGATCTAACATTGCTAAAAGCTGGCAGTTTATTATTGTTTATATGCAAGCTGTTTCTGCTTCCTGATGAACCTGAAAATGTAAAAACACAAATGGAAAGCTGAAATCGGAAAAACTGAGAGTATGTACTTTAGTACATTTACAGCTTGTGTATAATAATAAAAACCAAACAACATATCAGGAATAAAACACAGCAGGCCATGCTCTTGTAGGAAAATAATCATTGCCAGGATGGAGTGTTGTGGCCTGATGCAAAGCAGAGTGACCCCCCCCCCCCCCAAAAAAAAGAGAATTATTTTCCTATAACAGCACAGAATGAAGTGTTGTATTTCTCTTGTACCACAGCAATTTGCCAGCAGTTGCCATTATTAATTTAATAATGAATGGCACTTTGTGCTTTTTAACCATTCATGATATATAGCATTTATATGAATGCTATATTGAAGCATATGTTGGAGCCAGGCTACATGATTGCATGTCAGTTTCTGCCGTTTGTCTGAAGGGCCTTGAATAAAAGTATTTTTGTTAATCACTAACAGAGTTTATCTCTTTAAGCACAGAAATGAAAATAAAACACCAGGAGGACATCAGAGTCACTGTCTAACTAAAGCCTGTCATCTAGCAGAGTCAGTCTATGGAAGTTTATTTTACCCTTATTTTGCTAACAGAATCCGATAAAATCAAGCAAAGGAGACCTGGCCAAGAAGTTTGCTTAGTTTGACTTCTGATTAGATTTGGGATTTTCTTTCTTTATATATACACACCCATCAGCCATAACATTAAAACCACCTGCTTAATATTGTGTAGGTCCCCTTGTGCTGCCAAAACAGCTCTGACCCGCTGACGCATGCACTCCACAAGACCTCTGAAGGTGTGATGTGGTCTCTGGCACCAAGTCCTGTAAGTTGTGAGGTGGGGCCTCAATTGATCGGACTTATTTGTCCAGCACATCCCACAGATGCTCGTTGGATTGAGATCTGGGGAATTTGGAGGCCAAGTCAACACCTTGAACTCTTTGTCATGTTCCTGAAACCATTCCTGAACAATTTTTGCAGTGTGGCAGGGCATATTATCCTGCTGAAAGAAGCCACTGCCATAGTGAATACTGTTGCCATGAAGGTGTGTACTTGGTCTGCGGCAATGTTTAGGTAGGTGGTACGTGTCAAAGTAACATCCACATAAATGCCAGGACCCAGGGTTTCCCAGCAGAACATTGCCTAGAGCATCACACTGCCTCTACCACTTCTTGCCTTCTTCCCATAGTGCATCCTGGTGCCATCTCTTCCCCAGGTAAGTGACTTACATGCACCTGGCTGTCCACATTATGTAAAAGAAAATGTGATTCATCAGACCAAGCCACCTTCATCCATTGCTCCATGGTCCAGTTCTGATGCACACATGCCCCATTGTCTGTGGCTATGCAGCTAGCTGTAATCCACTGTGTGTTCTTCCACCTTTCTATCATAGCCAGCGTTGACTTTTTCAGCAATGTGTGCTAAAGTAGCTCTTCTGTCGGACCAGACAGGCTAGCATTTGCTCTCCATGCGCATCAGTGAGCCTTGGGCCCCCATGACCAAGACCTGCTGTTTTGCAGATGCTCTGACCCAGGTGTCTAGTCTTCACAATTTGGCCTAAGTCAAAGTCGCTCAGATCCTTACACTTGCCCATTTTTCCTGCTTCCCAAACATCAACTTTGAGAACTGATTGTTCGCTTGCTGCCTAATATATCCCACCCCTTGACAAGTGCCTTTGTAACAAGAAAATCAATGTTATTCACTTCACCTGTCAGTGTTTTTAATGTTATGGCTGATCAGAATGTGGGGGTGTGAAATACATAGATATTTCATATTTATATACATACAACATATTATTTATATATATATATATATATATATATATAACAATACAAACGATGTGAGATCAGTGTGAGAAACATGTGAGGCCAGTTTGAGAACAGTGTGTGGTTTAAGTATTTATACAGTACTTCACTTCTAATATCTAAAAAAAAAAAAAAAAATGTGGTTAAAAATGGCTGTGTGTTTCAGCCCGTCAGGCACTGTGTTGTTGACGTTAATCTTAAGGATGTCGGCAAATGTGAGTCATTTTAAAATGACCTTTCTGTGATCAACAACTGTCTTGTATACAGGTCATGGAAAAAGTTCTGGAAATGTCTTGTCAAAAAATATTTCCTAAAAAGAGTGTGAACGCTGAGACAACAGAGTTGCCAGGTCTGGTAATATTTTCAATGCTAGTTGTAGTTGAAAAAATTACAAAAGTGTGTGTGTGTGTGTGTGTGTGTGTGTGTGTGGTGAAGGTACAGTTAAGCTTCTGTAAGCTGTTTATTAGATCATGAGTCAGATGTGCTTTTCTCCATACAAACACCTGATACAAATGCTGAATAATGTAGCAACTATGGCACCTCTGTGCCATGTTCTGCCCTACCGCATGGACAGGCTTTGTGGTTTTATTCTTGGCATTCAGTCTGCTCCTTGTTGGAGTTTTAGCAAGAGACAGAACATGCAGGCGTGGATCACGTATCAGTGAGGTACTATATGGAGCTTCCTGCCAGATACATGACTGTGACAACACTTCACTCACTCCTCCAGGCTTCAGTTGTGTGAGTCTCCTGAGGATTGACCGTCCTCATGGGGAGGGTCAGAGTCCCAGCAATTTATGGGCTTATTACAGATTCTAATTTAAAACATTTTTGCTGTTAATTAAAAAAAACTGCCTCTCTTTTTATTGCAGTTCAGTTCTCCTCTGCCACTCCAATCCAATTTAATTATTTTGATGTACGCAATTAGCATTCGTTGACCATTGTTGGGCTGATTTGCATATTATATTGGATAATTGAATGAGGGCTGATGATTGAATTAAAGGGAGGAGTGACAGATGATTAGGCTTTGTGTTCAGATAGGGGGAAAGTTAACACAACGACCAGGCTGGGGAATACACCTTTTTGCATATTCATGTATTCCCAGCCCACTTTGCTAATTTGAAAACTGCTCTGTGGGAAAGTCTTTAAACGTTCCAGGACACAAGCTGGCTTTCTATGTTGCAGTTTGGCTGAGCTTCATATGTTTATTTATTTATTTATTTATTTATTTATTTATTTATTTATTAACTATTAAAAGAATTCCACCGCTATTGGCAGATGAAAGAAAGAACAGAATGTTTTATTTGAATTTGCACAGTTTCTCAAACACTGTTCGGCATTCAGTTTATGCAGATCACAGTGTGAAATGTATGTTACTCTTGTATTAATCTTTAAAAATCTGACAGCTGAGATGCTTGGCAATGGCTCAGAGATTGCTGTGTGAACATGGGACTTCTTGTGCAGTATAAATGATGGGTTTGCCTGGGCTGTGGCCTTTCTCAGGCTAGTGTAAGCACAGGCAGAACACAAAGGCGGCGCTGACCCCAGACTCCTGACTCAGACCACTGATTCAGTGCCAGCACACCCGCCTGTGTTTATACGTGTCCGTCTGAGAAATAATACAGCTCATAACAGCAGCACAGGCTTTGAGGAGCTATGTGCATTGTATACCCTGCCTACTCAGAGCTTGCGTGTGCGAGTGACATATATACTGTGCTGGTGGCTGTGAAGTGTTTGTATTCAGGTCCCATAATGGCTCATGTTTGATTGTGTCTATGCTTTAAGACTTTACATGAAAGCTTGCCATTTGTCAAGCTTCTCTGGTTCTGATTGGAGGTTCAGTTGAGTAAAAATAACAATTCATTTGTATTAGATTTTAAAGATAAAAGTGACGTTTGTGATGCATGCCCGCAATTTATGAGTCACTCAACATCTGTTAAAGATCCTTTTTGATCACTTTTTCTGCATTCTCTCATGTCTGGAAAGCAGCCAAACAGCGTTACTCACTGGTACATCCGATAAAAAGGACCAAAGACAACCTCGTCCTTTGCGTTATCGGTATCCATGTAGTGCAGTCCTAGTGTTTCGGCCTCTGCTGAAGGACAACAAGGCAATGGTGAACAAGCTGTTTAATGCAGACAGCCACTTTTCAACATGGCACTTCTTTGAAAGAGCCAGGCTGAAACAGTCCACTACACTCATCTCTACTTATCTCCCACTCGCTCCTGCTCTTTGCCACATACAGTGCTATCTGCACTTCTTTCACACTCTCATCATATATTAACACAGCTCAGGGCTGGCTCTCTAATCCACAGCTAAACTGATGTTGAAATGCCGGCTTCAACAGTTTATTATTGCAGAGATAACTCAACCCTTTGGGCCTTGTTGCTGGCGAGAGTACTGTAGTAAACACAGGCACGGCGGTGGCTGTACCGTCCAGCCTCCGAGTGTCAGCAGAGAGGATGAAGCTTCTGCCAAACACCATGTATGATTTACACACATCATCATCAGAAAACTGCGGTTTAACACACTCGAGTATTATGTATTGGGGTTTCTTTTTTTTCTGGATTTCTTTTTCATTTTTTGTTTGCCTGCCCATAAATCTCTCAAAATTTAGGGCCCCATTTAGGTCTAATGCTGGGTTTGAGTGCCGTCCAGGTCAGATGGGCTCATGGTGAAGATCTCCCAGAGAGATTATCTTTCAAAGTTTCGAAGTTGACGCTTGATTCATTCAGGCAGCGGTAATAAATCACTGATCATTTGCCCTTTTTTCCCCCCAAACAAACAGAGCTCTTAATCCTGTTTGGTTAAGAGGAACGTTTTTCTCATTTTGAGAAATGTTAACAAACCGGTCTCTTTTTATTACGCTATTTTGTTCGGAATAATTATGCCCCTGCACTGAGTGCCGTCACCAAGTCTGGACAGACAGAGGCTTGGTGACGTTCTTTGTACGTTCTGTCTGTGGGTGGTAGTCTTTGTTCGCATAGGTCTCACTAGTCGTAACGTCCTGTCTTGAGTGCCTCTTCAGCATCCTCATGAGTCGTTTACCCTTTACTCTTATCTATGAGAGGTCTGTAACCCCTCCTTTTCAACATTAGACTGTCCACACACACACAAACCCATGCAACTTTATCTCTCAACTTAAAATTGTCATATTCAGTAAATACATTTGAAATAAGATAAAAGTGTGTTTTTGTAGTTGTTTCCTCTGTGTATCCTGATTACAAGAAGTTACACTGAACGCTCTGCATTGCGTTTAACCTGTACATTTGAGTCTTGGAGCCTCACTCTTATCAACACTCCATCAAAGAACAAACCCGACCGGCTCAGGTCTCCTTCCTCTTCACCTTGAGCTATTCGGAGCCTGTGTTTGCGTTTCGGCGCATTAACTTTACACTCCCTTTGTTTTCAGTGGACGGGCCGGGAATTATGTAATAGACTTGCCGTAAAAGCGTGGCTCTGTTTGAGAATCCCAAATGCTCTGCATTTAAGAAAACACAGGCCAGGCCTGGCCTCTCAGCTTCTTTATGACCATCTTTGCTTAAGCATGGGGGATGCAGGAGTTCAAAAGCCCACCAGTGCTTTTATGATGTCAGAGGCAGAATAAGATACCTAGACGCTGCTGTAGGACTACGGTTCGTGAGCCATTTCTTTCCAGCAGGAATCTGGAGCATTTACAGGACGGCTGGCACTAACCTCTGCTTTCTCCATGCTGTACGTTTCTCTGCTGCGGACACTTGAGGGGGGAAAATTTGTTTAGGTGTGTGAAGATGGAGTACCGTATGCTAGGGGATTATGAGGCGGCTGCTTGATTTGTGGACGGAATGTCCACGCAGATCCAGGCCTACAGCCCAGTGTGCGCGCGCGCACACACACACACACACACACACACACACACACACGCGCGCACACACACTCACTCCTACACTCTTAAACAACATCCTTTCTGAAGTTCAGAACGCCTTGGTTTATTAACAGCAAGTGCCAAGTTCTAGAGAAGTTACTGTAAGCTGAGGTAATGTCAGCACTATGAAGCATTATACTATGTAACAGTCTACTAACAGAAAAGGACAAGATCATGCATCTATACGGCTCCTGAATTTAGTCCAGGAGTGATAGTAGAGATTATTTCAGTCCTTCCTGGGCTTATTTAAAAAAAAAAAAACCCTTCTCAGCCTTTCCACTCTATTTTGACATTGCACAGCTCTACCATTGAAAACAACCAGATCTTTTCGAATGATTGCTTAATTCAGTTTCACTGCTATGATGGTGCAGGAAATTCACTTTTTTCCCAACTTTTTTCCTTCATTCCTGAGGGAAACACTCATTAATTACATGTCCGAGAGAAGCCACTGTATCATGGTGTTTGGTCAGCACATGCTGGTGGGCTCGCAGATCTGAAATGAGTTGGCGGTCAGCTGTTTTGAGCTTTTAGTACCATTAAAGGGACTCCGTGGTGATTTGTTTTAGGCACTCAGTAAAGCATCTTTAAACAGTCCCTCCTGCAGCATGACATCGCCCGAGAACCTTTGAACGCTGCTGTAGGACTACACTGTGTAGGGCCTTCACCTTGAAATGATAAAAGGGGTGAGTTATCGCTTTGTTTATCATGCTCTTAAACCCCTTGAAGTGCATTATTAAAGGACAGAATGCATTGGAAAGAGTATTGTTAAGACTATTTTTACAAATCTTGTAAATCTTGGTAATTTATGTCGCCTGGTGCTGCGGGAATTTCACCTCACCCTTCTGGTTTGCATTTAGGGTTGAGCCGCACTGGAGGCTAGCGTGTATTGGGACGTAGGTGGTTGAGGGGGTAATTGGTTCTTTCTCTTTCTCCCTCTCTATCTTCCACTCACTCTGTCTCACCTGTGGGGATTTACTGCGATGACCTCCCAGCTCCCCGGCCTTGCCAGGTTCTCAGACTTGAGGCGAAGGCCTCCGGCACCAGGAGCTGAGCCTGTGCTTTAATCAGGTCTGGGTTGTGAGCGATTTGATTTTAATGCTGGGGGGGCCGGATGTGATGGTGTGATTGACTGCCGTGCTGAGGGGAGGTGGGATGTCGGTGGTGAGTAACACCATTAATGGTATTGCTTCATTTCTTAAAGTGGCATAAGCAGTGTGTGTGACCATACGCTGGGTCTACCCTCCCAGCCCTCCACCTTTGCCCTAGTCATCCCCTTTGTTTCCTCTCGCCCTATGATTCGCAGCTACTTATTCGCCCACACCCCATGATATTACCGCTGTGTGAACTTCAGTGTGCACATTGATCGCTTCGGGCATTTTTTCGGGCATAACACTGTTATCGTGATAATCACCGTGTGTCAGTTTCCTCTACAAGTGAAGTGAGGCAGTGTGACTCAGTAGGCTGAACGTCTGCTCTCAAGCGACTGAGAGGAGCCCAAAAGTGTTCCGTGCGCGCTTGTGCCACAGAGGGGAGGTGCCGAGGCATCCTTAGCTGGGTTTATGGTGTGTAATTGTGTAGTGGGGAGGCTGTGCCCTCTGTTTCTCCTCTTAATGGCTGTTTGTGTGTTGTATTTAGACTCAGATTTATGTGTGGGAGGGGCGCAAGGCGAGGCTCTGATTTACTGCTAGGGGTGGTATTTGCTGAATATGTGTATGTGCGCACACGTTCTGCTTGTATGTTCCAGGTGATCGTGCAGTCTGGCCGGCAGCCCAGCGTGCTGCAGAAACTGTGTCAGCTGCCGTTCCAGTACTTCAGCCACCCGCACCTCATCAAAGTGCTCTTCCCCTCACTAATCAGCGCCTGCTACAACAACCAGCAGAACAAAGTCATCCTGCAGCAGGAGATGAGCTGTGTGCTCCTGGCCACATTTATACAGGTACGTTACAGGTTCTTGTACAGAAAACACACGCATCCATGCATCTGTAGCTAGAGATACATTGATATTACTCAAAGTAAAAGACTGACTCATGCAAATTTTCACACAGTTATATGAATTGCCTACGTACTTCCCTTATTCTTTAGGGGTTGTTTTTTTTTTTGTTTGTTTTTAAACTAGTCTTATTTATAAATCATACCACATTCTAGATCTTAAATAATCATGCCGAGGTTTGTCTTCCCGTCTCACCTGCAGCACGTCCTCTGACCTGTAAAGCCCCCTGTCCTCCCACACACACACCTTTCCACTGTTTCTGCACAATGTCAACGTTTGACTCTTATCTCTCTCAACTCCAGTTTTGTTCCTGCCCTTTTGTTTTTTTTGCCGCTCTCGTTACCCTCCTTTTTCCAAAGAAGCAGCCTCTACTGCAAAGATGGATGGCTTCCTCTGTCGATTTGGGTGGATTTACCTGCCACCGGTTGAGCCTCTTGTAAACAGGCCGACTCCTTCATCTTCCCCCTGACAATCTTCCCTGCACTGGCCCACTACCTAGATTATTTATGCGGAGATTAGCGCTCACTTCGACAAGGACGGGCGATTGTCATTCCATTCAAACAATGAGAAGATACACAGCATCCTGTACCACAGTGTGTGATGGTTCTGTTGACTTGTTTTACAAAGAACAGTAGTTTGTGAAGTTTGGGTAAAACCAGGATTGCTGCTGATGTTTTATTCTTCCCCTGACTGTAAAGGTATCGCAGTACAGTAATGTATAGTGCATAATATGCTTTACATAATCTATACCATACAGTGGGTCTTTACACATTTTTGTTGCTAAATGGAACTTGCTAACATACATAGAATTACTAATCAAGGAAATTTAGACACACAAGACCTAAAAAAAATATTTTTTCTAACATAAGTTTCCAACATGAGCACTGTTAGTGATGCAAAACATCCAGGCGATAATACAAATGCTGCCATTCAGGAAAAACTTACTGTATTTCTCTGGCAGATGGGACGATCCCAGTATTTCTACACTTTCTGGTTGATTGGATAAAAGTTCACATTTTTATCTATAACAAATGGAAAAGCAGATTTTTGATTCGTTTATTTGGGTTCCAAACAGGCACAATACTGATTGTGTAAAAAATAAAAAAGTATAAAAAAAAAAAAAAAAAAGGTTCCGTTGACTTAATTCGGGGTGTTGCAGTTGCAGACTTACTGTGTTTTTTGTTTTGTTTTTCCTGTAGGATTGTGCCTCCAGTGAGAAACAGACTGACAACAAGCCCTCACAACAAGGTGAGTCATCTCAGACTTAATGAGCTTTATTTTATCCATTTTTCAGCTTCCTTGCTGGGTAGCCAACTATCATTTGTGTAATTATCTGACTATTATTATATATTATTGCCTGTCAGAGATTACATTTCAATGCCCCTCCCCCAAACAATTAACCTTATCATTACATAATAAATTCATTTTAACCATTTGTACAATACAAATGAATTGCAGGTAATGGCTGTTTATTTAATCTCCGTGAGAAACGCTGAAGGTTTTTATTTTATTATTTTTTGTTCAGTTGTGTATTCAGCGAGATTCTCTCTCCACTTCTCTTATCCACAGAGAGGAGCTGTGCTCTTCCAGATTACCGTGAGCTGTCCAACCGCTTCCCCCGAGATCAATGGGACTCAGCACTTCAGTTCTTCCTCAACAAGCAGGAAGAGTAAGCTAGACGAGTGTACACACTGGAATACACACAGAGTGCTTCAGTGTGTGCTCCGGAGCAGTACACAGCGGAGTACGGACTATTACGTGGTCATTTGTACCAGCACATTTGCTCTAAGCACAACATCAAAAAACTTTCACTACACATCGTTTCAATTACTGTACGTGGGCTTTTAGCCAAGTCTGACAAGTATATGCCTGCATGTAGCAACTGATTTTTTCGACTGGATTTTCTTAGATCTCCTTAATAACGGCGCATTTAACCAAATAATTACATCATAAATTCAGATTAACTTTTTGGGTGTATACACTGTAATAAACCGCCCTCACAATGCAAATACTTAAGGGCAACATAACAAGTTACGTTTATAAAGTTGTTTGAATGTATGAGCATATTTGCTATGTAAATGTACAGGTATTAGGAACTGTCAGTTTAACGTGAAATCTGTTATCATCCAAATGAATGGATCTGTTGAAGCAGATTTTTTGAAGTGCACAATCGTTTACTGTTCTTCTTCCCCATGTTTGTGGTTTATTATTTGTACGGTTTATATTTTGTTTTGTACATAAAAGGTGTTATTTCTTTAATGATCATAGGATTTATCTGTTCAGAGCACACCAAGTTACTTCAGTTGTTTTTTTGTAATATTAAATTGTTATGCATAAGAAAAAAGAACAGTGACAATTGTTTGTTAGTTTATAGTCTGAAGTCTGGATTTCTTTCCTGTGTTTCATACTTATAATTTATAAAGCCTCATTTTATATATATATATATATATATATATATATATATATATATATATATATATATATATATATATATATATATATATAAAATTCATTTCCCACAAATGCTGTGCGAAGCATATCTTAATTTGAATTGTTCCTTTTCTTTGTATTTCTCCCTGAGAAGTGAAGCACTTATAATTTATAGAAACTGTTTTCCCCATTTAATAAAATATTAAAGGCATGTGTGTACCTTGCGATCTTGATTTTAGTGACTACAAAATTAGAAGTCATTTCGTGAGGGCGTTTGCATGGTAAGAAAAGACATTTGCAAAATTTTCAGTTAGTATGATTGAAAATTGGTTTGTTATTAGTCCAGATATTTTCACACGTCTCATGCAAATATCAGAAAGTAATATGACAGACACTGTCGATGATTGTGCATGCAGATGTTTATCCCCCTGCTTGTGTTTTTACTGGAGAGGTGAGAACTGATCAGATGAGATAAAATTCAGCTTTGCAAAATATAATGACGTGCAAGTAGTACAAACGTGTCTCATATTGAACAGTACTTGCCGACGCAAATCTGGAAACAAACTGGTATTTTGTCTTAGGTTGAGCTGCAGGTTTTAACTGAAAATTCTCGGTAGTGTACATTTAGTTGTCTGTCTCCTGGATAAGCCGCATTAAGACTGAAATTTGACGTGGGCAAAACGGCACAGTGAAAGGACTTCAAACTAGGTTCAAGTCCTCAGTGTGGCCTCGGGGCACCACAAACAGCCGTGTGTGTGTGTGTGTGTGTGTGTGTGTGTGTGTGTGTGTGTGTGTGTGAGAGAGAGAGAGAGAGAGAGTCAGAACCAGTGCATTTCCACCAGTTACCCACTGCTGCTTCTGAGTAACTTTATACATTAGTGTGTCAACATGAGCTGGAGCCTCTCAGGTCACATCCTTCACAGGCACAAGGTTTCACACACATACACACACACACACACACCTATCCCTCCATTCAGAATTGTGTCTCCACAATAATAAATCTGTCAAGTGTTTCTGTGAAGACACCAAGAGATGGTGTGAGTAATGCACACACACACACACACACACACACACACACATACACACACATACATACATATATATATATATATATATATATATATATATATATATATATATATATATATATATATATATATATATATATATATATATATAACTATATATATAACTGTGTATTATAAATTCCATCAGTTTCTCTTTGCTTCATAGAACTTCTGAGAGTGAATTAAACATTAGATTTAATAAAGACATTTTTGATAAATGTAAATCTGTGCCACTTCTTCCAAGATTAGTATCCTACCTATAATTGTATAATATTTCCTCTTTCAGAACAGTGGTTGCAGTAACACACTCCTGCTATGATGGATATTGTTTCAAACAGTCCCTCGGTTGCTTTGCTTCATTCATTCAGAAAGAAATGTTTGGTTTAATTTTTGTCCCTCATCATTTTTTCATGAAACTTAAATGCTTCTCCAGTGAAAATGATGCCGTTTTCGAAATAACGGGGATTCAGTGAGATTTGCATTTGTTTGCATGTATAAGGTGTAGAAACACCTTGATTAGCTCTATAACCGCATACTTCCGTATTAAATAGTAGGCTACCGGCACTTGCATACTATTTGTATATACTCTCAGGATACGAGCTGTACAGGTTTACACATTATGAAATAGAAGTCTAATTTTTCACAATTAAAAAAAAAAGTGTTTTTCTTTTGGTTTTTTTCCCGTTTGAGTTTGATTGGATCAAAATGTAGCCTATGCGGTTTGTTTTATAAGCAATTCATTATGAACAGTTGTAAGATTTTAAGCTGAGGATTTAAACAGATATAACCTCTTCATTTCCACATTTTTCGCAGGAATTGTAGCACAAGTAGCCCAGAGACACGGAGACTACTTAAACAAATACTTTTCACTTTTCTGCCGACTTCCTGCTCTGCTTGAGGTTCATTTCAATTCTCCAAATCGAAATCAAAACAAGAAGGAAAGTTAGCTCGAGGATTGTCGATTTGAACTAAACAGAAATGTTTCTACGCTAGTGTAATATTGTCCAGATGTTGTAGGATTGTGGGATTAAATGTGGATATTTTGATTGTCTTTATTAGGCTATATAGTTTCTCCAGTTTGGAATCATTTATTGACGCCAAAGCCTGTTACCAGTAAGACGCATTGTATTTCACAGATTTGGCAAATTTCTGCTTTGAGTTTGATTTATTCGAAATCCACACATTAATTACTAAACATTTTAGACGCAAACTCATTTGTAATAATAGTGATTTGTTTGTGATCTGTATTTTTAAACATGGTTAATTGTTCATTTGTTGAAATGTCCTTTCATTTAATAAGCTCATTTCATTAGCGCTGTAGAATTCAATTGGGAGAAGAATGTCGTCTGAAATTCAGTTTTTGGGGAATGTCTATAGTGCCTTAGACTGTTGTTTTGTTTTGGTTTTTTTTAAATGTTCACTATTGCAATTAAAAAATATTGCGACTCAAGGTATAATATGCACTTTATAATTACAATGTTACTGGAATTCGTTCCTCATTAAAATATGTTTAACGTCATAATAATAATAATAATAATAATAATCATTATTATTATTATTATTATTATTATTATTATTATTATTATTGTTATTATTGTAATTATTATTATTATTAATAATAATTATTATTATTATTATTATGTTTAACGTCTTGTTTTGTATGAATAAATATCTGTCTGTCTATCTGTCTGTCTGTTTATCCACAATAGGATAAACACAATAACTGAATAACCGTTAACTGAAGCCTGAACAGTAGTCTTATTGTTAACCCCCTTCTCGTTTTTCCTTGCCAGAATGTATTTTTAATGTTGGGAATATAAAACACCGAGTGATTTAATAAGCAGCAGGTCGCAGGTTGACCTGATCTCCGGGTAGATGGGAATGGAAGTGCGGCCGCAGGGTTTGTGGAGGGAGTTGCTGTGCAGCTCGGTGTTGTTGTAGCTCTCGCTCTCTCTTTCTCTCTCTCTCTCTAGCTCTCTGTGTGTGTGTGTGTGTGTGTGTGTGCGCGCAGGTGATGCCGGGCGCAGATAAGACGCCGCCCATCTCCCCTCTGTCTAGACTCGCGCCTTTACGAGCCCAGAGCTCAGTGTTCACGAGTCCGAGGCTAAGCGACACTCTGAATATCCGCTCCTACACCCGATCCGCGCGCTGATAACGCAGAGATCTATGAAGGGTTACATCTGACAATTCAGACAACTTTGAATCGCTTTATAGCGTCTTGGCTCAGTGCCAACATGTGGGTCACCTAACACAGGGTGAGAAGAGCCAAACCAAGACCAGGGGCCAAGAAACATTGAGAAGCAAACACATCTCCCCTTCACACACTCCGAGAGAAAAAAAGGCACTGAATTGTACCAGTCTTGGTCGCTGGGGTGTTACCAGGTAGAAAAATACGTGGTAGTGTACCTTTAAAATATATAAATATATGTATATGTAAATATATATCCACATTTCCTGGTGAAAGACACAATGTACAAAAGATGTACAACATACCCCCTCAGAGACAAGGAAAGGTACAGCTTAGTACCCCTTTTCTGATCGTGCACAATCGCAATGAATTAAACTAGGAATGAAGATTAGCTCGTTATTCTCAGCCAGACTATTGACATTTTGCATAGGCTTCTTTTCAGGGTATCTGTATTGATTAAGCACAAAGACACCTTCTCACACCATTCATCATCCCCTTATTAGTCCCATACTCTCAGAACAATGGCTACTAACTGTAGCTTTCCTTGTGGCTGGGTATGAAACCCTCAAGGGTACATCTATTGTACCTTAATACGTGGACATAGTGTACATTTCAAAATTATACACGCTATAAATGGACAGAGATTAGTTTTTTGTGTGAGGCTTTAAAGGTACACTACATGCACCTTTCTAGGTAAATGATACATACTATAGGTACAAAAGGTGTACGCATGAGGGAAGGAAAAAGTACAGTTTAGTACCTTTTTTCCTAAGATTATATTAATACTCACTAACACTGCCTCATCTACAACACTATTCTAATTTATTCCCTAATAAATTATCTAATTATGAGTAAATTAATTTCACAAATATATTCTAAATCAACACCAATACATTTACTTCTTTTGTTTGGAATGTACATTATTTTTGATGATGTAAAAAAAAAAAAAATGCAAGCCAAATAATTCATGTAATATTCCTTTCCCGTGTTGAAATCAGATAGCAGAACACTCAGGCTAAATGCCATTCACTGATATTTAATCGCCATTTTCTGGCGTGGCGTTGAAGTCTGTGCTGTAGATCGATATGCTGTTATCCACTAATAAAATCCCGAATAGATATTTTTGATTAGTCTTCTTCTATATTTTCTTTTCTTTAAAAAAAAATAATAAAAAAAAAGATATAGATACCTTCGCATGCAAAGTTTTTCTCAGACATAAACAACACTTAGCATAGTTTATTAAGGTCATTTCTTAATTCTCGCTCGGACTCTCGTCCTGACAATAAATAACAATAACTTACTTTTGTTCTCTCGAGAAGTTCAAACAATTTGTCCTCCATCCGTAAAGATAAAATAGTCTACATGTGACTTTTATACATTGTCTTCGGAGATCATGCGCATTAAGACAAACGTGGCTCTGTTGTCTCATTGAATTAGGGAAATGTCATCAGGTGTTGATAAAACTACGTAAGGAATACTGGTAAAGACATTATTGTTATTTGTTATGTTGTTGACAGTGGGTCAACTTGTTCATATTCCTCGGGAAGATATCGGATCCGTGTGGGTTCCTGCCTTTAGGGCTGAAGTAAACGCGTGTGGTGAGTCCCTGCTTCTTGGCTCCGTGTGGTTGTTTTTTGTTTTGTTTTGTTTTTGTTTTTTTGACACACTTGTGCGTTCCGAGTTTTAATCCACTGTGTTGCTGTATGTTGTTTTCCGTGGTTCCGTCGTGTTCCTCAGGTGGAGATGGTGAGGTGCTCTGTGTTCATGCAGATCGGGGTGGGGTTCAGCATGCTGGGGTGGACAGAGGTCACTGAACTCCATCACGTTTCCACAGGACTGGACACCATGCTGTTGGGGGTGTCGGGTAACTGCGATGACAGCGAAGTCACATCACTGCCCGAGGAGGTGCCCAGAGAACCCGACTCAGAGAAGGACACCTTTACAGAGTGAGGAAAACGGGGATTTAGCATATCTATATCTAAACACAAAAAAATATTGTAATAATGAAATTTATTTAGAGAAAAGTCTATTGCTATTGACGGTGCCATTTAAGAAAATAAATAAATACATCTCTGTGGCACCTATATATATATATATATATATATATATATATATATATATATATATATATATATATATATATATATATATATACTATTGCTCCACAGTAAACTGAAAAATCATTTAGTGGAACAAAACAAAATGGTTATAGATTCATGCTCCAAAACGCTCTTTAAGAAATTTAAAACATTATTCTAAGCATCCTTTCCTGTTCCCTTGTTTAAAATTAAATATCTATATTTGGATATGCATAATAAGTCGGTGTGGTTCAAACATCCTACACCAAACCAGATGCTTCATAAATATGCATAAATTTAAACATGAGACCAAAAGTGTAGTGCACTAAAAATCGGCTCTACAAATAGGCTACAGTCCAATATCGTATAGGCCTATCGCGCCATTCATTTAGTAGATAATTACACAGTTGGGAGCAAAGGTTTGCACAGCCTTGGGACAAAATGAAGAACACTATACCATTATAACAATTTATATCTAGATATTTTGTGAGTTTTCGTTGATGTTCCTTTCCTATCATAAGTCAATCTAACAAAAACAGCAAAATGGTTTTAGATATTAACAATGAAAATATTTTTTGAAAAGTGTGCATTTCCTTTCCTGATTGTGATATAAATATTCTCTAAAAACATGTCTACCCTTTTTCTTTAGAACTGCCTCCAACCTCTTTCATATCCTCCGAGCAGCGTTTGGATCCTCTCAGTTGTAATATTCACCCCTTTCGTCTTCTTGACACATCTGTTCTAACTCTGCCAGATTGATAGATTAGCCCATTCTTTTTGGATAAATCTGTTAGAACTTTGCCAGATGTCATATACCATACACTACCAGGTCTGGAGACCAAGAGGGTCCATGACAAAGCTTCTTGCTTTTGATTCTTTGCCAAATACCTAACTGTTTTTTTTTTCCTGTTTATTTGTCCTTATGTTTTGGGTTGGTGTCTTGTTTCAGGATAGACCCAGATTATATTTACCTTTTTCCTTTTAACTTCCTTCACTTATCAATTCTATTTTTTGCGGGTAAATTGTAACATAGAAATGGAGGCATACACAGCGGTGTAACCTGGCCTGGGAATTGGGGGCTGCAGCCCTGAAGATTTTTTCTTTAGCCTCAAATAATTCTCCACTTGGAGCGGTTTGTCACTACGTAACTGAACTTCAGTAAAAGATGACGGCGTGTTGTAATTTTATATCTTCAGTGAAGGAGGCGAGGCCAATCAGACAGGGTTTACAGGAAAAGACGTGGAAACACTCGTGTCTTATTGCCTGACAGCTCTCACTTCTGCCTAAGGCTAGCTCACAGTCAGTTTGAGGAAAAATGGATATAGAGTACGCCTTTTTTAACTAAATGGGCTGAAACTGAAACACTGAAATCCTCTCATGCTGAGCAGGAAAACAAGGTGTGTAAATGACTTATATGTGAATATGATGGAATAATAACAGATACTGTACTCTGCATGGCACTGTAGCAGCTAAACCCATACACTGATAACTTAGTTGTGCCTCCCCTTGATTAGTGACACCAAACTAGTCTAGTCTCGTCTTAGATAGAACTTTTATATTTTATTGGTCCTGCAAATAGTGATAACACCCGAGGCAGGTTTTATGATAAATCCAACTTTTTGTCCAATTTTCACATTTTTTAAGCAATTAGCCCTTACAAACAAGAAAACAAATGCATGCAAACAGTCTATTTAGAAGTACATTTTATAAAGTTTTTTGATGTAGAAGAATCTGGGCTCAGTCCTGGATGATTAACAGTGCAGCTAACGCCCCCGGGCCTATATTTTCCTTTTTTTCACCTAGGGACACTGGGGAACGCAAATTTCACTCAGCTGTAACCATTTTAAATGTTTCTTTTATCTGAGATGTAGATAGCATAATGAGTGTGGAGTAGAGGTGATTCTTTATACCAGCTGCTGGAAGGCGGGCTGCTCCAGGTCGCTCTGTAGCGCGAACTCGCTCAGCGCTTTCCATGGAGGCTGGTAGGTCTGCACTTCTACAGGATTCCCCTGCACCGTGTTGTCATGCCGGATGGGACTACCTGCCACTAGAGGTGTCCCTGTTAGACCCTGGAGATTCTGTGGGTGGCAGAAGAAACAGGAATTTATATATATATATATATATATATATATATATATATATATATATATATATATATATATATATATATGCTTTTTGCAGTCATTGTGCAGCACAACTACGCAAGATGCAAAGATGCATTATTATTATTATTATTATTATTACTATTATTATTATTATTGCACTTAAGTCTTTTCGTGCGCAAAACATTTTGTGCTGAGAATCGTAAGGAACAAGAAGGCGAGAGCAAAGCAGACTTTTGAAAGACTTTAGACTCTTACGGTTTTGTCGCTGTGCTGCTGCTGCTGGAGTTGCTTCATGAGCATAGACCTCTTCTTGTCCTTGCAGCGTTTGTTCTGGAACCAGACGCGGATAACTCGCGGACTGAGGCCCGTCATCTCCACCAGCTGCTCCTTCATGAGCGCGTCGGGCCGCGGGTTGGCGTTGTAGCATGTGCGCAGTGTGTGCAGCTGCTTCTCGTTGAGCACAGTGCGCACACGGGTCGTCTTCTCCGACTGCTTGTGGACGTGGTTGCGGTGTGGGGGCTGCCGCACAGGTACCGGCTCTGCCAACAAACAAACCGCAATACCGTCTCGACTTTAGGAAATGTCATTATCCACATAATAACATACGCAGGACGCTGCGCATATCTGTGCGCCAAAATATGCAAACACATAAATCAAGGCAATACTTAAAAAAAAAAACGTGCTTTGGGTCGAGTATAAAAATAGTTGACCATCAACATTTGTGCAAAAGCGCAGTGCAACAACTCATGTGAGAAATTAAAAAGATGATTATATAAATTATCTCTGAGTGACACACCATCTCAACCTAAAAATCAGCAAAATACAAGAATAACATTCATAACAGATTCACAGTTTCGTTTCCAAATGCACCAGTAACCTCAATAAACATATTTTTTTATGTCCACTATTTAATCTTCTGTTTAATCCTTACAGCTATGCAAAATTTGTTTAGTCTACATAAAAAGATCAACATGGCAGAACTGCATGCCAGAAGCTTTTTTCTTGCCTTTACTGAACAATAGCAAGAACAATAACAACAACAACAACAACAACAATAGCAACAACAATAACAACAACAACAATAACAACAACAAAAACCCGCATATTTTGCATATTGATATTGATAAATCTTTTCTCTTCGTTTGTTTTTCTTGGTTTTAATGCATTTTAAGAAATTTATTAGCAGCATAAAATTAAATCATTTTAAATGCTGCAATATTTTCATTATAGATTTGAGTAATCCTTTGAGTAAATGTGTTGTTTGTATGTATTACAGTATTTAATTAAAAAAAATCAAGTCAATACTCAGCAGTCTAAACAACATTATTAGATATAAAATAATGACAATAGCATTACATAAATAAGAATTAAATCAGCCTAGATGTACATATATGTAGCCTACATACTAGATGTAAAATATATACATATGTATATATTTTTACAAATACCTATTATTATTATTATTATTATTATTATTATTATTATTATTATGTTTTAATAGTAATGTCTGAAGTATGAGTTCATGTGCTCACCGGCCATGTGCAGAGCTCTGGTGGAGTGTGTGTTGCCCGGGCTGATAGGTGGACTCCCCGACGCGGCGCGCTCCAGCAGCAGCCCGTGATCAGTCCGGCACAGCAGCTCCTCTTCCCGCAGAGAGAACTCATCTCCCGGCAGGAGGTGTCTGCTGCACACCGAGCACCTGAAACACTCCATGTGGTAAACGTTCTCCCGAGCACGCATTACCAAGTCACTGCTGCAGAAGCCCACGTTGCATTTCGCACATTTAATACCGAATAACCTGCAAAAGACAAAATAAACAATGAGTTAGGTCTCAAATTCCCAAGTGAACAACTGTAATTTTATTGCAGTATGATGATGATGATGATAATAATAATAATAATACTCATTGAAATAATAATAATAATAATAATAATAATAATAATAATAATAATAATTGCATTTTTAAATCATTAGACTACAACACCACATTTTATAATACAATTTTTAAACAAAAAAAACGAGCACCTAAATGTATATAAATTATTAGCCACATAATCCTCTAAAAAAATCATTTATTCTGACATTTTAGTAGAACAAACTACAAGTTCCACTGCAAACGAAAACTTCAGAAATACGGCCTTAAATATCCTACAAAATAAGCCTGAGACGCATAGATTCACAATTAGCCGGAAAAAAAACAACATTGCATTGCAACACTATGCATATTATGTCTGCATATGTTTGCAAATTTTAGCTTTCCCATCCATACGTTTATTCCTAAATTCCTCGTCTGCAAATTGTGGAAAGCAGAGGGACGTCTACCTTACGTAGTCTCTTTTGCAGTAGGTCTTGCCGTCCCGGACGAAGCAAGTACACGTCTCATCCAGGTACTGACTGCACTCTGCGCACTTCAGACACGCCGCGTGCCACTCCAGGTCCGGGGAGACCCGCAGGATATACTGGTCATGGATCTGACTTCCGCAGCCCACACACATGGCGATCCCGGACTTCTCTGTGTGCAAACGCGCGAATTAAAGCCATAACCTGCACCCAACTCCAGTGCCACATATCCTACTCAACGATCAATTCATGTCTGTCTTCATGCATTCTGCATTGCAAAGCGTTTTAGTTCACAAGTCCATGCATGCCACCCGAACAACATATTTTCCCCCATTTATTTGTGGAATCATGGTTGCCATTTCATTACACTAGTTGATGATGCTGTCTCACACCTTCAAGAACGAAAGCAAAAAAAAGGGACCGTTGAGTAACCTAATATTTCCTGTTTTAGACCTATACAAAATATCGAACAATACTGGTACAACTTTAACATTAGAAGCACATGCCCTTATTGAGCCTTATTTCCACAACTGCAAGTCAGAGTATGTACAGAAAACAACTAGCAACCCTAGAATCGCTTTACAAAACAAACATGGCACTTACTTTTTGAATGATCCCCCATATCACCCAAGAAAGAAGAATGGAGTAGAATATCCAGCATAAAGGATGGTCAGCGCGCACTGCTATAGATGAGGGGACACAGTGGGAGTGGGCAGCGGCCCGAGCACACCGAGAACTTGTAGCCGATCCGCGAGCTGCGGCGGCCCACGCGTGCCGTGACGTCACACGCAAACTCGGACCGCGTTCCTAGAGGAGTGTGTGTGGTGGAGGAGGTCCGAAAGTGCGCGTGCTGTGTGTGCGTGTGTGTGGGTGTGTGTGGGGGTGTGTTTCACAAGGAGATCTGATGAAAAAAACAATGTTTTCTAACATAACTGACTGTTACAGGTTGTAAACATAACCTCTAACAGTTCATTATTATTGTTGAGAATACCCTATGTAAAATGCGTAAAATTAGGCTATATATGCGTCTTCGATATGCTGACTGACATTTAATAAATTAAAACACACCTTATTTATCTACCATATCTCCTATAAAGCTAGACTGCCTCCAATTACTCTAAAATACGGAAATAGGGTTCTGTAATAACAATAAATAATAATTGACTATAATTAGATGGGCTATTAACTGAAAATATTTTTAACACAGGTCTACGTGATAATGAAATGAAAACGCACAGCATAGGCTATAGCTATTTGGAGTTATTTGAATATACATTTTCGAAAGAAAATAAAAATAGGTACAATTGATCAAAAATCAATATTGCCCAATCATCCAATTATATGTTACAGGTGATCATGCTCTTTCTGCTCTCTATTGATCCTTTTGTAGTGCAAGATGAAGGAGCGACTATTAGGAAACGCAGTCATACAAGAGTGTTTTCATTTCCGATCTGCGTAACAGATGCGAAGCTTTAAATCTGGTTGCTGGGCGTTTTCATGAGAACACGAAATCCTACAGGAAAGCAGCAGCAGAATGTTTGCTTTCTACACTTTGTAGCCCGACAGGAGGCTGTTTGCTCTATAGTGGAGAGCCTCCTACTGGAGTCACAAAACTATTACATACTGCAGAAGCACATCTTCATCTATCTACAGTCCACATGTCCAGTTTATTCTCATTATAACCAGCCAACCAAGTATTGAAAATAACGATTTCCTAGTAAACAATCATAAAATTTCAGTTATTTAATATCCTATAATGTATATTTAAGTAAAACAAGACAGTAAAAATAGTCAGTTTATTTAAAGCTAGAAAAAAATGTCCAGTCCTTTTTAGGATATTTTGACGTATTCCTCTATTCACAACATTATAGAGCAATTTTCTAACTCGCCAGAGATGAACCTTTCTTCTCTGGCTATTTTTTATTTATTTATTTGTAGAAAACGTTTCAAAGTCTAACAACTATCACTGTTAATTATAGCTGCTTAAATCATTATTTCTATTGCTTTTTAAATGTTGCAGACCATATGTTTTAAAATTATTTTAAAAGTACATTTTAAAGGAATTTGCAATTTACAAACTAGTATGCACTGAAACCAATTTGTAAATCATTACTTTTATTGTTTTTTTCTTAAAAAAAAAAAAAACATTTAAAAATACATTTCAAAGCAATCTGGAATTTACAAACTGGTCTGCAACCAATTTGTGAACGGTCTGTGAACAGAGTTTATAGATTTATTTATACTGAATATTTGTTTAAGATGTTCACAGATTACCACGCGTGTACACCGCAAATCGGCTGCACATTTTAAATAGCCTGCTCCTTTGACCCTGACCTTTAACATTGACCCTAACCAGTACTTACAAATAAATCCAATTAACTGAATGTAAACTAAGCAGGTCGTCCATGAGTGCCTTTTGCTTCTATATATGTTTTTCTAGCTATAAGGAGGAAGCGTGAGGCATTAGACAACAACAGAGGCGCTGGACCAATTCTGCTGGATTTTCTTTGCTATAATAACAAGAACAACAATAAAATAAACCAACCAACACACAGGCTAGATGTCTTTTTCAGACGCTATGATGCACGAAAGTTTTTAATTTGTCTTGATCTGTAAAAGACGAGGAGGGGCATAGACCACAAGACGTCAAATTTACAAGAATAAGTAGTCTAAAATTACATTAAAATGAACAATCTACAACGGTCTAAGTTAAAGCAGGCTGAACATATCTGTTTAGCGGTCTCACATTTAAAATATTAATAGCACGGTAGCCTATACAATTATAAAATTATAAGCATAGACATAAAAAAAACTCCAAAAAGAATAGTGTATGATGAATAGGTTTAATTTAATCAATTTCAATGCAGTGGAAACGAGAAAAATAAAAACTGTACATTTCAATTTATCCTTACAGCTCTTTTTATTTCTTCTTTTGTCATGTTTGCAAGCAGATACAATATATATATTAACAAACAAACAAACAACACAAGGAACATGTTCATTTTAATCATAGCCTAGGCTATAAAACAGCCACACAGCTATGAACCAGGTATTTATAGATGGGCGTTTCTCTGAAACGGAAGCGATTGTAGATCATGTGACGCTACATGTACTCTCGCGAGACTTTCACGTTAAACCTTGGTAACAGTGTAAGGGAGAGTGACTTCTGCTGCTGCGGCTGTCGTCAACATGCTCAAAGCTATTACCAAGTCAAACCTCAGGACGCTGGTAAGATGCATGTATATACCAGAGTTTTATGCTGCTTCCGATTCAGGAGCTCTTTATACGTTGTTGATTTACCGATTAGACGTCAAATAAACGGTTGTGAAGGTGTTTTGAATAAGTGTTAGCATTGTCCGCTAACAGTTCTAGCTAACGAACAGCACACACTTGCACTTTATTTGGTGATGTGCGTGACACGGGCACGGTTAACAGAAATGACATTTTCATTCCAACTAACTAGGTTACTTTTCTAAAAAAAAGTTGTGTCATTTTTGTTAGATAGCAAACTGAGTAATGGGGCTGCATCGTTATCATGCTAACGCTAGCCAGTTAACTAGCATGTGACCTGTCACCTAGTTATTTAACCTCGGCGACACTGTGCGCGCGACGTGTGCTTTAGTTAGCTGAATGCAGACGTTTCTCTAAAATATAGGCAAATGTAAATATTAATTACTTCCATGCATTGGGAAGAGTTCACAGCTGTGGTTAAAACTAGCAGCCGGCTTGTTAGTTAGCTAGATAGCTGTTAGCGACATGTCAAGGTTACTAATTATATATAATATAATTTCGTTTATTATTATTATTATTATTATTATTATTTATACGATCACCATTCTAAGACCCAATGCTGACTCTGTATATTTTAATTGGCTGAACTGTATATTAGAATCTTTATTATTTCTAAATCCAATCCCCCGTCACCTCCCAAAGAAAAACAAACCCTTTTCCCTATGTAACGAGTATTGATCTGAGTATTGATCCGAGCTATCAGCCTAAAATCTTAATCTTCAATCCTACTGTGGTTTGGATTGACCCAGTAACAGCAATGATGGCTATCTGATCACAGCTGTCACTCTCTGTCATTTATAGACTTTCTGCTAGAGCCATATCCATGCTACTTCACATTGCATTCACTTTCTTCTAGATCAGCAGTTCTCACCCTGGGGGACGCAGAGAGATCGGAAGGGGGTTGCAAATTGTTGTCAAGAAATAAACAGACAGGGCATCATTTGGGACTCTGTGTATTTTATTGCTTTTCAAATAGAATGTGCATAAATGAAAAACCCCGCGTTCCCTCTCCCTCTGTATTTTCTTGTTGCTGGGGGAGGCGGAGCTTGACCTATCTTTTTAGTGTTGCCAACCTAGCGGCTTTTCAGACCCCTTTATTGACTTTTTTGCAAAAAAAACGCGCCTAATGACAACTCTTGCCACTTTTTGGACAAACCTTAGCAACTTTCCAAATGTCGCCAGTACTGTCCTGCAAGTGTGAGGTCTTGCTTTCCCACTGCACTCACACCTCTCTCTGCATCTGCTCTGTTCAGTGAGGGGCTGAGAGCCGGAGATTTAACAGTGTCATGGATAACGAGACGTGCCACATGATAGGGGAGGCTTCTGTTCTAGAGTTACAATGCTTTCTTTACACATTGTCCACAATATACATGCAATGCCGTAAACCGGTGTGACATTAAAGTAAAAATCCACCCTGAATGAATTGAATATCCATATTCATAATGAGTTGAGTTTTTGCTTTTCTTTTTGTTTTGTTTAAGTTTAAACTTATTTAATTGAAATGTTGGTATACCCTCAATTTATTCGACTACCTGCTGATAGTGTTGTCAGTGAGAGCTCATCTCTGTCTAAAGAGACCAATGCAGCAGTGCTTTAGTCCTTTAGACTGTCCAGCTCTTTCACTCCCTCATGTGTATATTCTGCTCAAACAGATCAGATTCTAAAGCATAAATTTTGTGTTAAGTCATACTCGATCAGCGTCATCGTGCTGGTCATCGCATTCACCTCATGGATGACTAGCTGAGCCGAGTCTCTGATGATGTAACTCAGTGTACTTGGACGGTCCTGCTGGAAGGTGAACCTCCGTCCAAATCAGACTGAATAGGTTTTCCTCAATCATTGCCCTATATTTAGTGCCATCCATCTTTCCTTCAATCCTGGCCAGTTTTCCACTCCCTGCCAGTGAAAAGCATCCCCACAGCATCATGCGGCCACCACAATGTTTTGCTGTGGGAATGGTGTTCTCTGTGTGATGGAAAGTGTTTTGTTTGTGCCACACATTGTGTTTCCCATGATGGGCAATAAGTTCAGTTTTAGTTTCATCTGACCAGAGGTCCTTCTTCCATGTGTTTGGGAAGTCAGCCAAATGCTGTTCGGTGAACTCCAAACACATTTGATTTTTTAAAGCCCTGCTCTTTGGCATGTAGGGCTGCAACTAATGATTATTTTGATAATCGATTAATCTGTCGATTATTTCTTTGATTAATCAATTAGTTGTATTAAAAGGCCAATTTTTATTTTCTGTAATTTTTATTTATTTATTTATTTATTTATTAGGAAAAATGCGTTATTTCACATACTGCCCAGAGTTGTCCTTCAAACATTGAAAACTGACGGCTATGAAAAAGGTATTAAATGTATCTATGTGGGCTATGCTATACACTGTGCAAAGGACTTTAAAAAAAAAAAAAAAAAAAAATCCTTTATATTTTGAAAACAAAAAAACAACTGATTGTCCACAAGCTTTAAAGCAGAAGTTAAATCACTATATTAAAATGCTAAAGAAAAACAAAAGCACAAACTAAGTGTTAACTGGTAAGAGGTTGAATGTTCTGCAGTAACACACATTACTCATTTGAACACAGTAACATTAATTTATTCTGCAAATGTATGACACTTCTTACATTTATATACAATTACATGTTTTAACCCCATTAGTTACTGCTCTCATAAACACAATTACTTTTGTTTCTAAATATAGCATCAAACAACATATTTGATGAAAATTAAGTTATTGTGCTTCCTTTCTATTGT
This sequence comes from Ictalurus furcatus, assembly GCF_023375685.1. Lineage (NCBI taxonomy): Eukaryota > Metazoa > Chordata > Actinopteri > Siluriformes > Ictaluridae > Ictalurus > Ictalurus furcatus. The sequence continues at coordinate 18,496,519 of NC_071268.1, read as the reverse complement.
GCACTGTTTGATAGGCATGCATGCGTGGACACACTCATTCAGTGAAGTTTAATGGAGACTCACTTGCTGTCAGGATGAGTCTTTATGTAAAATGGAAACACTGGTGTGAATTTTTTAACATTTACAGATAAGGATATAAAGGTAAAAATATAATTTCTGTGCTGAAGAAAACCTGTCAGGAACACATTAAACAATACACGCATGTGTTGCAGCATCTGACATGCCAAGCCACGTTAATACACTTACATGTTTGTTTGAAGCGCTTAATATAAAACATTGTCATGTTTTGGATGACCTGGATCATGCATTTTCCTCACAGCAGCTCATTCTGTGACCTCTGCTGTTTCTCAGATGTGTTTTATTCATAGAAATGCGTTTTGTACCATTGTGAAGTGACGTCACTGACTCGGTTATACACAGTGATGTCACTGACCCAACTAATCCATAAGGAAATTTCATGTTGATTATTTTAATTATCGATTTTATTGATTAGTTGTTGCAGCCCTAGTGGTGTGTACAGCTTAAAGTGGTCCTATGGACAGATATAATATCCTCTGTGCAGCCCCTTCAGTGTTTTCTTTGGTGTCTTTCATGAATCTTTGCTTAATGCCCTCCTTGCCCGGTCTGTGAGTTTTGGTGGGTGGCCTTCTCTTGTCAGGTTCATAGTGGTCATATTCTTTCCATTTTGTTATAACTAATATAATGGTGCCCCATGGTATTTTGAAAGTTTGGGATATTTTTTATAATCCAACATCGAGCTGTACTTCTCCACAACTTTGTCTTTGACCTGTTTGGAGATCACCTTGGTCTTCATGTTGCTCAGGGGCCTTTCAGAACAGGTGTATTTATACTGATGTCATGTGACAGATCATGTGACACTTTGATTGCACACTGGGGGACTAATTATGTGACTTCAGATGTTATTTAGTGGTTTCATAGCAAACCCCAGTATGTATGAAATTTGTGGACCATTTGTTTAATGTTATATTGTTATAATGTTAATGTTGTAATGTTCTATTTTCTTCCCACAGTCAGGCCTGATCCAGAGGTTTCAGAGCACCCTGGTAGTTGCAGAGCACAACAATGACACCGTGACGCCTGTCACTCTCAGTGCTATCACAGCAGCCAGCAAACTTGGTGGGGAGGTGTCCTGTCTCATTGCTGGAACAGACTGTGCTAAGGTACATGGACACTCTGATCCAGTTATAATTTGATTATCACCGATTAAACTTCTGCTTTCAAATGTTGAAATGTGTTTGTGTGCAGGTGGCAGAGCAACTTTCACAGGTTGAAGGAGTGAAAAAGGTTCTGGTTGCCCAGCATGATGTCTACAAAGGGATGTTACCAGGTAAAGGAAGGATCAAGGAAAAGCCATTTTATTGGCTTTAGAGGGCAGTCAGTGAATGTCAGAACTGTTTTTTGTAATATTTGGTGAATTTCTCCTCACACAGCTTCTGCCTTGCACTGAATCAAGTCTGGGTTCTGAATTTCCAAACCGTTATCTTCAGTTAATGTCTGCCAAAATAATTGACAATAACATTAAAGAGCGATAAATACATTGTAGTCTTGTTCCACTTAGACAGAAGTGGTACATGTTTGCATGTAGTTCTGGTTTTATCTCACAATTGTGTTGCCCATGATGATTTAGTAATTCATTCATTCATCTTCAGTAACCACTTTATCCTGGTTACGATCGGGTTCCCATCCCGGGAACACTGGGACACCAGTCAATCGCACTATGTACCACTCTTTTACACACTTTATTCACACATAGGAGTAATTTACGCCAGCCAGCCTGCCTGGCATGTTTTTGTGAGGACCCTCATGCAAACACAAGAAGAACTTGCACAGAAACTCCACACAGACAGTAAACCAAGCTCAGGATTGAACCGTGGACCCTGGGTCTATGAGGCAGCTACACTACCCACTACACCACTGTGATACAGCTATGAGCTACAGTACTAAACCATCAGGGTACAGAGTCGTCAGAATAAAACTACAATAAAGCAGTTCCATCATTTTCCCCCATAAATAATGGTAATCAGACTGTTATAAGAGTTTGACAATTTGTGGGTTGTTATAGGATTCAAAGTAAAATGTGGCTTGTTTCCTCTTTTGTCCGCCATAGAGGAGTTGACGCCTCTCATCTTGGCAAGCCAGAAACAGTTCAATTTTACACACATCTGTGCCGGAGCATCTGCGTTTGGAAAGGTAATTAACATTTTTAGTTTTTATAGTACAGTAAAAATGGCAGCATAAAGTTCACTGGAGTAACATTTGCTTCCCTCGGAAATATGAACTTATATTAAAAACATGAATGTATAAGCTTAAGTATAGCATGAAACCTTTTAGGATGTGGTGTTCTAAACCAATGTGCTGGTGTCGCAGAGTGTTTTAATAAAGAAAATAATTTCATACCCTTTATTTAGTTACAGTTTTTTTCCCTTTCTTTTTCTGTTTTCCCTCTTTATGTGCTATCTCTTAAGTCAAGTAGGTTATAATATTCTGTATGTAACATTTGCTTTGATCTGTTGTAAATTATTCTCAATGGGTTTATTGTGGAGTATAAATGGGATATGAATCATGTCTGACACTCCATAGTTAATGTTGTGCTGGACTTTATCCTTTCTGAATTGTTTGAGAAGTCTGAAGTAAGTGAAGTGAAGCCCAGCCCACCATTATATGCACAGCGATTTGTCATTCTGCAGCCAAACTGTCAGCCGGCAGATCTAATGGTATTTAAATTCAATTGTAATACATTTAACAGTATCTTGTGTAGCGTAACCCCAGACCAAATAGATATATTAGTCTCAAATTCCTCACTGGCTAGATGTATTTCATATGATGGATTTTTTAAGTGGTGGATTTGGTTTCATTATGTCACTATATGAAACACTTGAGGTACCACTATGTGATATTTTTCACATCTAGACTTTTTTCCCCGCTCAGACAGGATGTTTGTGTTCAGTCTGAGGTTCAAGATCATGGACGTTTTCACACATTGCAGAGCCTGAACCTGTATTTTTGCTCCATTATAGAGCTTAAGTTTTTATAAATATGGAATCTTTATTTAAAAAAAAAAAAGTACTGCACCCATATACAGGAGACCAGGCTGTACATTTAATTCATGGTTCATTTTTGCAGTAACCTACAGTCACCATTCAGTGTTATGTTCTTGAAGTAGAAACCTTGCCTGCTGGTGGATTGATTGATAGACAAGTCATGCTAAATACAGTGCCTTGCAGAAGTATTCACCCCCTGAACTTTTTCACATTTTGTAGTGTTGCTACCTGGAAGTGAATTGGACTTTGTTGGGCTTTTTACCATTTGATTTGCACGTGTTTGAAGGTGCAAAATATTTTTGGTATTTTGACACAAGTATTTGGTTCCATACAGCTTGTTTCCCAGTCCCGGCTGATGGAAAAGTATCCTCATAACATGGTGCTATCACCATCATGCTTCACTGTTATGATGGTGTTATCAGGGTCATGAGCTGTATTGTGTTTCCACCAAACATTGTGCTTTGTGCCAAAGCCAAAAAAGTTAAAGTGTGGTCTCATCAAGGAAGAGAACCTCTCTAACATGCCTTTTGTCAAAGACAAACTCAGAAAAGGTATTTTATATGCCTATTTTTAAATAATGCCCTTTTTTTCTTGCCACTCTTCCATAATGCCCAGCTTTGTTGGGGTCTGAGCTGTGGTTGTCCTCTGAACAGCTTCTCCACCTGAGATGTGGAGCGCTCCAGCTCCTTCAGAGTTACCCTTGGCCTCTTCGATGCATGTCTGACTAATGCCCACCTTTACCCTGTATCTAACTGTGGTGGATGGCCTCCTGTATGTCATGGTTGTGCCATATTCTTTCCTCTTTTTTTTTTTTTTTCAACAATGGTTTTATTGGTGCTCTGTGGAATGTTGAAAATTTGGGATTTTAAAAAACTCTCCAAAAAAACCCTGATTGATGCTTTTCCAGAGAAGTCGTGAAGTTGTTTTGATAGCTCTTTGGTCTTCATGATGCTGTTTATTTAGGCATGTTCTCTAAAAAAAAAAAAAACAACAACTCTGGGGCCTTGCAGAAAGAGGTTTATTTATACAGATCAATATAACAAAAAATCAATACCATGTAGATTCTTTTTCATTGTATGCTTGCTAGATAGTCAGTATTGTATAACTGAAATGGTAATATTTCTGTAACATATCATCTAATGTTGGCTTCTTTAACATCCATCACCATCAGTCTGGAATGCTTTAACGTGTAAAGCGCAACGACTTGTACTTGGCAAATTATTAAATATTTTAAAATTGAGTTCTCAGTGGAACATGTAGATCATTGCATCTTAAAAATGGAAAGCTGAAATTCAGCCAGTGCTGGGGGGGACACGTAGAGATGCAAAACTCACACTTAAACCCAAGTGCTCTTCCCAGATTCCCCCCCCCCCACAGCCCCGCCCCGCCCCGCCCCATGTATTTTAGGTTTTTTTCTTTATTATACATTTTTTATTGGACTACATGTTTCAAAACATGATGTAGATATAGCTCGAGTGTAAATTACACCTTAGTATCTTTCGCAGAATCTTCTTCCCAGAGTGGCTTCCAAGCTGGATGTTGCTCCAATCTCCGACATCATTGAGATCAAATCCCCTGACACTTTTGTGAGGACAATTTATGCAGGTAACTGTGAAGTTGTATCCTTCTGTAATAATCTGAATTAACTACTATGTGTAATGTGTATTGAATGTATTCCAATTCACATCATGTTTCTCTTGTCCTTCTCACAAGAGCATTCTTGTGCTTGTTTATATGATTTACTGCTTTTGGATGAATATGCAACCAATGACTCACTCCCATGTATTAAATCAGATTTTCACTGAAAAATCAGTATTTTTTTTAAATAGTTTTTTGGTGCCCTTTTGACCAGTGTTTCAGTAATTATGTCCTAAAAGTCTCTTATGAAATCAGCCTGCATAAGAGAGTGCAATAAATGCTGTCTTTAACCACTTGATCTTTTGCCAAATATATATATGTACTTCATTTCTGCAATCTACTTGTAACATTTTTCACACAGGGCTTCTGCTTTGTACCGTAAATTATTTTTAAATGGCCATTCACTGAATGTGAACCTGATCTACAATACTACACAGTTCACCCAAATTTTCCATCAGTGCTCTTTCATAGGAATGTTCAAACAGGATAAACGGATGAAAAATGGATAATTAGCTAGAGGCGCTGAAGTTCTGTTAAAGCATTTAGACCATTGAACGGTGCAGTGCTGCATTTATACATGGCTGTTTGTATCTGCTGAACCAATATAAATCAGTCTTTGCCATTTGGAGCAAATGTATTTGTCATCTGTGAGACTTGCCTGTTTTAAAAACTCTGCTCATTGTCATTTGCATTCTCTGAAGTAGTTTCAGAAAAACCTTATACGACAATGTAAAACTCCAATATCTGTATTGTGTTTGCCTTAGGAAATGCTCTTAGCACTGTCAAGTGCAATGAAAAAGTCAAGGTCTTCACAGTAAGAGGGACTTCTTTCGAACCTGCTAAACAGGGCGGAAGTGCGACATCAGAACAAGGTACTTGGCCTAGTCTATATTCTGTGCATCAGGGGCTCAGAATTCCATAGTAATTTTGAATCGATGATCCAAAGCTTTTGTCCTCCATGTGGAGTGTAAGTAGGGTTTAAATGAGTGTGCTGAAAACAATTTTCGTTACAAACTACAGAATGTTAAGAGATTATTTTGTTGTAGTGTCTTCTGCTACTCCCGTTGGGATATCTGAGTGGCTGGAGCAGAACCTGACCAAGAATGACAGGCCAGAGCTCACTAGTGCCAAGATTGTTGTGTCTGGAGGTAAGAGACTGCTCATAAGAACAACTATATTTTAGTAGGAGACTACTAATGTGCAGTGAGATGAGTGCGTTTCATTTGGACCTAATCCATTCAATTCGAAATGAAAGTGCATGTCATGATGCTGAATATTACTCATAATTTTTGAGCGTGGTCAATCAATAGGTTGAAAAGCAAGCCAGTATTGATTTGACACGAGTCCTAATCTTGTCAATAATGTTATGCTATATGGCTGTCTGCCTTCTGTATCTCCTAACAGGCAGAGGTCTGAAGAGTGCTGAAAACTTCAAGCTGCTTTATGACCTGGCTGACAAGTTAAATGCTGCTGGTAAGTAGGGTAATATTTTCCTCACTAACGACAAGGTTTGTGATGTCACTGAAAATGATTATTATCTCTTAAGTGAGGTTTATTATTTTTTTTAAAACTAGTTTTCTAGTGTTCCTTGGGCGTAAACTGAATATTCTATACTTTTATTTCACAAGTTGGTGCCTCCAGAGCTGCAGTAGATGCTGGATATGTCCCCAATGACATGCAGGTTGGACAGACAGGAAAGATTGTAGCTCCTGTAAGTAACACTGTTATTTGCAAATGAACTTGACTGCTATTTCCAAAAGACTCTGAATGCTCATACATACTGTTTATAAACACAACAGATAATTCACCCAAACTCCATCAGAAGGCATTATTCTTCATATCCACCATACTGTCTGAAGTATTTGATAGATTGCTCGAACTTTCAAGCCAACAGTCTTTTTTCTAGTCAGATAAAGATGGATTCTTGGTGCTCTTTAAAAAGGTTAATTTTCCATTATCTGGTTCAAGTGGGACCTCCCAACTGTCATTATCCACACATTTGAGCGGCATGGAGCTGCCGTAATGTAGTTAATGGCACATTCAGGCTCCTAAATGATTTACCAGAGCCATTAGTGGAGCAGACTGCTGTAAATGTCTGCCCTCGGCTCAAATCGGGTAACCCAGTTTCAAACCCAGCTCACCAAATGTTTTGACAAGCTTGTCGGTTGCTCCATGGCATTTGCGTATCTGTAATCATTCTGAAGGAACGCTAAAGAGATTTTAGTACTCAGACTAGGGGTTGTACATCCATCAATTTTAACTAGCGGACCAGTAATTAAAAATAATTAAAAAAAGTATTTGACTAGTCATCTTTTCCATGGTTAACTGGTTCACTGATTTTAGACTTTTTTGTTCATGCAGCACAAAATTGTAGTGCAGTGCAAAATTGAAGTCAAACTGCACTTCAATTAACAGCCATATACAGGGTACAAATAATTTTTTCCGCCATGTTCAACACCAGCTTCAGTGTCTGAAAATGAGCCCTCTTTGAGCTAGCATATGCTGATCTGACTCTAAACTAATTGAATGAGATCAGATAGTGACGTGCAAACCCACAGCTCCCAAAGAGCTCTTTCACACAACACTGGTCAGTACGGAATTCACCCTGCTACAGTGCAATGTTTTTATTTACATTTTAATTCACTTTAAATGACGAAAAAAAAAATAAAATAGTGGATGAGGACTTCCTTTCCTTTGGGGGCAGCCACTAGTCGGATTACACATGCACACATGTCTTGCACACAGTACTATATTTCATACAAAGTGATATTAAAGTGTTAACTTTAATTTAATTAAAGCAAAAGAAAATTAAAAAAAAGACAATTTCCCAGCTTAGTATATATAAACATGGCTTTATCTAGTCTGAAAAATCTTCACACTAACAAAACTGTTTACTTTTATACTTACTGTTTTAAAACCCGACTTGTCCACAGCTTCCCACAGAGGTTACTCTGGAATGTATTAGTACTGGACATGGTAGTGCTTACTATTAATATTTTTCCATAACTCGTTGTTTTTACTCCAATCACATTCGTTTGTGTTCTTATGAACTGGTGTCATGTTTCTGTTACACAAATTGTGGTATTATGACCAGTAAGCACTTATCTAATCTTGTTCCATTGCATACAAGCTTCAGGTTCTTTTGCTGTGCATTTCTGTTTTAAGAGTCAAACTTTTCTTTCAGACTCCTCCTTGATTGTGTCTCAGTATGGTCTGGAGTAAGAGAGACTGGAGCAAAATACTGTATTGGCCTGGCCTTGTTCGAGTTAGATGTGGCCTGGCTTTTAGGACTGAGGCTGCCTGTGTGTTCACAAATTGATGCTGTGTTCCTAGGAAAGCATGGCAGTCACATTAAACAGCACTAAAATATTCATAAGGCAGTGCATTAAGCTGAGAGCTTGTCCCTAGAGGGAAGGGGTGGTGAAAGAGGGGAAAGGAATGGTGGGGGCTCCTTCATGCTATACCCCTTTCAGAGTCTGCTTTTTAGGGATTACTTGGGAAGGCTGTTCTGGCTCTAGAAATGATCAGGCGGGGTGGCTAGGTATTTCACTGATGTGCCAGATCATGTACAGTATGATCGTGTGGTTGCCCAAGGCCTGTGCTAACCACCTTTCTAACCACTACATCTTTTCGATGAAATATTTTATTTTTATTCTAAAAATGACATTTATTATAATTTCCACATTTATTCAGCACGGTGCAGTAGGCCTGGAGTTGCTGCATGCAGTTTCTCATATTTATTTAAGGGCTAGTAGCAGGCAGCAGTCACATTTATTATTCTGCATTTGAGCAGCACATTTGTACCTGCCATATTGGTGCCTGAGGCAGGAACTGATTAGGGAAGAGCTCAGTCGGGCCTTGAAAGCTTATTAAATGAGTTATTCTGTTCTAAAGCGATTCATTACTGTCAGGTTAATGAATAGAGATAAAGAGATAACCATAATTCGGTTTGATAGATTAATTAGGGAAATGTTTAGGTTAATAGCAGTTAAATTGAAAATAGTCACTATTTTAACACGAATCAGTGACACCTGCTTAGTTGAAGATAAATGAGTAATGTTGCAGATGATATTTGCACCATAATATTCTACTCGATATTCATAATGCAGAATGTCAATGCCATTTATATTTTAACTCGAAATGCGTACTGGTTTTAATAAGAAGCTGAACGTTCTCTATAATAAGTTTGTGTGTGCATGCTGGGTGCAGGACTGTGGTGTAATTTTGTACTCTATTGCTCTGTGCACAGGAGCTGTACATTGCGGTTGGAATTTCTGGAGCTATTCAGCATCTTGCTGGAATGAAGGACAGTAAGGTAGGATAATTCACCACCACAATGATATGCATATTAATATATTAATTAACTGTTTTTAGAAGCAGTTAATACTGAAGATTGTACTAGTCTGTTGCCCTGTAGCAGGCACTTCTGAATCTTCCAGTGTGTCCCAAGTCTTCCTTCTATTGAACTTGACGGTGTGTTCAACTGGAGAGTGATTTTCTTAATGTGATCTGGAGGAGCTTTTTACCTGCATGTATTATTTACATGCTTTTTCTGCCTGATCTGTGTCTTGGCAGTGCAGCTCTTTGTGACAGTGCTTCAGTATCTAGCAGACCATCTACATCTTGTCCATGACTCACCTGCTTCATTTTCAGATAATTAACTGTATAAATTATAATCGCTTATACCACAGCACTGCTCGATTACAATTGGTCAGAAAGTGTTGATTCATTTTCTATAGCAACACGGCTTGGACTGTAGTTTAAAATGGATTACAACATGGGTAATTGTATGTTCAAGTTTTCTGAGGAGGTGTTTATTTAGCTATTTATTAGCTATCTATAGTGTCAGCACTTTGTTACAGTCATAGGTAAAGCTGTAACTTTACATTTTCTGGCACCGGAAAGTCTTTGGGACTTTGTGGTTTGTGGTCTTATTAACTTCAAGGAAGAGAAATAGAGTGTATTATTAATAAAATAACTACTATACCTGCTATAGCATAAGTGATGACTTCTTTCACTGATGTTCCACAACCTTAAATGAAACTATAAATTATTAAAAGAAGTTGTTGACGTGGTGTTCTTTAAGTAATTATTTAAAAAAAAAAAAAAAAAAAACCCTTACATTTGCCAAATTGCTATGGTATAAGAGGAATAAAACTTGCTTTGGGGCTTGCTATTCTTAGAAAATGATAAACTTATCACAGAATCAAAGTTTCATATCACTGTGTTGTTGATTTTCACTTCCTGGAAATCTGCCAATTTGTGAATAATTTCATATTTTTATTTAAGAGTTTAATTTCTAAGTCCTCTTTTGTTTGCCTGTGCAGTCGAATTGAAGAAAATCAGCAAAAATCCAACCAGCACAGCTGTATTGTCTGAAACCTGTTTTGTTGTTTTACAGACTATCGTTGCCATCAACAAGGATCCTGAGGCCCCCATCTTCCAGGTTGCCGATTTCGGCTTGGTTGCTGACTTATTCAAGGTAAACATGTCTCGGTGACTAGGAAAGAAAAGCAGCATCACACACACTACTATGGTTTGGTCAGAAATTTCATTAAATAAAATCATTAAAGTCACACATTTTCGGGCTGTTGCACATGTAATCAGACTCCTGGGTATTTGCTGATCCCTGGTGGTTTCTGTAGTGCCAAGTTTACCTTCTCACTTCCAGTCAGAGGACTGAGAAATGCAGAAATACCGGAGAAATGAAAGCCCCAGTTTTCCCTGATAAATTTTGCAGCATGCATTATTCCAGCTAATGGAAATGTGCTTCTGCTGAATTATTGACTTGCATTAATCAGAAGAGTCTGGTCTTGAACTGGGGCCTGCACATTAACGTGAGGGAGTGGCAGACAAAACATGCATCTCTCCCTCCTTCACAGCAGAAAAGTAATTGATAGTTACTACAAGTGTTTGGGGTGTAGACTTTCACCTTTATTTTCAGTGCCCTTGTGCCAGTGCTTTACATGGCCCATTGGCTTCTGTGGTATTACAGTGGCATACAAAGTGCAGGAGGCAGAGGGTTGCCACACACAACAGCAAGCGTCTGTTGTTGGTGTTTAGCGCCTGTAATCTTCCTGTGTTGGCCCGGTCATTCATGTTTTATTTAGGCTGTGTAGTGCTTGCCATGTGTGTGTGCAAACTCTGTGGAAGTGACTGGTAATGATAGACCGAGAAGTTGCTTACCGATCAGTTTACACCTGATCACTCCTCAGATAACTGATTTAATATAGATAGGCTTTCTCCTCTTCCTTAAACTGATAAGGGATCTAGGGGATATATTCAGGTGACAATATTCTTTTACAGCTGCTTTGCATAGCCTCTATTTTCAAGTAATAGGATGGTATTTTGCTGATAAGCTTTTTAAGAAAATTGGCTGTATAGCAGACTAACGTGTTCTCTTTGTGATCTAGCACTTTGCATAAGTTTTCACCTCCTTACTTTTGTGATTAAAAAAAATCCAAAAATAAATCAAAATATTTTAGTATTTTAGTATCTTCAAAGTAGACCCCTTTTTGCCTAGAATTTCCATAAATGTATTCTTGGTATTTTCTCAACCGATTTCCTGAGGAATTCCCCCGAGATGCTTTTTAAACAGTATTAAAGGAGTTCTCACCTACGCTGGACTCTTAATGGCTGCTTTTCGGAATATTTCGCTCTGAGTCATCCATTTTTTTGCTAAATAAAATGTTAGTTTTCAAATGAAAGAAATGAATGCACAATTATATTTTTGTCTACAACACTGATTTTAAACATTTAATCATACACCTTCAGATCAAAAGCTTTTAAAGATCATGAGAAACATTTCAGTCAAGTGTCTCCAAACTTTTGACCGGTAGTGTGCACAAAATATCAATCTAGTCTGCAGAATTATGTACAAATTAAAATGTTTTAATTTGTGACTGCATCAGGTTGTGTAGGTTAATCTGAATTTGTTACAGTGATGACAATCTTGAATGACTTTTTAAAAAACATTTTTTTTATAGGCTGTCCCTGAGATGATCGACACTCTGAAGAAGTGAAATTCATTACTCGGCTTCTAGCTGGGACATACTCCTGAGCCTTGTGTGTAACTGAGCCGGACACTTGCCTTATGAATGAGCTAGGAAATGTCACTCCTCCTGCATTCTTCCCTCCTGATGCACACCTCAGACCTTTATTTATGTAACGTTTTCAGGAGTCTACATTTCATGCTACTGTATCTAATAACATCATAATGTGGTCAGTATATTAATGATGTCCGATCTAATTTGCCAATAGCATTATGTTTTGGCCTTTGGCTCAGTGTGTAACATCTATACACACACACACACTTGCCATCTATATCAAGTAATAAATATCAACTCTCATCAGTCCATTTTTAGTTTGATTTTTATTTAAAGGCCGCTTCATGAAAGAAAAACGTGATACATAATTTTAAAGCAGGTTTCAATTGCTTTCATTAATGGACATGCTCTTTCATTTCAGTGCACTTAGACAAAGTAAGCTAATTTCACATTTAGTTGTCTGGTCTGGACTTACAGTTTGTAATAAATCATTTAAATAATAAAAAAAAAAATCTGTTTCGCAAAACAGTTAGTCACAGTCTGCTCTTCTTTTCTCTGTTTACACTTTCCAGAATAGCTGTAATATTTATATACTCCACATGACCACGCTTAAACAAATGCAGAAAACCACCAGATTCAATGAATTTACCAATTTTTATTTGCTTTACAATTTCTCCCATTATCAGTTATATAAAATGCCTTAATCAACAATACAGGATTAGTCAGCCTCAATCAAAAAGCAGAAATTTTATTCTCAAAGGCTCATGCTATAAGGATGGGGTTAATGTTAGGGCTTAAGACAACATTCTTACCCATCATTCCTCATAAAAACCTACTAAAATTATATTCCTGAATTTTTTTCCCCCCATCAAATTAAATCTAAGCAGGTTTTTAAAAATACTTGAGTTGCGTGCTTTGTTCCAGTCATAGAATTTTGAATACAAACGTTAGCATCAGTAAGAAAGGCGAAGGTAAGAAATTTGGCTGAGTAACACAGCTCGACACATTTGAACACAGATCAAATGTAACCCTGCAGCAGTCGGATCAGTAGGCCTGTACTGTACATTGTGTTATTATTCATATAAATAAAACGAATAAAAACAGTTACCTCGTTGACCCATCACCTAAACCAAACCCTGAAATAAGAGCACAAAGAATCACAAGTATTCCCGCCTCATTTCTATACTACGTGCCTGTCTGAAAGCTCGAGTGCATTTGTATCCCATTGCTGGTTTCAGACGGTCACCGAACACGGACGAACGTTGAAGTAGGAAATTCCTGATGAATGTTCCAGTGATGGCTCCCAAAGTGCCTCTCCCTGGGCTCTGGAAGGTTGTGCAATTTTGGCAGGAGGGACACACACACACTGTTTAAGTGTTTTGCTGAGTTCAATAGAAAGGGGAGGACATGTGCCAACAATTCCTCACCATGAAGTTGGGAAACCCCTCTGGAGAAGGCAACTGAGAGCAAAGTCCTTTAGTGTGTCGCTCAGTGTGCACTTCTAGAGAGCAAGAAGCCTGGGAGTCAGCGTGAACAGTGCTGGCTGAGAGAGAGAGAGAGAGAGAGAAAGAGAGAGGGAAGCTGCTTCAGCTGGTGATGGTGGCCATGCCGCTGCACTCCATACCCTACGTATCCGGCATGTGAGTCATCGGAGCATCTGCAGGCCCCATGAGTCTGTACTTCTCGTCTAGCAGTGGCTCATTTCCCTGCAGGTGGATCAACGGCTTGGTTTGGAACACAGCCAGACTCTCTTGGTTCCTCTTATTGTAAATTTTGACCCTGTGCTCCAGCTCGGGGCTGGCCTTAGCTGAGCCAGCTGGACTGGGGAGCTTCAGGTTAAGGGGGTTCACTCTGCCCTTCTGGGCCAGACACGAATCTTCAGACAGGGATGAGAGAAGCTCCTGGACCACAGCGCTGGGGTTGTGCCCTCCTCCCTGTGTGCCTAGCGTCAGTGGGCTGCAGTAAGGCGGTGGGCAGCAGTGCTGGGCGCTGTAGTCAGAGGTGGAGGCCTCACGTACGGTGGAGCTGCACTCGCTACTGGAGGCCAATGTATGGCTGCTGACGCTGTGCTGACGTGCTGAGAAGCTGCAGCTGGAGCGGGACACTGTGCTGCTGGGAGCCTCACTCACTGAGCTGCCTGGTCCTTCAGTGCTCACCAGAGATGGAGGCAACTGGCATGGGTTAGTGGGCAGGTGCACATCTATGGCTGCAGTCGTTATAATGCGTGCACCTGGCTCTGGCATCCCAATATCTGCAACAAAAACAAGAGTTTAAGCTTTATGGCTGAATATATCCATTTTTCCAAATGTCATAACGGGGAATGAAGTCTGAGCACTGGAAAGCTAAGGACCTTGCTCATGGTGCCAAAAGTGTAAGTTCTGGAATTAGCAGTAACAATGTTTCTGGACACTAGCAGACGGATAACTGGTTGAATCTAGAATCAAAAAGGGTTCTTCAGTTTGTCTGACAGTACAACAAAGTGTTTCTGTCACAAAGGGTTCTAAGTAGAACTACTTTAGAAAACTATAAAAACCTTAGCCATCCACAGAAATCTGTCCATCCACAGAGTGGTGCTGTACTATCACAACCCTCTGACCATATTTACGTCACATTTCATTTTGACTACCCCTTCCCCCAGCCCCATCCTTTATATCACAACAGCTACACCATATGGCCTAAAGTACAGACCGTCACACCCATATGTGGGCCTTTCCCAAACTGTTGCCACAGTACACAATTGTCTACAATGTCTTTGTATGCTGTAGCATTACAGCCTTCTCTGGAGCAAAGGGGCCCAAACCTGTTCCAGGATGACAGTACCCCTGTGCACAAAGCAAGGTCCATAAAGATATGTTTTGACAAGGTTGGTATGGAAGAACTCAAGTGGCCTGCACAGAGCGCTGACTTCAACCCCAAATGTGATGTTTAGTGAGCGCACATGGGTGTGATGTTATTCCTCCCAGTCTCACACTGTCTTTTTATTTATTTATTTATCAAACTGCTGCTCATGCAGCATTATAAGATTGCATAGCAGACTTTGAGGGGAATATTTTAACCGGATAACACATGGGCTAACAGATGCCCCCAAATTGGTAAGATTTTTCCAACCAACAGGAAAAGAGCAGGAAGTTTTCCCTTTCAGACAGCAGGACCAGTCATGCTCTTAGACTCCTGTGTGGAATCCAGTAGATGGCTGATGTATCATATGTATTCCATTACACAATCCACTGATGATGGAGCAAGAGGTTTTTTTTTTCTTCTGCATTTTTCTTATTATAGATCAAGCATAAAATACATGCAATGTGCTCATATTATTAATATTTTTCTTACCACTACTTGGCTCGCTGTAATACTGGCTGATGTAATTGTTCATGTCATCTTGAGTGATATTTTCTGAAATGAAACAAAAGCAATCAGTCACATGGCATGAAAACACAAGTCAGATTATTATTACTACTAATTTCACATTGGACAACCAAACTGGGACATGAATTTGTATTTACCAGAAACATAAATTACATGTGATCTATATGATTCAGGTTCCAAGTGCTGTAATGACTAGGATACACTAGCGTAACCTTAGAGTGGACCAGGTAGGATTGGAGCTTAGGTGGCGGACTCTGGATAAGTTAGAGAGCTTAAGATCCACTCGGCAGAACGGGAAGGCTGCCACTCTCTAAGTGCCACTCCTTCATCCCTGGAGACACAACCCTACTCATGTGACTTTGTCATTCATTTTTTACTGTTTAAAATATTTATATGACAGTGGCCCAGGAGAAGAGATGTAGTGGCTTAAAACACCAGCAAGACAATCACTCTGGGATAAATAACACATGAGGTGAAGGAGGAGCACACAGTGCAAAAGCTGTCTGCTTTTATTTTTCACTCAGACTGAGACCGGGAGAGAAAGAGAAGGATCGAGGGAGGAAGGGATTGAAAGTGTGCGGGAGTGAGAGTGTGAAAGCACTGAGGCGGATTCAGGTGATTTAATGCCCCTGTAGTGTTGTGGTGTGTGCTCTGAGCTTTGACCTCACTGCCTGACAGCTTGAGCCTGATCATGTTATCGCCGCATTTATTTACTTTTCCTATCTCCGTTCGAAATGTGAAGAATTTCTATGATGGAAATAAGGGGACATCCAAAGCAATAATTTAAACAAGCGAGTCTTAGAGTCTCTTGGACGCATAAAATGGCAATAAATATCCACAGAATGACTATAACATACCCGTGTCCTAATCAATTCTGTACATTCATTATGTCATTGGGAAGCACTGGCACACATCAAAAAGAGGGTCTTTGTCTTCGGAATCTCTCGTCCACTCCCGTTATGACGTGAATAAGACTTGGCCACTAAAACACACAGCCTGAGGCTACTCTAGTTCTCGCTCTTCTTTCTCTGAATGCTCCCCTGAGGTCAGGCGCCACTCCGACAGCCCTTTTTGTCCAGACACTCTTCTGATGAGCAAAAGCCACACGCCAGGGTCCTGCTCCCACAATCCTCTGGCGGCCAGAGTGTAGCTTGCTGGCAGCCCATTGTGGTTTTTTCAGGTGAAAGGAACAGATGTTTATGCCATATCTGAGTACGCTTTTAGGAGAAACATGGCCCAATGCACAGAGCACTGTGGGTGTGTGTAGTATGTCAGCTGTAACTATACAGATCCCAATGTGAGCTGACATCATGTGCACAAAACATAGCCAGCATGCAACAATGTTTGTTATGCTCAGTCACATGGAAGTGATCTGTGGCATGTTTTTCATTCAGATTTTAAGCGAATTGCCAGAGAATTGACAAAATAATATGCAATTCGTTGTGTTTCTCCAAAAAGTTAGCACTGTTTGAATATTCTGAAAGAGTGTAACAAGACACCATTTATTTATTTATTTTTTTATAATTTCTTCCAAAAAGCCAACTTTTCCACCAAAGCCAAGAGTATACACTGTAAAGTCAACATTTGTTTGAAAACAGGACATTAACCTACAATCTAGTTAATCTAATCTAGCACCAAACTTAGTTCACACAATTCTTGCTCAGTACAATTCAATATTTGCAGATAACATTCTATCATCGTTCCTATCTTCAACGATCCATATCACACAAGAGGACTAAAGGCCTTTTTTTGACTACAAAAAATACTTTAGGCACCGTAATAGCCAAATTGTGATTTTTCCATTGATTGTTGGTCCAGCACTCAAGGTAATGGTTGTATAGATTTGGTACCTGCTCAAAAGAGGCTAACTGTCCTTGTGGACAGGGCTAATAGTGCAATTAATTTCTGATTGGTTGCATATAATGCAACATGCAATGTGCAAAAACATAGACAAACCCACAATGGCATGGAACAAACACAGAACACTGTTCGTGCCACAGCTGTGTCATTAAAACTGACTCATCTTCAGTAACCTCTTTATTCTGGTCAGGGACTTGGTGTTCATGGGAACACTGGCCATGAGGCACACACCCTGAATGGGATCCCAGTCCCACACACACACACACTTGTGTGCAATTTAGTGTAACCAATGCACCTTTCAGCATGTTTTTGAGTAGTAGGAGGAAACCAGAGAACCTGGAAGAAACCCACACAGACATGGGGAGGACATGAAATCCTGCACAGTGACGACGTGAGCACAGGATCCAACTGGTGGCAACACTACCCGTGTGCCACCCAAAACCAACACTGAAATGTTTAATTTCTCAACCTGCACAAAACTTTACAATCAATGTCTTAGAAAAAAGTCCAACTGCTGGAAGATCCAGATCTTAGCAGAGGCAGACAGATTTTTATTTACAATCTCCAGGTATTTCATGAGAGAGGCAATGTGTCTTAACAAAACTTCCAGGGCCTTTGGAGGAAAAAGAGCCTCAGAACATCAACCATATTGAACAGTGGGGATTAGACCAAACCCATCCCAAATTCATTTTCCAAAAAGCTCTATTTCTGCATAGAACCTTAGTCAAAGTTGTAGTAGTAGTCTAGAGAACCCCAGGTAAGAAGAAAGAAAAGACTTTTTTCACAAGTTTGTTGGCAAAGAGGTGACATAATTGTAGTTGTTGACCTCCAACATCCATCCATCCACTCCTTACTCCTTTTCAGGGTCACAGGGAAACCTGGAGCCTATCCCAGGGAGCATCGGGCACGAGGCAAAGTACACCCTGGACAGGGTGCCAGTCCATCGCATTCACACACCCATTCATACACTACGGACACTTTGGACATGCCAATCAACCTACCATGCATGTGGACTGGGGGAGGAAACTGGAGTACCTGGAGGAAACCTCCAGGGTGAACGTGGAGCACGGGGTGAATGTGGAGCACGGGGTGAACATGCAAACTCCACATACACAGGGCCACGGTGGGAATCGAACCCCCGACCCTGGAGGTGTGAGGCGAACGTGCTAACCACTAAGCCACTGTGCGCCCTTAATGGTCCTTTTTTGCTTCTGTATCCATCCTCCTCACTGCTCGTGGGGGCAAAATAAACTTGCATCCTCTTTCAAACAGGTTCATTAAAACTACAGGTATTTTAAACATCTTAATTATTACAGTTGTAGTGCTTTTTTTAATGAAAATAAATGTCTCATTTCATTTGTGTATTTTGTACTGTTCCCCATGCTGACAAACAACAAGGAATTTCAAGCTCATCCAGTGAAACAGGAAGAGGTGGCAATAATTTTGCAGCTCACTGTAAATAGCCATTATATTTCTGGGGTGGTAAATAATGTAATGTTTTAGTGAGTATATAATAGTCTCACAACGTTGTAATAATGTTATTTAATTGTTTTCTTTCTAATTTAATCATTCATTAATAATAATTAATAATAATAATAATAATTCCTTACATTTATATAGCTCTTTTCTAAACACTCAACGCACTTTACATTGTATGAGGGGGGGAAATCTCCTCAAAACACTATCAGTGTGTGCCGTCGCACCTGGATGATGTGACGGCAGCCATAGTGCACCAGAACGCCCACCACACACCAGCTATTAGAGGACAGGAGAGGGTGATTTAGCCAATTTAGTGATGGAGCTTATTAGGGGGACATAGATAAGGGCCAATGGGGAATTTCACCAGGACACTATCTAGCCTATTGGCAGTATTTTAATTGCAGCTAGTATAAGCTGGTTAACCAAATGTACAGTCAGATAAAGACATTTATCCTAATCAAATCTAAAGCAATTCTTTTAATGTTGGACTTTGGACTGGCTTTGGTGACCAGTTTGTCAATAATGAATGAGAAACAGAGTACCAAATTCTATTGGTTCCTGTTTGGGTCAGTTGTTGTTTTTTAATTGTGTGCCTGAAACGAGCCCAGACACAAGACTCTAACCTACAGCCCTGCTGGTCTGACTGGACACAAAGAGGACTCTGGGGTCATTACCTGTAGGAGCTCCTGGCTCTCTCCTCTTGCCTCTGCCCTCATTGTCGGAGGCTGCAGGTCTGAGTCCATCCACTTCCTGAAAGCTGCTGCTCTGCTTTCCCCATACATGGTGGATCTGCATAGCAGCCTCTCGCTCTGCAACTAGATCCAGGTCCTGCTGAGCTAGGTGAGCCCGCAACTGCCTGATCTCAAACTGGCAAGGAGAAACAGAAAGAGACATTTCACATGACGGAAACTATGGTTCTATACAGTGAATGTTGGTGACAATATTAAATGGAAGGTCTAAAAAACTGTATTACTTATCAGCAACTCTGCATTACTACAATGAGTCCATTGTAGTGTCAGCGAAATACACAAAATCTAGAGGGCATTTCAGCAGGTTTAATGACTTCATATGACTATCAGTGATAGGTTATTTGAATCTACAATCCTGGATAGAAAGAAATCACATCACACCATTGTACTTATGACAATACCATTTTTTTTCTCTTATATTGATATTGAAAGCTTGAGTATCAGATGATATAAAAAGAAACACTAAGTTTTAAAATGATGTACTTAAGCAAATAAATAAAGAAATGTGTGCGTGTGTGTGTGTGTGCGTGTATATATATATATATATATATATATATATATATATATAAAGAAAAAAGTTAAAATACATAACTAAGATGTGATTTACACAGAACCACAGCTTTCACACCAAATATCACTTACACTGAAAATATAATAAATATTAGAAATTTATATAGATATATATATGAGAAAAAGAGCGAGAGGGAGAATAAAAATGAATAATAAAAACAGTTTCTTTGGTGGAACAAGTCTTTTAATATGTAAATATTTCTAGTTGCAAAAAAATGTTTTCCAATTTCAAACTTTTACATTTGTTACACAATCAGATAAAATTCTCTCTTTTTCTGTGATATCTGAGCCACAATTGGATATATGAATGGATATACATTTTTTGGATATCCAAAAATGGATTTTTTTTAACCAGTAAAAGGGAAACTGAAACAGTAACATGCTCTGATGCTGAGTTGGAAAACAAGGTGTGTAACTGTCTATATGAGTTCCAGTTTACATGAACATGATATGAGCAGAGCATAAGGAAAGATAATGTACTTTGCATGGCACTGTAGCAACGAAACCCATAACTTAGCTGTGCCACCAAACTAGTCTAGTTAGAAAAGTTTTATATTTTATCGGTCTGGTAGTCCTACAAACTCTGACAACACCCGAGGCAAGTGTCATGATAAATCCAACTTTTTCTGATCATGTCATACATTGATGCGCACTAAAATTACTGAAAGAAGAGTTTCATTTTGTAGTGTATTTTTGTAGGTTTGATAGGTTTTGAGTAATCTGATTACTTTTTACCTGCAGTGATCTAGAGCTGGGGTAGCACTGAGACTGCCAACAAAATACTTAAAAATGAGTGTATGTAATTTTATATATATATATATATATATATATATATATATATATATATATATATATATATATATATATATATATATATCTATGAGTGGGATGGAGTTGCAGGGGTGGTGGAGCTACCTCCCCTGAGAAAACGTATTGTTATCGTGAAATAAGATTGTAGTCATATCGCCCACCCCTAAACATTAGCATCTGGTGATTCCAGTCTTGAATTTCATGTAAAATGTGAAATGTACTTCTTAATATAGTAAATATCATAAACTCTGCTGACAGGGATTTTTTTTTTCATTTTAGGAATTCAAATGAAAAAAGTTACAAGAACAGAGCTGTGTTCAGAAATGAGTTTGTTGTCATTCATAAACAGATTAAAAGCAGTAATAAAGCATGAAGCTTGTTGTCATGATGCTGCTAAATGTAACTCTACTCTTTACTCTCTCTCTCAGACTATATAACTGTAGGAGAGACGCATCAAATCATTGAAATATCAACTCGAACTGGAGGACACAATATAGTGTGATACAATAACAAAACAGGTTCATTTGTATTTTCATATACTTGTAATATAATAAAATTTCTACATATACCTCTAAATCCCTTTTTTTATTTGAAACCATTTTTTGATAGGAAACTAGTCGAGGTGCTGATGACATGAAATAAAAATATTAAATGGCAATGGTAAGATGTAATAGTGGTATTTTTTGTTACATTTATGTTGCCATTGGTTTGTGAAGTTTAAAATATGACTTTAACAGCTCAGTGTTGAGTTTACAATTGCAATTTCAAATCTTTTTTCAATTTAATTACTTTCTGGACTCAGCCGGACTCTACTCGGACTCGCCCATTAAGGACTCGGACTTGAGTCCAACTTGGCCCCTTTTGGACTTGGACTGAATTGGTTAAGGACTTGGTCTCGACTCAAACTCGATAAAAGTGGACTCGGACACAACATTACAATAATCAGTAATGTAATCAGATTAAAATGTTAAAGTAGTAATTAGTAATCTCTAGTGGATTACTTCTTTGAGTAATTTACCCAACACTGCTTAAAAGAAAGCTCTTAGCTCTGCTAGCCCAGCCAGGCCTGGACCTACTGTATAACTACTATCAGTTCACTGTTTCCTGTCAATGTTTAATTATGCTGTCACAAATGCACACTGTGTATTTCTTTTATTGTAACACTGCAGGAGATCACCCAAGGTGAGCCTTTACGTTCATTTAGCCTATCAAGCACCACTCACTGTACCTAATCAATGCTCTAATGATGTTTACTCCTGACCTGCATGCTGATATTGACAAGCATCAAGTCAGTTCCCTACAGAGCCTACGTTTGGATGTTGCTCTCATTATTGAATTTGTCTTTTTCTCCCAGCAAAAAGCAACACATTCCTATGATGTATGAGCTCTTTCACTATTGATTGGTTGGATAAGACTTGCTGAAATAGATGGGACTTTAGCTCTTATCTGACTAGAGAGCTCAGCACAATTGCCTCAGTCATGTAACATACAGCCGAGTGCAAAAGATTGCCCTTAGGACAAAACAAAGAAGGCAAAGAAACAGGACATCAAAGTGTTATGTCCGTCTTATGTGTCACAGACGCTCCTTCACCATCACATAAAAGTTTGCATTTCCTTTTCTGAATATCACATTATTGTTCTTTAATATCTTGCATGTGCATCATTCTCTTTCATAACTATTTTCGACCTCTTTGTGTCTATTAAAAAAAAACTACTTAGAAAGCACCAAGGAGGTTGCAAACATTTATCAATTACTGCCAGCATGTCAGATTTTCATGTGAAATAAGCGTGTCCTATTAAAACAGAACCAATTATCAACTCCAGAGATAGGACTTGGACTTCAGAATTTTTCAGGCTATAGAATTTTTAAGAAGGAATAAAAATGACATAAAAAAACAAACAAATCTTTATGAATATAATGTTTCTATTTTAAGAAACAACAGAAATCTAAAGAAACTACAGCAGTTAAATAACAACAACCCGTAACTTTAAAAAGTAAATTAAAAATAAAAAAAGAACAGTGGTGTGCGTTTAGGTTTTATGTGGCACTGCTGCCATCTGTTGGTGGACAGACACACGTGATGTTTAATGACGTGTAGTGCAGTAGTTCTTAATCTCAGTTCTGGGACTACATCTCCACAAATGTTTTTCTTTTCTTTCGTTTTGCCTGTTCTAACACATCTAACTCAGTTCTTGAAGAGAACTACCAGAGATCAAGTGTGCTACACAATAAAACACAAATATGCACAATGCATATGCTAGGACTGTGATTCACATCTTAAATGGTTAAATGAGAGAAAAGAGGTAAAAAAAGATGTGTGTCTCACCGCCTGCTCTTGACAGATCTGTGTGAGCCTCTCTAGCTGCTCCTCCCGCACGGCTTTAGCCTTCTCATACTGCTGAAGCTCCATCTCCATCTCCACCTTCACCTGCAGCACGTACGCTACAGCCACAGAGACACAGGAAAAGAACAGAACAGGAAAGGCTATTTGTTATATGTCACTTCTGATATACATCTCCGATAACAAGTCAATTACAGGCCCTGGTGCTGCGGCTTACACTGTCCACTGAGAAGCAACTTTTAACTGGATACTGTGACACTCTAGACTGCTCTTTTTATCCAGTGAGGAGCATTTACACCCAGCAAACAGAGCACAACACAATAAGACTGTGGCTGTGGACAGACTCATACTGTGTCTGCTCTCTGCCGCATGAACTGAACGGCTCTATTAGAGTTCAGGCCAGACTCATTCCCGAAGCTCCTAAATGTGGCCGTACCAGCTGAGCACCATCATGTAAATCTGCATCTCAATTAGACTGCAATCATTAGAGCCATAATGCTGAGCCTACAGTGACTGTGCATGTCCTGAATGCTACATACGTCTCCTACAGAACCAACCTGGCTGTGCTTTGTCAGCTGTATTGCAGCATCACAGTAAAGGGTAAACCTGGTATAAATTATGTATGCAAGTATAACACCGAGTTATGCACGCCTTTAGATCTTGTCAGTGTCATCATGATAAATTTTTTTCTACTGATGACATTTACATTACTACACTGCACACAATTTCTATACTTTGGTTCTAACATTGGGTAGATAGACTTGCACCCAGTGTTACTGGGATTGGCTCTGGATGCTCCGTGACCCCTGACCAAGATGAAGTGCTTACTGAATTTATTATATGCATAATATGAGTTCCTCAAGGTTTATTTGTATGGTCAAGAGTTTTAACTTTCAAAATGGGTTATACAGAGAACCTTTAAGGGGCTACCAGTGCAACAACCTGTCCTGAAGGATGTTTTAGGGAGCTAGAGTTATATATTATCTAGATCATATGGTATGCCTTATCCTCTAGTGTCTTTTGTGTTGTAAATGACTGCAACCTTTCAGATATTTAGTACCCTTTAGTTTGTTCTTCTGGAGGAACTCTTAGGTTACCAGATGGCTACCCATTCAGATAGGACTAACTAATATAATCCTAAAGATAGGCTGGTACCTTTAAGAGTATGTTTTTAAATGATAGCATCATTAAAGTATATAAATTAAGGAGCACTGTTGTACTTTTAAGTATACGTACATTTACATTTATTTATTTAGCAGATGCTTTTATCCAAAGCGACTTACAAATGAGGAAATACAAGCAAAGCGATATATCAAGCGGAGAATAATACAAGTAGTGCTACCATACAAGATTTATAATTGAGTTCTAGATAAGCAAATTGCACAAAGTAGAGGTGTAAGAGCCAGAGTACGTTTTTTTTTCAAGGATAATGTGGGGTTGGCATTTTAGGGGTTAGTTACATGCTCACGGAAGAGGTGGGTCTTTAGCTGTTTTTTGAAGATAGTGACAGATTCTGTGGTCTGGATTGAGGTTGGAAGTTCATTCCACCACTGAGGAACAGTTAGTGTGAAAGTTATGGAAAGGGACCTTGAGCCACACAGAGTAGGCACTACTAAGGGTTGGTTGTTAACCAATCGCAGATTGTGTGAGGGAACATAAGCCTTCAAGGAGAGTGTTGAGGTAGGAGGGTGCTGTTCCAGACAAGGTCTTGAACGTGAGCATCAAGGCTTTGAATTTGATATGGGTGGCTACAGGAAGCCAGTGGATGGAGAGGAAGAGGGGTGTGACATGGGTGACATGCACACTGTTTTTATGCCAGTGAACAAATCTATACTCACAGTGCCTTTTCCCCCCCAGAGTGTGTTACTGGTAATGCTGTTCTCATGGTGTGTCAGAAAAATGGAAAACAAGATGTACACAGCTGTACTGTTTGTGACCTCAGTATGATATCACTCTGTTTTTACACAGTTTCAGATTTCTGAATATTATATGGTGTTTGAGTATTTCGTATTTCCACCATTCCATTTCACTTAAATGTCAGATGACAGTCCTGTTAATCAGCTGACATGGCGCTGAACTCTCAGCTGCACTGTCTCCATGTGTATTTTTAACTCTACACCTGTGGCTCATTCAGTATTCACATGTAATATCACAGGAGAGCCACAAGAGGGCGTTACACTGCAGAGCTCACACAAAGCTCAGACTAATGCACTGTAAAGGCAAACAGCGGCTTTGCAACAACTCTTGGTGCAAGATATTTTTGAGGAAATGAGTGTGAAAACATGAATGTTTCAAAGGGTAAAAAAGGTGCAAATGAAAAATATATATAGTATGTTATTTGAAGATTAAATGAGGATCAGTGGCCATTGTGTGGGTATGTTTTTAGCTCTTTGTGTGGACTAAATGTCCTAATATTATACATATGAAGGTAGTGTTAGGTGTAAGCATTATTAAGCTACAGTCGTACACAAACTAAAAGGAAAGAAATACCCCACACATAACCTTATAAATGAGTAATACAAGACTGTGTGTGTATGTGTGTGTGTTACCAACTACCTGAAAATTAACAGTGCAAGAGTTGCATGCTCTTGTAAAGAAGGGGGTGAGAATATTAATCTGTTTTCACATGCTTTCTGCTGACTACACACTATCTAACATATCCAATAACTCAAACATGAAACTAAGCAGGCAAAGACACATTTAGATAAATTGGTATTTACACACTGCTGACTGTAACACACACTGATCTCATGGTGCAGGATTTATACGAGTGCACAAAAAGCAGGTTTAAACATGTCCTGAATGAAAAACCACTATCCTGTACAAAGGTAAATAAATCAATATTGAAAATTCTTAGCGCCATACAGAAGACTAATATACTAATATATAAGTCAGGACATGGAAGTAAATTAACCGTCAACAGAAAGTGTGCAGCAAAAAGGCAGACTTTTTTCGAGCCAGATCATTTATAGTTACACTGTGGAATGAGGTTATTTATTCCAAAATGACTAGGTCTGTACACAAAGCAAAATTTTTTGGAATTTGCCAAGAAGTTGGAGTTTGCTTGACTTCCTGTTCCACTGATAGACAGTCTGGACTGAGAACATCGGACTGCTGAGTCGTGGGAGGGGAACGAATGTGACCTGCCAAACTCATCGACCCTGCAAACGCCTGCATTAATAGGAGCTGTGCATAACCGCTATAGACAGGAGAGGTCAGCATGAATTTTAATCAAACACATCCTGGCTGAGCTGCTCGAGAAGGACCTATTGATTGAAGGGCAAATAGAGTTTTAATGAGTAGCTGACACAATAAGCACTTATTTTTGGCAATCATTTCTTTCGATTAGCACTATGGATTTTCCAGGAAAGGATTTTTATCCCAAACATGATACTATCACATGAACATATTTTATGACATCCTTTTGCAAATTTCATTTTGGAAGAATTAAAAAAAGAAAGATGCAAAAACTAGAGGCAATAAAATAACAAACAAACAAATAAGCAAGACAAGAGCAGTGCAGGGGTTCTGCTTACCATCAATAATTCTCTTGACCCTCCATATGCGAAGGGTGATGATGAGGCTAATGGCATCCCAGGGGCTGCTGGGTCCATTAGCAACGGTGGAGGCAACCATTGGGGCCAAAGAGAGCACGATCACAGCACCATCAAACACCTACAGCCACCACACACACACACACACACACACACACACACACACACACACTATAATAATGATTTCATTGATGCTGCTATATTGTCTCTTACAAGCATAATCAGGAAATAATGCACATACACAGCATTTATTGACCCTAAACATGTAGGTAATTTATAGTTCCTTCAGCTTTGTAGGTTCCAAAACCATGTCACAAATAATAATTGAAATATTATTCATGCATCATTAGTAACTGTGTTTTAACATCATGTAAATTCTGCAACATCTTTGTCATGTACAAATTTTAGTGATTTGTCGCTAAACTACATCTTATGTTATTGTGTTAAATGATTT
Organism: Ictalurus furcatus; assembly: GCF_023375685.1. Classification (NCBI taxonomy): domain Eukaryota; kingdom Metazoa; phylum Chordata; class Actinopteri; order Siluriformes; family Ictaluridae; genus Ictalurus; species Ictalurus furcatus. Next base: position 18,469,589 of record NC_071268.1, on the reverse strand, counting down.
TAAATGACAGAGAGGTAAAAAAGCTAGGTAAAAATAGTTGACAGATTAAAGTCTTTTAGCAAAAATAATGATTAGAATATGATGGTGCAGAGATTTGATTATATTGATTAACTCATTGAAAATGAAACTAGATTTGCCAACAAGTTTTTCGATCATGTTTATATGGAAATATATGATTAACTTTTTTTTCTCCCCATTTTGGTCATTTTGCCATTTCCCACCTACTAGCCAGCTCTCCCCATCACACAACAACTACCAACTACCATACATGAGCTTATAGACACCAATAATTGGTTAGTGTTGCATTGCTTTGATTGATGAGAGAGTCTAATGCAAGCCCTCCCACCCAGAGAGCATTGCCTATTTTGCTCTCTAGTCTCCGGCCATGGATGGCTGTGGCATCACTGGGATTCTCCTGATGATACATGCATAACATTGTGTCTACCAGCTATGGGATGATAACTGGCTTTTTAAAGACTGTAGGTAGTGGTAAAGAACAAAAACATGTAATTATAAGCATTTAATTAAATAAAGCTGTTAGACATGCTGAAGTATATATATTCTTCCATATGCCGACTTTACACAATTTGTCATGGAACAGAAAGAGAAGCTGATTGGTGAACAGTATGAAGCCAGTATGAACACGGTACACAGCGGTGCTGCTACAACACAGCTGTGACATTGAGAGCATGACACTGCAGCAGAAAGAGAGAACGTCTACTCTCTCATTACCTCTCTCTCTCTCTCTCTCTCTCTCTCTCTCTCACTCCTTTCCCTATATTAATGTGTCCCTGAGGAGCTTACCTCAACTTTGTTCTCTATGTAATCCCATATCCCCAGCACCACAATCCTGAAGACAGTCTGAGAGGGAGAGACAGAGAGAAAGAACAAAGGAGGGCAAACATGGAAAAGTCATAGAGAAACAACAAACAGAAACAGATTCACTAGAAGAAAAGTGTTGCCAATTTTGAGCAGGCAGCACATTCACATGCATCCTATAAAGAAGCGTTTGGTATGTATACAATGTAGAGGAGAATTCATAAAGAAAAGAGACAGACACATGCATGCTTCCAGCCCGGTCAGTGCAGAAGAGCTAGATAATGAGCTTGTGGAGGAATTTCTAATGGCATAGCATAATACTAAATTAAAAGGATTAGGAGCCAGAGCAGAGGTTATTCCGCAGCAGAAATGATTCAAATCACCACTACTTGCATGTGTTGAATGAATCTTATGAATATTAACACCTCAGCAAAACAAAATTCCGACTTAAAATGTGATTTCCTTTCAACTCACTGTAAACTTCTTTTCATAAATCATCAATCACGTACATTTACAAACAGAGGGAATTCATTTAAAACCATCTGTGGGACTCTAAAAAGCCTCTATTTCAATTGAGCAGTTCAGCAAGCTATTTCTGCACATGCACACACATGCGCACACACCTCAGTGAAGAAAATGGAGAGAATGACCAGGCTGATCCAGTGAATAATACCAGCAAACTGGGACGCGTTGGTAACTGAGGATATAAATCACAGACAACAGAATGCACTTAATCAGAATATCACAGAATACCATCAAGAAGTTGTAACTGCTCAAATACAACTCAACTACGCACAAATACGTGCAGAATACAGGTTTAACAATACCGAGAATTCTTATCAGTAACTGTTATGTTATTATCACCAATTCAATACATCACATAAGGACGCAGTAATTAATGAATGAGGTACACATGAACACTGTTTCCTCATACTAATGACCTTAAATGAACACTTAAGGGGAGAAGGAAGTTTCTCACACATAGCTGCCTCCTATTCAGATGACATGAAAGGCTTTGGTTTCCATTAAGACAGCCGTCTGAATTGAAAGCATGTCAGGTATTTATGCTATTCAGATACGCCCGTCCACTCCCACAGGGCCAGCCAAGCTCACTCTCAGCACTTCACCCCTGCCTGCTTGTCTATTTATCAGCCCAATTATGGATAATCACTGTGCTGCATTCAGCTGTCTCCCTTCTGTTTTACCTTTTCTTCATGCACCACCAACTTGCCCATCTGTCTTTGTTTATCTCATTCACTGATCTATCCATCAGTCCATTCAACTCCCTCCATCCATTAATCCAGGCAGCTGTGCTGATGTCCCTCCATCTATTCCTCTGCTAATCTCTAGCTCTGCATTTGTCTTCCACTCACTTGCTCCTCCTCAATCTGTCTAGCAGGACTTTTTAAAAGGCCAGACAGGACGCGGAGCTAGAGGCTGACGTATGGCTGCTGTCATCTTTGCTATAGCCGTGTGCTGTGCTCTAGGCTATGCGCTGGTGATTGGCCCACTTGTAATGAAGAAGAGCGTGTATCTAGTGTCAGATCATGTAGATTAGTTTGGCTCACTGTGACATGGAGGAATAATGGCACATGGGAAATTTTCCACTTGGGCTGCATTTTCCAAGGCTGAGACTCAGTCATCAATGACAGGAAAGCTCATGATTTATGGGAGATACAGGAATTGTGGTATTCATGTCAATGGCTTACACAGAACGAGTTTCAACTACAATGCTTTCCAAAAATACTTGGGCAGAAAAGTAAAAATTTTTGCCACTGCTGTGCATTTAAGGAACTGTGATTAAGGTTGATTAAGGCATTGCTGCTAATTAATATATAAACTGTCTTTTTTTTGTTTGACAAATATCCCATATTTTTGGCTTTCTCTATGCTATATGTATGTGTTTAAATATTTTTGTAGCATCCAAATTGCTTGCAATTGCCTTCTCAAGCATTCACATAATTCAATATTTGCAAAGGCAAATCGAAAAAGTCTGGTGATGTCAGTTTCAAAATATATCAACCTTATCGTATGCAAAAACTGGCTGAACAAATTTGGCCCAAAATACCCAGAAATAAAAGAGTATGAATTAGAGACACTGAAATTTTGGCCACTGGAAACATTTTGCTACATACAGTGGTACAGTAAAATGGGGCCTATGTATTATTTGAGTTTTGTGGAGTAATGTAATATTGAGAGGACTGACTTTTCAATAATGAAGTAATATTTCATTACCTTGTAGTTATTTAATTTAATAGATACTTTTCAATTTTCAAAAACACAATTAAAAAAACAAACATTTTTATTGTTAAAGTGCTTTTTTCCAGGACATTTCAGCACATCACTAGTGTGCAAAATAATTTATTATGCAAAATAAATAGCATGTCCCACAGACATAAAAAGATACAAATAAATAATTACAGTTTTACAGTATGATAATTTTTATTTATTTATTTATTTATTCCAGTGCACAAAAAGCTAATTAAGAATCAGGGGAAAGACTACCCACTGTCCATTATCAACCAACCAACCAATCAATCAATCAATCAATTAATTATAATTATTATTATTATTATTATTATTATTCCAATAAAAGGTTTTATTTTTTTGTTTGTTTTGGGCCGAGAATTTTCATTTCAGTACATCATGACTGTGATCAACTTCTTAAGTATGTGGTAAAAATAACATCTTAACATTGTCCAAATTTTAATGGACAATACATTTCTATCTGAGAAAAATGTATTCAATAACTAGTCAGAATATGCATATGTCAGAATAAAAGATGCCCACCCCAGAGAATCTTTTTGCTTAGACCAACACCTCGGTAGTGTTATATTTACAGAGATTTCTAAGACTATCTGTACACTTTGGAGCTGCAGCGCTGTTCTTCTGTATGTCTGTCTGGATGATCTGGTACTCACACTGTAGAAGCCGGGTGTCGATGAGCAGCTCCAGAGTCAGCAGCACCACCACCAGAATAACACAAGCCACCAGCAAACAGTTAAAACCTGCACTCAGCAAACACACCTGCCAAAGAGCTGCCCTCCTCCCACAACATGGCTTTAGCCAGTTAGACCTGAGAGACAGAAAAGAACGAGAGATAGAGAGTAATACAACTCACCATATCACCTTTAATCTATGCAGATTATTACATTGTAATCTTTCAGAATCTTATTTTAATTTACATGCAAATGATGGACATCCTTCTGTGCATGTAAAACTACACATCCATACATACAGTCAAGTTCAAAAATGTGCAATCCCTTAGAACAAAAATGAAACCAACCAAAAATGTAATTTACAGCAAATTACAAGATATTTAGTGTGTGAAGGTTCACTGATGCGTCTCCAGAATTACAAGTAACATGGTAATAATGGAAAAGACTCATTCTGGCCCTTCTCCCACCTCTTTCATGTCCTCTTATTGACATGTTTTTGATTGTTGTCACTAAGGGGGATACAAACTTTTGCACCTAACTGCATACATAACATACAAATATATAAATATAAACACACATAAAAAGTATATTCCTGTTTTGTTCCATAACAGCGTACATTTTATCACTCATAAAAAAAGAAACTTGCAATCACTGTAAAATTTCTTACAGCACAGGTGCAATTTCTTCTGTAATAAATGAGAAAAAGCAAACCCTCTTCTGGACTGGCTCTAATTGGTTCTTTCCTCATTTATCTGTAGTACTCATACATTGTCACATTTTTTTTGTGGGACCTTGTGCTGAACGGAGTTCTGTATGATTAATCGCTTATGCAGTCGTTGTCTCTCTGCCTCCGACCCTCCTTCCCTCCTGCCTATAAAGACTGGCTAATTGAATTGCCCTGTTGATGGCCTTTTTCATTCCTATGCGCTCTATATTCCTGTCACTCTCCTGTTTCCTCATCTTCTCTCTCTCTCTTTCTCTCTCTCTCTCCCTCTCCCCTCTTCGCACCGTCTGCTGCTGTATTGCTGCCATCAACAATCTCTGTTTTGGCAAATTTAACAGAAACACGGGGGTATTCATTATCAGGAACATATGTTATTATCAACATTTCCTGATCACACAAACAATCTACAGATTCTATTTACTGCAATTTGGCCAGACCCGAAAAAAAAAAAAAAAAAAAAAAAAATCATCCAGGAGCTTTCTGGGATCCATCCAATTTTGATGTCTCTCTTTTGATTAAACACTGACTGTGTCTAATATAACATTTCATATGGAGAACAACCATTTGCGTAGTATGTTCCAGTGTGAGCTCCAAGCTTGTACCATACAAGCTGTCCCTTTCCATGGGAGCGGATCCTGATCTTGGCAGGATTGGACTGGCCCATTCGTGGAGCCTGTCTAACCTCATCCTGTGTCCCTGTCCGCACACACACATACACATGCACACACACACCATCTGGAAGCCACAGACTCCAACCCTCAAAAGAAGCCAAAAAAGATGATTGCTTAACAGCATGACTTTGCCTACATTTGATTAGCCAGACAATGCTTACATGCTTCAGTCTTTGCCCTTGCACTGTGCAAGCGAGAAGGACAGAGGAGACACACGAGTGGACTGGATGGCTCAGAGGCGATGCCTGATTATAGCACCTTAGCACTTTGCATTGCTTTGCTCTCCCCAAAGTGCAGACTCTAAATCCCTGGACAGTCTGCAGGTTGTTCTCTGATCAGCTGATTCTGCACTGATTCAGTACTTTTTAAAGTACAGCTGGGGATCCACATTATTGCTCCACGTTGCCTGATCTGAGTAGCAGTTTTGCTTAACAAGGATAAGAATAATAGCTGATCACCAAGCCTGTCCTAAATCTAATGCTTCCAATCTCCTCCTTGTCCCTCCAGTCTGGCTGTGACCGAGAAAGTGAGTTGGGATTTCTGGCAAAATAAAGGATAATAGAAGAGTAAATGTCAGTGTTGAGCAGCAGATCATGCAGGAGAGCTGATTTAGCCAGAGTCCATAGTACCTCAAGAGGATCCTAATAGCATGACAGCAGTGGACTGATGAAACTTCAAATAATGTCAAAAGGCTTAAACATAGCTATGGGCCTCAGGACTGAATAGACTAAAGCCTGAATACAGCAGCGAAAGTTTCAGCACAACTACATCTCAAAAACCACAAAAAAGACCTGAAATAATCTTTTTAAAAAACCCCACTGTGGTACACATGCATTACCCACTCCATAATCCTCCTTTCTGTCTCCCAAACTTTGTAATATATCTTACAGTAGAAATGAACAACCTCTCTAGGTCAAAGAGAAACTGTTTGCACCTACACTTTGCCTTTGTTTGTGGAAATCTATGAGACTTAATTTTGCTTATTTGCTATAAAACTATTTTTTTTTTATATTTCCACACTTGGCTCGAAAAATTCAGTCACAGGTTTTTGTTTCACACAGCTCAATTCATCAGAAACTGCAGATCCCTGAGGTGACATGATGAAGCCTCAAGAAAGAACCTTGTTCTGGGTGACACCAAATAGTAGAATTATAAATCAATACTTTTCTACAGCTGTAAATTATCAAATCAAACAATAAGTGTGTTTGAATGGATGTTCACCAAGCATATTGTGAATACATGTCCTAGGATAAGCACAGTCTTTATGACTACAGAAGCAGTTTTTAGGTACAAATCTACAGTATCTAAGTGAGACTATCTACTGAATCAAGGGTGAGTCTTGGGCATGAGCTGGTTTTGGGAAGAGCAGATCTTTTGGTTATCTATGTGGGAGCACATCCACAGGAGCAGAAGGTGAATCACAAGTGAAGTAGTTCCAAACAGAAGGATGAATCAGGCATGTACAGAGGACAAGAGTATCCACAGCAGAAAAATGTCTAAGGATCAGATCAGGCAGCAGGAGCACACATACAGTTACTTGGGTGTGAATTCAGTCCACATACAGAGAAGGCTTTTCTTCTGTTCAACAGTCTACAACATGCCTTTCCTCATGAAACTTGAAAAAGGAAGCAATGTGCCAAAGTAAAACAGTTATTCAGTGGATTGCTTTCACACATGGCCTTCGCTTAGTGTTAACCCCAGATCTACATTTACAAGTGAAACAAAGATCTTAGGAAATGGATAAAAGGAAGAAGAAAAAATTTCACATCCGCCGAAACATAGTGAACTCTCAGTGCCAACAGTCTTGCCTAAGAAACAAGAACAATGCAGAAGTAATGTCATCCAAGACATGTGAGAGATGCCAGTGCCCACGCATCACTGATGCAAACACCTATTACAAAGACAAATATGCAGCCCTACCCACAGAAGAATAATTATCACTCATGTCATGATTAAGGAGTAAGATGGTTTCTACTTTTGGCTCAACTGGGCCACAATGAAACCTCTGGCTTGGTATGACAATATAGGCAACATTTTACACCTTCCTGTGAGTGCAAAACTCTGTTCAAATTTTTCTTGCAATTGTGAACTAATAGAGGAAAGGGGTGTGTGTGTGAGAGAGAGAAGAGCGAGAGAAGAGAGAGAGAGAGAGAGAGAGAGAGAGAGAGAGAGAGAGAGAGAGATGTGAGGTGTACAGAGCCATAGAGAGGCCATGAAAAGTTTTTTGAGCCACGTTTTTTCACGTGATTTTTCAATCTTGTTTTGAATTAATTGAATTGATTGTAAATCATCTGCAAGGGAATGGCAGATTGCACAGCTATAGATGGATGTACACAAAATCTTACATTTAGAGCACAAATTAAGCAAAAGCATAGGTACAATTACAATTTTGACCTTTATTTAGCTACATCTTTCACACAAAATAAAAAGATGCTTTTCTTGGCCTGTCCAGAGCTGAGAGGCATTATGGGCTACAGGACATGTTAAGCGTCTATTTCTGACAGGAACTGTGGTATTGAATTTACTGTCCAAGGTGACTTCGAAGCTGAAACAGGAGTACAGGAGGCACCTGGGCTCACTGTCTCAGTCACCTACAGGTGTAAATCAAACTCAACACTAATTTAGGACGTTTGAAAGAGACTTTAGGACAATTAATAGAAACTGGCATATAGTCGAGACTGGATTCACAGCCACATTCACACCTGACGTATTCATTAAACATGAACTACTTGTCTAGATTTTGACTGACAGATAAGGAGGGATTGTATTTTAAGCCTCTTAGAATGACTCCTGGTCAAACCTTTGTATGGTGATAAATTGAATCTATTTTTGAATTGTGCAGTCAGTCATCTACATAGTTGACCTAATGTAAAACTGAAAGGCAGTCAAACATTGTGGGGAAAACATATTGTATAGAAAACATAACTTGGTGGTTAGCCATTAATGTCTAAACTGCTGGCAACAAAAGTGAGTACACCCCTAAGTGAAAATGTCCAAATTGGGCCCAATTAGCCATTTTCCCTTCCCAGTGTCATGTGACTTGTTAGTGTTATAAGGTCTCAGGTGTGAATGGGGAGCAGGTGTGTTAAATTTGGTGTCATCGCTGTCACACTCCCTCATACTGGTCACTGGAAGTTCAACATGGCACCTCATGGTAAAGAACTCTCTGGGGATCTGAAAAAAAGAATTGTTGCTCTACATAAAGATTGTCTAGGCTATAAGAAGATTGCCAAGACCCTGACACTGAGCTGAACAGGACAGGTTCCACTCAGAACAGGCCTCACCATGGTCGACCAAAGAAGTTGAGTGCACGTGCTCAGCGTCATATCCAGAGGTTGTCTTTGGGAAATAGACGTATGAGTGCTGCCAGCATTGCTGCAGAGGTTGAAGGGGTGGGGGGTCAGCCTGTCAGTGCTCAGACCATACGCCACACACTGCATCAAATTGGTCTGCATGGCTTTCGTCCCAGAAGGAAGCCTCTTCTAAAGATGATGCACAAGAAAGCCTGCAAACAGTTTGCTGAAGACAAGCAGACTAAGGACATGAATTACTGGAACCATGTCCTGTGGTCTGATGAGACCAAGATAAACTTATTTGGTCCAGATGGTTTCAAGCATGTGTGGTGGCAACCATTTGAGGAGTACAAAGACAAGTGTGTCTTGCCTACAGTCAAGCATGGTGGTGGGAGTGTCATGGTCTGGGGCTGCATGAGTGCTGCCGGCACTGGGGAGCTACAGTTCATTGAAGGAACCATGAATGCCAACATGTACTGTGACATACTGAAGCAGAGCATGATCCCCTCCCTTCGGAGACTGGGCCGCAGGGCAGTATTCCAGCATGATAACGACCACAAACACACCTCCAAGACGACCACTGCCTGAGGGTGAAGGTGATGGACTGGCCAAGCATGTCTCCAGACCTAAACCCTATTGAGCATCTGTGGGGCATCCTCAAACAGAAGGTGGAGGAGCACAAGGTCTCTAACATCCACCAGCTCCGTGATGTCATCATGGAGGAGTGGAAGAGGACTCCAGTGGCAACTTGTGAAGCTCTGGTGAACTCCATGCCCAAGAGTTTTAATTCAGTGCTGGAAAATAATGGTGGCCACACAAAATATTGACACTTTGGGCCCAATTTGGACATTTTCACTTAGGGGTGTACTCACTTTTGTTGCCAGCGGTTTAGACATTAATGGCTGTGTGTTGAGTTATTTTGAGAGGACAGCAAATTTACACTGTTACACAAGCTGTACACTCACTACTTTACATTGAAGCAAAGTGTCATTTCTTCAGTGTTGTCACATTAAAAGATATAATCAAATATTTACAAAAATGTGAGGGGTGTACTCACTTTTGTGAGATACTGTGTGTATTGAAAAAATACATAGTAACTGCTTTAGAGTAATGAGATGACATGTTAGTAATTAGCCAAATACATTATACTGCTAATAAACAATTCCAACACATAAGATTAATAAAAAAGCAGGCTTTTAAGTAGAAGTTTAGATGTGCAGAGGTTATTTTTAACAGATGTTCCATTATGATCACAAGCACAAAATAGTTGAAAAGATCTTATCATTTTGATTGTCTCACTGTTATTTCTGAATGTGATTTAACTGTGTATGTTTTCCCAGTTCTCCTGCTGTTTGTTTGGGATTTTTGTGAATCTCTCTGGCAGTTTATTCCCCGGTTATTTTTCTTCCACTTTTTGGTTGCTTCTTTGCATCTGTTTCTTCCTTTTCTGAATGATTGCTTTCACCGTTGGTAATGGTATCCACAAATACTACTTATCTTTTTAAACACTTCTCCAGCTCTGTGAAAGGTCAATATTTTTACACACAGATGTTTTGCTGACCCCATTAACACTTAACCACTCACAGGAAGCTACTTGAGAGTTTGGGCTTGTGTTGCCTGCTTTAAGTCATTAGTCTTTTTTAATGAGGAGTATTCAAATAAAGTCAAGCATGTTAATGGGAAAGCAAACTTTTGAGCTTGCTAAAAAAGATAATTGCTGACTCAATCACTGTAATATTTACGCCATGCTCAACAGCATGAAGATAGGAGTGAAAATGGATTCATCTGAAAAAGAAATGAATGACCAAACAGAGAGAGAGATGTTCATGTAGGATTCGTGATTAAAGTAAGTGTCTGAATGTATACGGTTTAATAATTCATTTTAACCACTACCCTCCAGCAAAAGTGAAAGAATTAAATTTAATAAAAGCATTGAAAAAAGGGGGAGGGTGATGGATTGAGGAGAGATAGAAACTTCATTTCACACAAACGGCCTTTAACGGCCTGCTGCAGTATTTATGGGGAGATGAGACTCTGATTAGGGCAGAGAGAAGAAGAGAAGGAAGAAGAGCAGGAGTCTTGGTAGATCTCACTGATGTGGGAATGCCAGGTTTTTCTGCCACTTAGATGACTGCTCTGATTTGAGGGGCTGATGGATGAGTTTGCATCATGTGAAGTTATCAGGCCTCAGACATCACAGATGGCTCAAGCAAATAAGGGTGACACAGTTTTATAGCAACGTGAGGATACAAGAGGACTTTGTTGTAGAAATGGGACACTGAAAGTTAAATGTAGCTGGTGACCCTAAATCAGAATCTGTGTGACGTATAAGCAACTGGGGTGGGAAAAAAGTCTGAAGGGAGTAAAAGACTCCTAATGTTGCACTATAAACAGAATCAAAGGACAGAGCATAAAACACTGACTATCAGACAGTGTGAAATGCAGTAAGACATTAGTCAGTATGTTGCATAAGTTTGAAAAAAATAGAAACACATTATTTTCCAGTCACATATCTTCTGACACACCCACCACGCTTCTACACCATAATAATCATAATAAACCATAATAAGCTTATTTATTGTATACAATACGCACATACATAACTCCCACCATCCTCAATGCAGCCTCTCAACTGCAAAGCCTCTTCCTTTTGCTCTCATTTTCTTGCTCCTTTTTACAGTCATTCTCCTCATATTGTTTTTTTAAACAGTTATTATAGACATAGGTCTGACAGGAGGAAATGACTGGGCTACACTGGACAGGTTTATAAAGATCAGCATCATCAGCAGATCCACTGATTTGTTAGAGGAAGATTAAACGGCTGCCGAGTCAGAGGCAATCAGAGGAGGCTGGAAGCTAGGTCAATAGCAGACAGATGTAATGTGCTACCAGAAATGGCCATCAGTTATTTTCCTGTATGGAGCAGGGAAAAGAAATGCAAGTGAATTTGCTTGGTGCCATCATACCAACAACGATGAAGATTTTACTGGCTGAGAAATCTCAGGGTCAAATTTGTAGACATGTAATTTGCAGAAATAACACATGACATAAAACACTGGTAACAAATAGAAATGAGCTTGAGGAGTGCCTCACGGTTCCATTTGCAGAATTGTATAGCCTGGAGATTAAAACTGAGTCTGATCATTCTATCACCTAATGAGAAAACAAGCATTTTGTATAGTAAACAAAAAGCAGTAAAGGAGGAAAAACTGATCCTGTCAAGTTTCTATGTATTTAGTTTTTTCTCATAGCAATATACTCTATTTGGAAACTTGGTCAGACATAAGGTAAACTAACACTAATGAGTTATTTACATAGATAATTACTACTTATTTAATTGGTTAATTCATTCATATTAGTTATGTAATTGTTTAATTAAAGAATTAATTAATCTCCAGTTTCCTCCTTATCCAGGACAGGGCTGCAGTGAATGCGGAGCCTGTCCCGGGAACACTGGTTGCAAGGCAAGAGAATTCCTCCAGGATGGGATGCCAATACATCACAGGTCACCATACATGTACTCGTGCACACACTCATTCATACACTAATTCAGACCTATGGGCAATTTAGCATAAACAAGCTATCTAAAAGCATGTTTTTGGGAGGTGGGAAAAAAACGGAGAACATAGCGGAAACCCGCACAAACATGGGGTGAACATAGGAGATCTTCACACAAAGACATTAACCTGAGCTCAAGATCACCCCAGGGACCCTGAAGCTGTGAGGCAACAACACTAGCCACTGTTAATTAGTTTAGTTAATTAATAACCTACTTAACATTAACAAACTACAAACTTCAACATGGAATACACCATGTTAATCAGATAAAAATAATCAGATTAATCACATTAATTAAATTTGAAAATAACCAGAGTTTATATTAACTTTCACTTTTTTCCAACAATTGATCAATTAAACCAAATACATAATGTACACGGATTATGTTTTTCATTCCATCCATGATTAAAACCAAGTCCACCACAGTCACTATGAACTGATAAATCTGTTTGAGGTGATTAATTGCCAAAATTGATAAGCGGGCCTGAATTGTTGGTTTCCATATTTACACCCATTGACCTGATTATCAACTTTTGGTAACATTCATCCATTCATCTTCAGTAAATGCTTTATCTTGGTCAGGGTCAGGGTGGATTCGGAGTTAATCCTGGACCAATGGATGCAGTCCATCACAGGGCAACATGCACACACATACATTTATAACCTAGAGTAAACCCACATGGATATCAGTAGAACATAAGAATCGCCACACAGACCTTAGGATTGAATTATGGACCCTGTAGCTGCAACAATGCTACCTACTGCACCAGCATTCCACCATTTTGCTGACATGTTGTGATTCCTTTGTGATTCACAGCAGAATAAGCTGTAGATGTTACATTAATTAACTATGACGGCTCGGTTTCACACACAAACTTCACACACAAATATCCTTCTTCCTAAACAATAAACAGGTAATAAGTAATCAGACCTAAAGTATTAATAATATTTAATAATAATAAAGTATTAATAATAATACTCTTGATTGGAAAACAAAATCAATTTCACTGGAAGTCTGAAAAATGGACCTGGCCAAGCCGCAGTATTTTCATCAATAGCAGCAGCTCACAGTGATCACTGCTCTGGCAAACCTATTAAGTCTCCCAACAGCTCGATAAAGATTATTTTTTAAACAAATTTCCTGCCCCTTAAAAATCATGAGATATAAATAAGGCTTTATATAATATATATATATATATATATATATATATATATATATATATATATATATATATATATATATATATATATACACATACATATATACACATACATATATATGTAGGTTTTCCATTTGCCATAACAACCATTTATTAAGTACAACCAATTCTTTCTAATGACCTTTTTCATGCTCTGATAACAGCATGGCCTTATGGTTTTGTCATATTAGAAAGCTTGACTAATTCACACTGTCTATCTGACCCCAGTATTAATGGAAAGAAAATGACAGACTAAAGTAGTGCGGCTCAATTCAAGTCGTGTGGATCTCTATGACTGACTGGTCAGCTAATAAGTCCTCTATGAGCTGATTCAGGACTGTTAGAGGGCAGAGAAAACATTAAAAGGTGCAGATCAAGAGATTCCCAGCACTGGGAACAAAAACCAGTGGACAAGATCAGAAGACTCATAGTTAAAAGAGAGATTTTTTGCTTCTTCTAATACAACCTATTCAGCCAAAAAAAAAAAGTCTTGGTAATCATCTGATGAGTTGTATCAGTAGTTAAATGAGCTATAATTCTATGACCCTCCAGGGCTGTAACTGCACATGTGCACATTTCTTTATTGCTAAGAATTAGTTCTCATGGATAGCAATGCAGTTCTGTATGTGAATTTGAACTAAAGGTAAATGCTCTGTAACTTAAAATCTGAAAATGGTTTCCCCCCAGAAATGTCCTGAAAGAATAACAAAAATGATTTGCAAGGTCCATGCAGTGTATCACCACAGAAGTAAAGACATACATTTAAATTTCTTGCATTTACCAGATGCTTCCAAGAGCCAGAGTTATAGAACTGCTTTGAACTCTTTATGAAAAAAATATTCTCATGCTAGTGCAGAAAATAATATAGGGCTAAACCTTGTCACATAGGAATCTTGTTTTAGGAGGCTTATTATTATTTTTTACATCTACTTTTATATTCATTCATTCATTCATTCATTTATTTTCAGTAGGTGCTTTATCCTGGTCAGGGTCACAGTGAATCAGGAGCCTATCATGGTAACACCGAGCGTAAGATTATTGTTAGATTATGATTGTTTGATTATTGTAAGATTATGATTCCAGTTATTGGAAGAATTTGATTGCAGTTATTGCTGGTAAAGGTGGCACAAACAGATTTTAAGTTTAAGGGGGCAATTAGTTTTTCACATTTGTGATAATTGTTGGATAAAAAATTTTTTTGCTTCAAAAAAATTTAATAAATAAAAACTGCATTGTGTGTTTACTCAGATTACCTTTGTTTTATGCTGTATTTGACTTGTAGATCAAAAACTATTTCGTAGGAGATATACTCAAAAACAGAAGAAGTCAGGGCAAATACTTTTTCACAGCACTGTACATCAGCATTACTTTGAACTAAGAGTTATTTGTACATAGTTAATAAGTATATCTGCACAGATCTCTTTATCTGTACTTATCTATATAAATCTGCACAGCTGTCTTTATATACTCTCTTACATTCTTTGTATCTATCTTAATTAGTTTTTTAAAAATATAGTACTCATGTTGCTTAGTATTTTCCGTATGCTGCTGGAACACTTAAATGACCTTTCTGGAATCAATAAAGTGTTATCTCATTTTATCTCATTTCCTATCATAATCTACTGTAGACTGAAAGTTTGCACCTTGCACCTTGAATATTATTATTGAACATTATTTAATGTACACTGAACATGACCAATGCAAAGTTTAAATTAATTTAAAAAATAAATGGTCATTGATATGCAATGTGATAATAAAATGGAACAGAAAGGTCTAATGTGCAAAGTCTGATGTGCAATGAGTATCCACCAACTGCACAGGTTCTGCATCCTAAAACAAGCATCCTGAAAGTAAATCTTAACCTCAGCCAATGGGAAAAAAAAACAAAACAAAAACAAACAAACAAAAAAAGCCCAACAATAACAAAAACAGTTAAAATCTATGTCAGTTAAAACCGAACGAGGAAAATGTCCACTAGCTTGCTTTAGCACGTAATTTCAAAGCTACGGGACAAGGCAAGAAAAGAGAAACGATGATAAATGTGTTCATCCCAGTGTCAAAACCCACTTACAAACCTCAACAATTCAGCAAGCATTGGATAGAAAGAGACAAAAAAAACCTACTAGTACTAAGCAATATATGTGCTGAATGTACTTCTGCTGCTGCTATCCCAGCTAATCAATTTTACATTTGAGAGGTTCTTTATTAGACATGCCACTACACACCATTACTCTCGCAAATTTATCACAGGACTATGAAACCAGTAAAATGTATTTATCCCTTAATTCCTTAAACCACCATAAATAATGGGTCAGTTGGGAGAAATCCTCAGTGATTTGTGAAATGAAGACAGTTGCTTTCACAATGCAATCTTGACAGAAGTCAGGCTTTACAGGCATAGTCAAAGGTGAACAGATACAGAGTAGATACAGAGTAGTCAGTGTGTAACAGTAGCTGCTCTAAGCAAGCCTTTCAGGATCTTTATGCAGTAATTGAGATTGCACCATACCTGATCTTCATACCTGAACTTGACCAAACACAGAAAACAAACAGCTTGCATAAACTAATCTTTCTACTTTATCAAAGAAAACTCTTTACAGGCACTCAACCACTCAGAGAAGTACCAGAATTCAGGCCTGCTCTTTCCGAGGGAAATTGGCTTTTAATGCACAGAAAATGGAAATAGATCTAGCCTGCATCTGCCTTGCAGTCAACCAGATGTTTTCAATTAAGTGTAAGTTTCCAGGACATTTGGCCTTTTCAGCTGGAAAAGCAAACTCCATGAATAATAACAAACCCTCACCTACCCCAGAATGTCACCCATACTCAGTGGTCCCAAATGAAATCAAAGCAGCCTGCAATATTTAACACGGTAAACTAAATGACATCAAATGCTATTTCTTCAGGTTAGTGTTCTTGATGAATAAGTACTCCTGCAAGAGCAGAATGTGGGAGATATCAAGACATAATTACTAAATAACTTTAACAGAAAGAATTCCATATATATATATATATATATATATATATATATATATATATATATATATATATGTATCCAGATCCAATATCCTATTTGAAACTAATGCATAGAAATGTATATACATGGAAAATTTGGGTGGCTAATCTTGCAAGGTTCCGAAGCTCGTAGCTAGCTTCAAATTATCAAGTGTGTGAGGCTAAGATTGGCCTACTAAGTAAAAAATCATTTCCTTATATTTACATCTAGATGTGTTATAGATCTGTCAACCTTTTTATGTGAACCCACCCATTTTTGGTCTTGCCATTCCAATACTTTCAAAGGGGACTGTATACACACACGCTCTGATATCAGGCTCTGCATTATGCTCTGGTCAGGAAGCCTTTCTGTCAAAGCACACTATATATATATATATATATATATATATATATATATATATATATATATATATATATATATATATATACTAAAGATTGGAATCTTTACCCTTGCATTCAGTTCCGTAAGATCTGTAAGCACCCCCTGAAGTTAGAACAGCCACCTTCCCACACAGCTACCCATTGTGACCAACTGACACAAATAGCACTGATGTGGAGCTCCTTTTTTATGGTAACACAGTGTAGCACAATTTGGCTGAAGGTCGTTCAGTTTAAAGAACAGGTCTCAGATCAGCAAACTTCCAGATATGGTAAAAATAATGTTCAGTTCACATAAACTTGAAAATATAAATCAGTTCAGCAGGTTACATTGTATTATTGCATATCTAACACTTGTGTACAAGTGTGGTAGATGGTCTGCACTTTTATAGCGCCTTTTAACCTTAATGGTTCTACAAAGCACTTTACACTGTGTCTCATTCACGCATTCACACACACACACACACAAACACACACACTCATACACTAATGATAGCAGAGCTGCCATGCAAGGCACTAGCCTGCCCTTGGGAGCAACTTGGGGTTCAGTGTCTTGCCCAAAGACACTTCGGCATGTGGAGTCATGTGGGCCAGGAATTGAACTGCAAACCCTGCGATTAGTGGATAACCCGCTCTACCACAGCCGCCCCACAGTGTGTACTATAATTTAAAGCCACTATTAGTTAATAGCATGCCAGTGCCACAGCTGCAGCAGTGTGAGTCGGATATTGCGAAAATGGCCAAGATAATACATGCTTCATGGAGGGCACTGATAGCGTTTGAAAGTTCTAAAAAACAATCTGACTGATGCAGCTTATTACTTTAAAGTCAGACAAAACAAAAGTTTGAAATAAAGATGTCGCAATTGCACAGCTTAAAATCTAATGAATGATGTGCCACTGTTGGTGATAAATTTATTTGTCTTGATATTACAAAGAGCAACTGAACACAGTAGAATGTTGTTTTTGTACAGCTGATTATACAAAAAAAATATTTCAAATGATCTACCCAAGTTAAATTAATTTCAGTTGTATTGTTCAGCAGATGACATGACAATAAAATATGGTTCAACTTCCCTGAAAGCTTGTCTATTACATACAATAAGGCAATTACTGTGCAAATACCAAACATTTTGTACATGCTGTTTTGTCAGTGTTCCAAAGAAGACTCTGTCCCATCTAAGAAATAAAAAAGAGAAGAACAGAGGAACAACAGAGGAAGTAAAAATGCCTCAGTGTACAACCACATAGCTAAAAACAGTTCCATAAATACTAGTCATTATGTTGCTTATTCAATAAACCAACTAAAGGCTGGAATCCATTGGAGGACATAATAAAGATGCTAAAATATATGTATATGCTGCAGCTGGTGCAAGAACTTCTTCGGGGGAACTGTGCTTTTAAAGTCCTAACATTTCTGTTTTACTTAACTTTTACTATTTCTTTTTTTTCTTGAGATCATTAAATAAACCATTGCTTCACCCATATACAGTACATATGTCATGTTCAGATTTGTGGTGAATCTAATGCCTATCCTGGCAATACTGGGTGCAAGGCACAAATACAGTTGAGGACATCCTTATTTTGCCAAGTCAATTAGGGCATCTATTTTGTTCACCTCAGAGGTCATTTTAAAACAACTGATTATTCATCTGATAACAGAATTCTAGTGGGTCAAAGGTTTACATACACTGAACTGCCTGTCTCTTTAAACAGTCTGGGAAATTCCAGAAATGGATGTAATGATCAGCCATAATCTTCTGACTGGATATCATAATTAGGAGTTCATTCAGAGCGGACATGTGGCTGTAAAAGGGCCTACTTTTAGAGACAGTGCCTTGTTGCCCTTGTTACCACGGGAAAGCAACCCAGCTAAGACCTCAGAAAAAAAAAACTTATTTCCTATTTATGAGCAATTTTCAAACCAATGAAGGTTCCTCAAGCATCTGTACAAACAATTGTAAGCAAAAACAAAATCTGGGGACCTAACAGACACGGCATCATTCAGGAAACAGGTATAAATTAAATTCCATGGATCAATGAACTTTGGTCCGAAAGGTTCAATTGAACCCCAAGACAACAACAAAGGAAATGTTAATGGAGATGGTGGTAACAGGTACCAAAGTATGTTCATCAACCATTAAGAGCGTTCTACTTGGCCTGAAAGGCTGTTGCACAAAGGCTCCTCCCAAAGGCTTTTTGGAGGAGTATTCTCTGGTCAGATTAAACAAAATTTGAAATGTTTGGCCATAATGATCAGCAATATGTATGGAGGAAAAAGGGTGATGCTTGTAATCCGAAGAACACCATCCCAACTTTGAAGCATGGGAGTGGCAGCATCATGTTGTGGGGTTGTTTTGAAGGAAATGGGACTGATGCACTTCAGAAAATAGATGGCATGATGAGGAGGGAGGACCATCTAGAAATACTAAAGCAAAATCTCAAGACATCAGCCAGAAAGTTAAAACTTAGTCACAACCGAGTCTTCCACCAGCATAGCTAATCATACCCCCAACGTTGTAACAAAATGGCTTAAGGACAATAAAGTGAAAGCATCAGAGTGGCCATCACAAGCCCTCGCATGAATCCTACAGAAAATGTGTGGAACTGAAAAACTATTATGAGAAGCTGTTTTATTCAAGTTAAGCAATTAAAACACAATGCCACGACGTACCATCAAAGTGTATGTAAACTTTTGACCAACTGAAAGTCTGATATAGTAAATAAAACCTGAAATAAATCTCTTAGCTATTATATATATAAGTCTTTTAGCTATTATTTTGAAATGACCTCTCATGGAAATAAAGTAGATACCATAAGTAACCCAGGAAATGTGTAACATGACATATGAGTCGTTGTGAAAAATTGTGTTTGAATGTCTTAGGTGTATGTAAATTTTGGCCTCAACTGTACACCCTAAAAGGGATACCAGTCTATCACAGAGGATTAACAAAGGTAATGTGCGCACACACTCACATACACACACTCTTGCATCTAGTCTAGATTTGGAGTAAATGATCTCAAAGATGGACAAAGAAGCTGTTCACAGAGGAGACAAAGCAATAAAAAAATGAGAAATGAAAAATGCCTTAATAAGGTTAAGCTGGCTGTGTACTTCAAGCAATGAAAGAACTAACTAAAAAAAAAAACCAGGCAGTTGTCAGTTTACTCAAAAAGAACTCTGTGTACATTTCTACTGTTTGCACAGTTACAGAATGGCTTAGGGAGGGCTGTGAGCTGATCAGACTTCATAACTTTACAGTGTTGCCATGAACTATTTTTGCTTGAACATATTTGTGATATTGCTTCTACAACTGTAAGCAAATGTAGACCCAGAAATCAATGGGGTCTCAGAACAAAAGATGCACTGATTTGAAGAAGAGAGTCACTTTGATGCAAATCCGAGTCGTTACAAATCTCTGATCTGAAATCCAAGTCAAGTCAACCTTAAATGGGACACCAGTCCATCGCAAGGGAGCAGACACACACACACATGCTATCACTTTATTGTCCTTAAGCCATTTTGTTACAACACACACACACACACCTAGATGGACAAAGAAGCTGTTTATAGAGGATACAAAACAATACTAAAATGAAAAAAAAGTTCTTACTAAAGTTAAGCTGGAGGTATACTTCACACAATGAAATATTTAAATGGAAAAGAACTCTGTCAAACATGCAGTTGTCAGTTTACTCAAAAGAACTCTGAGTATGGTTTAGAGAGGGCTGCAAGCTGATCAGGCTTCATAACATTGCAGCGTTTCCAGGTGCATAAGTCACTAAGCTGAAGTCCGAGTCAAGTGCAAGTATTTAGTCATGCACTTTAGCTAACAATCAAATTTGTAGGCATTTGGAGGCATTTTATTCCAAATAAGGAAAACACTGATATATTATTTCTAGGGAAAGCACTACAGGGTACAGCTTTACTCCTGGTTAATGTCAGAAACTCTATGCACTATATGTAATGAAATGACATTGTTTTCTTTTCACAATTTCAATGCACGTATTAAAAAGTTATAAAACAACAACAACAACTTACTTTGTTACATACTGGGCTAGACAGAGAACACACTTACTATCCAAGCTAATCAACAATTCTGGGTGTGTTTTACTGTGTCTTATACAGAAGTTAGTTTGGCAATATCTTTTATTTAGATGATAAATAGCAATATGCAACATAAGGTACATAAGATATGTATGAAAATTTGATATTATATAGTGCTATGTCTCATAGCAGCATGACCTTTCAGTTCTGGACAATAACAGTTCCATTTAAATTACAGGACAAAGCATAGCTAACTCATTGACAAATTAACATTTTGCGTAGATATTGAGTTTTTTTTTCTTTTCTTCATGCTGAATAAATATGTAATGAGGAAGTCTATCTTTTACACATGGCTGTGGAAATATAATGTGTACTATTCATTACTGTGTGATTTTTAAGATCCCTGCAGCTGTTCGTCTTTACTTCTTTTAGGATTATTGTCTTAATTTCCTGTCCCACATAACTTGTACTGCATAAATGAGTGTCAGTGCATGATCAAATATGTTCAGACCCTTAAGGAAGAGTTTGTGAATAATTTTGTTTTTAGATTAAAACAGCTGATATCGATGTCTGAATATCTTTCAGATGTGATTTGCTGTGTGTGTTGCATCCAGCCACTTTTAAATGCTCAGTGGTGACCTTAAAACATTTGAATATAACATTTGACCACTTTCATACTGTTGATAAATCCTGCATTTGCATCTGCATTTAACTCATACTTTAAAACTGAAAAGTATATCCATATTGCTTTCATTATAGTGCCATTGGGTTTTATGTGGTATTTGACTTAGCACTAAATAGTTTTATCAGCAGTTCAACCATCAGGTACAGGCCAATATTAGATTGTGACCACACACACACACACACACACACACACACCAAGGAGTGTGCATAGGCCATCTGGTCTTGCGCACACACACACACACACACTCACAAACACGCAGGTAGGTGTGGCCCGTAGATGCTGTGACGCTTGCCATAATTAAGCTTATGGTGTTTGTCTACTTCCCCAGCATGAAGCAGAGCACTGCACAGTGCCTGTCCAGCATGACTCACACTGTCCAGACCGGACAGCAGAGACCAAAAGGCCAACAACCGAGTGCATAACCCTCACACTGCAGAGCGACACAGACTCACTATACTCAACACTTCATGGGTAAAAAAAAAAGTGTGAAAGAGTCACAGGGTTAGTCTGTAAAAATGACATTCTAAACTCTATATGTCTGTAATTTCTTGTATTAAAAACATGTCAGAAACATGCCTGCAAAATCAGATGCTGCATCCAGACATAGGAGATAGTATACTCCTCTACTCTACTTTTCATAAATGCCTGCCAATTTGGGTTTCATTATAATAATAAAATGCTGTGTTGCAAGTAAGGTTCAAATGTTACAGTTTGAAAGTAGATCTCTGCTCACTGAAATTCAAACAATTCAATTCACAGAACGTGTCGATGTTATGGTTATTTTTTAATACCTTCAGTTTCGCACTTAGGCAAATGATTATTTTTGGACAAACTGGACAGTTGAAAATTAGAAAAGAAAAATCACAAATAGTCATTTTTCCAGTCTTCAACTGTTCAGCTTCAGTGAGCGTGTGTTCATGATTGCCTCAGATTCCTGTTCTTGGTTAACAGGAGTGGAACCTGATGTGAGCTTCTGTAAAGTGTAAAGGGTTGTAAAGTGTGCCTATTTGAGTTACTATAGACTTCTTGTCAGCTCAGAGCATTCTGGTCATTCTCCTATGATCTCCAAGGTGTGTCAGCCTGCAGACAGGCTGCTCACAGATGTTTTTTGTTTTCCGCACCATTCTGTGTAAACTCTAGAGACTGGTGTATAATTCTCAGGAGAGCAGCAATTGATACTTGCAATTTTGATGGAGATGTGAATGGTTTCTTGATTTTTTTCCACATAACTTCACATCTATTCAGCAACTTGATGAAAATATCTACTTTAAGTTGAAGAGTGGGTGGCGTCTCTATACATTTCATTGTCCATATTCAGGCTTCATGTTGGCTAAGAAAACAATGAATGACATTGTTTCTCAGCTCAATATTAGTGAGATCATTTTCACATTATGACAACATTCTGCTGGAGTTTCTATTTGGGTTTCAGTGTAACTAAGATTAGGATCAGTCCAATACTACGCACAGAGACAGAAGAGCGGTTTACATAACAATCTATTGTTTTATCTCACATCTAGACAAACATTCAATAAATTCCAGAAATACCATGTAAAAGTCAGTATCGATGATCTGGGTATGAACTGCTTAGTATGTTGTTCCTCTTGATTTTTTGGATGGTTTGTCTTGTAGTAGGGTCTGAATAGGCCTAACTGCAAGGACCTAAAAAGTGTAGTAAATGTTATTGGAAAATTTATAATATATTTTCAGTTTTTTATGTTCAACATGGATCCTATGAGCCACAGAAACTGCCTATTATAATTTCTAGCCAGTGCACAGTAGTTTAGCACAATGATCACATGAAGTCACTTTGTCATCACCCATGTCAGTGTTTGTGTTTTTGTGAATTTATTACAATAATAAAGGTGTACATGAGTTGGAGTATAATGTAAGATGGGTATAAGTTATTCTCCTACCCTTCTCTATTCTCCTCTTCATCCAGGTTGGAGATAAGCTGAGAGCCAGCCAGTGAGATGTCGAGTGCGGCCAGAGGGAGATCTCGGTAAGCAAAGCTGACCAGTTGCACTGGAGCCATGCACTGGCCTTCATCCTCCACCTGCTGGGAGATCACTTCCAGGTCAGGTGCTGCGGACGGCTGAGATGGCCTGCACACACAGGGGGCTCAGTCACACACCGGGCTGCTGGAAAAGAGTGCTGAAGAATCTCACACTTGACCTCTAAAGATGAAACCAGAGAGCTACTGACTCAAGTAGCCATGACCACATTAGTCATCAAACAGCCTACAATACACCAAAGCATATAATGTATGTTATAAACACATTATTGCAATACGAATCAGTTCTTACTAATAATAGAAAGACAGAAAGACCAGAGTTAGTGTGTTGCTATGATGTCCACAGCGTAGTAAAAGAGAGAGAAAAAAAAACAGTGTTAATTTGACCCTGACCACCATCAGAGTGGAAGATTTAAGACAGGACGCAGACACTGCACGACGAAAAACAGCAGTGCATCTGTGTGTCATACCACAGCAAAACTTCATGAAACAAATGCAGCAAAATATACAGTAAATGGACAGATAAATGACATTCCTGGGGTCAGTCAATGGAAAGCACACACTTTGTTACAAATAATGAATAATAAATCACTGCTCATAGTGTGGATATACATTCAGTAGAAGTTATGGATGAGGAGTGCACCTTATAACTGTACATGAAACCTGAGATATGAAAACAAACATAGCGCAGGCGAGGGGAGTACAGTCCCATTTAATGAAACATATTTTAATGCATTACAGGGTAAAATGAGGCAGAGACCAGACCCAGAACAGAATTAAAGCTATAGGGTAAATGGGGAAAGAAATGTTTGATGTTTCATTGAAATATGGGAATGTCTGCATAATTAAAACGGACAAAGCACCTCTTCTCAAAATATAATGTGAAAATATCGTTTTAAAGGGTAGGAAAAACTGGACAATGTTACAAAATTTTACATTTTAACACAGTCATTGTATACATCAGTATAACTTCTTGAGTTTGCCCAAAGGAATACTGTTTTGAACATGACACCGTATATTTTAAGGAAGGTCTGGGAAATGTAGTGATACATCAATATAGTGATATAGTGGATATAAAAAGTCTACACACCCCTGTAAATATTGGGTTTTTTTATGTAAAAAAATGAAATAAAGATAAATGATTTTCTATCTATAATGTAAGGAAGCCCTAAAAGGACATGCATTATTTTTTCTTTGTTGTTTTCTCATGATTCTTGTGATCTTGACTTATTTTTCTCATGCTCTTGACATAGCAAACGTTGTTTTCTCACAACGTAATTTTATCACAAGCTTGAGTGAGTCCCTGATCAAAGTAAAAACTAATTTGCTCATCAATGATGCTGCAGGATTGCACCAAGCTTTTGCTGGCTCCAGAACAATAATGTTGTTATGTCGAGATCACAAGAAAATTAAGTCGAGATCACGAAAAAAAACAAGAAAAAAAAGAGTGATATAGCAACCAACAAGATTTAAGTGAAAATAGAAACACTTTATGGGAAAAAAAGAATAAAATTATATTAACCTTGTTGCACAAGTGTGCACACCCTTTTACAATGGGGCATGTGACTGTGGCATCGTAGTTGTCATATTTATTTAAATTTATTAAGAATTTTGAAAACAAAAGAAAGAAATATGCAAAAACTACATAACAGGGAGCACAACCAAGAAAAGACACAAAAATCATGCTTGGTTCTAGCCAGGGCTTGCTAATAATTGCCTTGGAAATCCTTTTTTTATTCTCAGTGCAAACAATAGTATAAATTACATTAATCCACATACAGCATTTCCACTGCTGAACACCCCTAACATCATACACTAGTTCAGATATCAAATTTACCAGAAATAAGTGGTTATTAAAGATGAATGAACGAACAAATAATCCAGTACAATCCCAGCACTAAATAAATCCTGAAGTGAGCACTAGGACCTGACTTATATACCTTTACCACTCCCTACATGGTAATAACAGTCATAATCCTACATGCCTGTACTGCGCTCATAATGAAATCAATATTGCAATACTTAAAATGGATCAATCAAGGACAGAGGAGGCAAGCAAGAGCAGGAGCTGCTGCCTGGCACTCATCCCAGTCCCTCTGGGTGAAGACATCAATAATGACACTGTGTGAAAAAAAGGAGGAGGGACTGATTAAAAGTAAGGAGGAACAAAAGGAAGTCATGTAGTAAGCATACAGATAGAGGAAGATGTAGAGGTTAAAGAAAGTCTTTTGCATTTAAAATAGGAGAGAGTGAGACAAGACACTTTCTACACACATTCAGTGTATGGTTGTGTGTGGGTTTGACCCACTCTGAAATGTTAATGCAGTCGGAGTTAGAGAGTCAAATGTCCCCAACTTTGTGTATGCTTTATGACTAATTCCTACTTAACACACTCTTTTTAAAGGTCGTGCTCACATTTTCTCTACACTGTGTGATTTAAAAGATAAGGAGTAAGGTGGCAACTCTTTTACCATTCAAAACATATTTTAAAAATTAAAAAAGATGCAACAGTTTTGTGATTGTATGAAAATGTGAAAGTTAAAGCCATACAGGATACAAGTTATAAAAGACTATAAACAAGAGATATGAATTACCGTGTTTGGCAAAGGAGCATGAAAATCTGTTATGCTACTAAAAAGACCAGAATAAAAGCAGTACTGTAGGATACTGTACAGTAGGACTGTGTAGTGATGCAGGCAGCAGAATATTCCCCTCTGAAGAGCAATGTTCTGGCTGTAGCATTCGCCTCCTCTGCTCGACTGACCTCCACGTCTGGGAAACAGCAGCTTCAGCACGCCTGCTGCCCTCACCCTGATGCTATATGTACACTTGGCACTCCTCCCTACTGATCACCGGCAGCGCTTTAATCACACGTGACACACACACACTCCTCGGAGTAACAAATTCACATTTCTAAATTATCATATGCAAATGGATAGAGCTGTCAAGTCCTCATGTGGGCTTGATGCCATTTTAATGGCACTGGTAGGATGACAGTTAGATGCTAGCCTTAACTCTACAAGACGGTCAAAAGAGACATATTAGCTTTCATTAAATATTTGATATAGACTAGATATTCAGAGCTATCAATACATGATAAGGAGCCATACTGATATTACTATTTAAAATAGTTCAAAATCACTTCTGAAAAGATAACTGGGCCCGGATCAATATGATGTAGCAAGGTCTACGAGATATATAAGCACATTAGAGATGCTAGCCTGACAAATATTTTATAAATAAATCCAGTTTACAAGCTGCACATATCTCTCTTAATAATGCTCATTCTCATAGCTGTCCCAACGCAAACAAACACCTATCTGCCCCTGGTGAGTGTACAGCCCACTGCAATTAATCAGCCAAAGAGAATCGATAGAAAGAGAAAAATAAAGAACCCCAGTGGGAGCTAACTTGGTTTTAACTTTAAAGTGCATACACAGCAAACACACACTTTTTACCTTTTAGAAATGCTGGGAAAATAATAAAGGTGCATGAGATCCTGTACAGTAAAAATTGCACGAAATGGTGCAGGGTAAAGTCAGGGAAGGACGACCAATTCACTTCACAAACCACATAATAAAAGATTATATCTGATAACATAAAATGAACAAATGCTCCTCATTAATTACTATGAGATTTACAATGCCATTGCCACTGCTCAAATGATTCAGGTCCAGAAAAAAAGAGTTACTTAGAGTGACTAAGGCCAGTTATCATTCACTAAAAATGTTAGAAGCCTGTCTAAAATATTAACTAATTCAATAACATTCCAAGGTCATTAGCTTGTCAAAATTAGGATGAATATGGTGGGGGGAAATATGCTAAGTAAGGAATAAAAAAAAACGATGGGTATGCTGTTATAGGAAAATTAAACAGGGGTGTGATGCGGTCCGACATGAAGGTGAGTTACAGTTACCAACCCAAAGTTGATTTATTTTCCTACATCATGTGATTAATTCCTCTTATACCACAGCAATTTATCAATTATTAATTTTTTTTAAACTTAATTAAAGAACGACACACCATACTCCATTAAACATTATGGTTAGGTCCTCTTAACACTTAACTATATTACAATAGCTTATTATATAATATATAACTATATTATAATAGCTTCTCATATAAAACCTCACCATATCAACAATTACACATTTTTACACCACCTACTGATGAGAATTGAGCAATAAACAGTGCTATGCTATTGAATATAGGGCTTCAGAAATAAAAAGTTGAACTTTTGTTGACTTAATACACATGCAATGACAAACTAGTATATAGTGCTTAATGACATGTCATACTATGCATTACAGTATACTGGTATAAAATATCCCTTTTGAAATATCTCATCAAACTGTAAAATTATGAGTAGAACTAAGTAATAACCATCTGTCAGCTCATACGAGAGAGAATTGCTGTTTCAGCACACTGTGTGAGATGGGGAGGGCATCCAAGTCATTGGCATTCTGGCTGCTTCCTGCCACGCTCTCCTAGCCAGCTGCCCACAGCACCACGCGGATGTTTTACTCAACAACCAGAACTCAGTAATCAGCAACAAAACCTCTCCATGTCCAGTGGGATTTCATATTTAATGCTCAAAAAAACACATTCCTTTCTTCAAACCATTAATATAGAAACATGTTGTGGCCAGGTAAACAGTCAGACATGCTCTAACCATCAAAACACAAAACATACACTCTGAACAACTGAAGGACATTGTTTCAGGGAATTAATCTATCCATCTTCAGTAGCCACTTTATCCTGGTTAAGGTCATAGTGAATCCAATCCCAGGGAGCACTTGGTGTAAAACAGGAATAAATCCTGGATGGGATGCCAGTCCATCACAGGGGAGCATACACACACTCACACCTAGGGACAATTAAAAATAGTTAATCATCAAGCTTTTGGGAGGTGGAAGGAAACCGGAGAACCTGGTGGAAACCCGTGTGAATTGAACCTATCATCCTGGAGCTGGCATTTTCATTTAATTAGAGCTCATTCCCAAGCTGAACAAACTGCACAAGCTACCTAACAGGCCACACAGCCACCTGCACTAAGCAAACCATGAACATTCTTTGGAGAGCTAAACTTTATGTGTCCTGCGCACATCTGTTGTGCCATCAAAGCCAGATGCTGCAGAAAGCACTCAAGCAACAAGCTGTCAGGATGAGTTAGCAAGTAACAGATCTCCACACCTATACTGAGTGTCAGGTACCTTGAAAATAAGGACCCACACACCAAAAATATTAATCTCTCATACAGGTCAGATAAGGATATAGGCTGTGCTGGTGTCATCCATTCTTACACTGAATTAGGACAAACCAACAAGACTATGAACTGCTAACTAGCAATATTATTGTTGCATCACTGTTATGCCTTTCATATTTATTTCTGTAAAGCCGCTATGATGAATATCTGCCAATTTGAAAGTGGGCAGTATAAAAAGAAAAACCTTACCAGTTCTAACCAAATGTGATCTATGTTTGAGAACTGTCCTACATAAACGTGTCTGTTTATCAAAGAAATTATGTAATGTAATGCAATATAGCCATTGTGTGGGTGGTTAAAGCTTTGGCTTCCCCAGATGAACAGACTGAGAGAGTCGATTGCAAAAAAAATAAATAAATAAAGACCTCATTAGTTAGAATGGTCCAAGCGAAATGTTAGTTGACCTTTTTCAAACACAAAACCATCTTCACAGTATGTAGCAGAGTGTCTAAGCATGTGTACATTTCCAGCACACACACACACACACACACACACACACACACACACACACAGAGAAAGTGGGGACAATGCAAAGAATCCACGTAGACACATTAAGTAGGCTAGTTAAATCAGTAGAGGTAGAAATTGAATTGCTGAGGTGCAACCACTGTATGTTGTATAAGGATTGTGCCAATGATGCAAAAACAGAACCTACTTCTTAAGCAACCCAGTCTCAACCCAGTCTCAGCAAAAAGCGTTCAACCTATCTGCAGCACCTTCTGTAGGATGAATATCAATGTTCTGGATATGTTGCATAGAGACGTATCAAACTTTCACTTAAATGCTCTGTATGCTACATTCTGCACCAACATATTGTAAATGAGCTAACCTCTATCACTATGCTATTTGAATCATTTTACCTCTTTTTTTTTTTTTTAAATATTGATCATAGCCCACTTTATGCGTAAAGGTTGTGCTTTTCACAACATGTGATTACACTTACCAGGCTCTTGAAACTTGTCTGCAAACACAATCAGGCTTGTAAGTCACATGGTACAGGTATTTTCCAAATGCAGATAGTTTTAGGCTGTAAATTCTTTAGGCTATTGAGAATACAGAGACGTTCCAAATATCCATTACTGTACCATGTTATACCCACATGGGAAAATACCCACATTACCGTACCATGTTACCGTGTGACTTACAAGCCTGACTGTGTTTTATTTTCTTATTCACATTAAATTAAGTCCAGGATAGCACCAAGAAAAGAAAAGCCCTATAAAGAGAAAGAAAAAAAAAAGAGTAGTTATAACAGTTGTACACAGTATGTCCCTACAAGGATTGGAATATCTGACAGTTTTTGGTTACTGAGGTCAAGGACAGGTGTGTGTGTGTGTGTGTGTGTGTGTGTGTGTGTGTGTGTGTGGTTGTAGAGTGTAAATGTAGATTGTAGATTTAACTGTTTCTGGACCAGTGATATGAAAATACAACCTCATTTTATTGTGGATATTAGGTGTATTACTACGTAAAAATGAAAAGTATGCTTTCAGAGCTGTCTGTCCAAAAATCACTGCTCAGTAATAAAAAACTTCTAATAGCCAACTATGAACCATACATATGATCCCAATTCTGTGGGTCAGTCTGTGCCCTGTTCACACTGAATATGAGTAGCACTTCATCCATCAGAGAAAGAGGAAGCTAAACAGAAAAAAAGATAGACAGAGACAGATAGAGAGAGAGATGAGAGAGGAGGAAAGGGATGGAGGAAGAGAATACCAAGTCCTCTAGCCCAAGAGACTCTTCAGGAGTACAAAAATAACTGGCCTGAGATAATACTGCAGGAGAACTTCCCATCTGTTTTTACACAGCAGCTCCACTGAGGAAACAAAGTTCAGCATCATAAGCCGCATCAATTCACAGTTCTGTCCAACAGGGAGGACATTATAATGGGTTTCCCCCATTCACTAGATACAGTGTTTTCCTTCTACTTTTTTTTCTTGTCACCCTGCTTTGTTACACCCTGCTTGGTTTATATAATCGATTCTTCATTGTAATGAACCACTTCATTTGTCATTGACCTGTGAAATCTCTAACTGCATTCTGTCCCCTTACACTATCCTTCTCACCCTCACCGTCCACCATGGCTGTCTTCAAAATGCTGTCTGGCAGGTACACAACAACTGATAAGATAATATGACAAACAGCGGTGATAAAATGGAATTTGGCAGAGGTTCCCCTTTTGTATTGATCAGAGATATGTTCTGGGACTTTTACTGTATGAGGGTAGTTTGAGTAAGGATAGCTAGAGGAAACAACTACAAACAGTCTCCAGGCAATATGGCTGCTCATCTTGCTAACTTTGGTTCAGAGACACAGGGCCTGGAAGGACGAAGAAAGGGCATGGACCGATCAGGTGTTCCATATGAATCTCACAGCACACTGAGAATCTGATGGTACATCAGTGTGGGGCCATAAATGATGATATCAACTCCTCAGGCAGCAGACGGAATAAGGAGGAAATGAGTGCTAGGACCAGGACACCACAGTGTCACTTTTGAGTGAGGTGTCACATTAAAGAGCTGTCATGCTGCCTTGACCTTGATATTAACTTTGTGCAACTGGATGCAGATTGAAATATTGTGTAAAAAATGTCATCAAACCAACTTCTTTTTTATCTTTAAAAATATATATCATTTAGTAGTTAAATCTGTAATTCATTACATACACTCCCAGACCACTTGATTAGAAATACCTGCACACCTGCTCATTCATGCAATTATCCAGTCAGCCAATCATGTGGCAGCAGCACAGGCGATATTTTTCCTGTTTATCTATGCGATATCTTCAACTGCCTAGTTTCAATGATCCTGTGCCCACTGTAGCCTCAGACACCTCATTTTGGCTGACAGGAGTGGAAGCTGATATGGTCTTGTGCTGTTGTAGTGCACCTGCCTCAAGGATTGATGTGTTATGTATTTTGAAATGCTTTTCTGTTCACCACAGTTGTAAAAAGTGGTTATTTTAGCTACTTTCCTGTCAGCTCAAACCAGTCTGGCCATTCTCCTGTGACCTCTTTCATCAACAAGGCTTTTTCAATCCAAGGAGATCAGAAATTTCTGAAATACTCAAACCAGCCCATTGGCATCAACAACCATGCCATGGTCAAAGCGACTGAGATCACAATTCCCCCATTCTGATATAGGACTTGAACAGTAACTGAAGCTCTTGACCTGTATCTGCATGATTCTATGCATTGTGCTGCTGCCACACGATTGGCTGATTTTATAATCGCATGAAGGAGTGGGTGTACAGGTGTTCTGAATAAAGTTTCTGTTGAGTATATGTTTTACTATACTGTATATGTGATTTTGACTTCATTTGTCCAGTGAATTCAGACAAATCATTGTTTCACAGCTTTATGGTAATATCAATCCACACAGAAAAAAAAAGAAATAAAGCAAGGAAATACTCTGACGATGTGAAACATAATACAATCAGCTCAAAGTAACCAATTCCCAAACATACTACACAAAAGCAAAAGGATAAACACATTGATTTATAAAGTCAAACACCATCCTATCCCGACACCCAAAGCTGTTCAAATGCAATAAATGTTCCAAGCTCTTGACACACACCCCATATGCAAGAACCCCAATTACAAAAAAGTTGGGACAGTATGGAAAATGCTCATAAAAACAAAGAGGAGTGATTTGTAAATGTACTTTGAGTTGTATTTAAACAAAAAACGTGTAAAGACAAGGTATTTGATGTTTTACCTAATCAATAAAGCATAGTATTTTTTAAGGTAAACATTTATTTTGAATTTGATCCATGCAAAATGATCCAAAAAAGTTGGGACGGGGCAATTTAGGACTAATAGCGATGTGAGAAGTGGAAATAAGAAGGTGATGTGAAACAGGTGAGGCAATCGTCTAATCGATAGTATAAAAGGAGCCTCCAAAAAAGGCCTAGTCCTTCAAGAGCAAGGATGGGTCGAGGTTTGCCAATCTGCCAACAGATGTGTCAATAATCCAACACTTTGAGAACAACATTCCCCAAAGAAAATCGGTAGGATTTTGGGCATTTCACCTTCTACAGTGCACAATATAAATAAAAGAGTCAAGGTGCGTAAAGGGCAAGGCCAAAGAACACTTCTGAATGCGCATGATCTCTGATCCCTCAGACGTCACTGTATTAAAAACCGTCATGAGTCTGTAATGGATATCCTGACATGGGCTTGGGAATACGTTGGTAAACTTTTGTCAGTCAACACCATTCGCCGCTGCATCCACAGATGCAAGTTAAGTCTTTACTATGCAAAGCAGAAGCCATACATCAACACTGTCCAGACGCGCCACCGTCTTCTCTGGGCTCGGTCTCATCTGAGATGGACAATAGCACAGTGGAATCATGTTTTGTGGTCCGACGAATCAACATTGCAAATAGATTTTGGACAAAACAACCGTCGTGTTCTCCGGTCAAAGAGGAAAAGGACCATCCACGCTGTTATCAGCGTCAGGTCCAAAAGCCAGCGTCTGTCAAGGTATGAGGGTGTGTCAGTGCCCATGGCATGAGTAACTTGCACATATGAGAGGGCAAGATTAATGCAGAAAGATATGTACACATTTTGGAGAAACATATGCTGCCATCCAGAGCAGGACAACGCCAAACCACATTCTGCCCGGATTACAAGCGCATGGTTGCAAAAGTAGAGAGTGTTGGTACGAGCATGGCCTGCTTGCAGTCCTGACCTGTCCCCAAATAAGGTAATGAAGGCCCTGTACAATTGCTCAGCTGAAGAAATGCATAATGGATGAATGGGGGAAAATTCCGCTTGGTAAACTTAACCAACTGGTGTCTTCAGTTCCCAAACGCTTAATAAGTGTTATTAAAAGAAAAGGTGACGTTACACAGTGGTAAACAGTCAACTGTCCCAACTTTTTTGGAGTGTTGCAGTCATCAGATTTGAAGTGAGTGTATATCTTAAAAAATAAATTGAATTCATAAAGTAAAACATTAAATAATGTGTTAATTATGTGTTTTCAGAATAGTACAGGGTAAACTGAATTTTAAAATGACTCCTTTTGTTTGTTTTTTTTGCATTTTTCATACTGTCCCAACTTTTTTGGAATTGGGGTTGTACATACATACACATATATTCATGGACATACTGCTATACTTGAGTAGATGCAGACAATAGCAATATTCATTTTAACTTGCTCTTGGTAGCTTACTTGACATATTTCCTTATCAGATAGATGGTGCAAACTGTAGCCTACTTACTGTGGGTGGCTCATGATGAAGACTGCAGTGGACAGGGACCAGACTTCCTCCCCACAAAAATAAAATAAACAAATAAATTAATAATAATAATAATAATAATAAAAAAATAAAATAAAAAACTTCTCCTAAATTGAAGATCCTAGTTGTTCCAGATGGGGATGACCACACGCATACCAAACCTGTAATGAGAACAAAACATATACTTAGATGTTCAAATAAAAAATGCTTAACAAAATCAAGATATATGTGCCCCAGTAACATGAGTATGATGGATAACTGTGCAACTAAAGCTACATACTCAGGTGTTAAAACACATTTGTGGCTTAGATTATTTAATCAGTCAATGGAAATGAGGTACTGGCTTGTGAAATTGAACCATCAGTATAATTAATACAGCTTTTCCTTTACAACTGAGATTATAATAAAGTTATAGTAGCTTTATGCTGGAACTCACCCAGCCTTTTTTGATTCTACAAAAGAGCATACAATTACAAATGCAATGATTTGATATTAGATTGAGCCATTGTATTTCATCTGACTTGCTGAGACATGGAAATTAGGAAATAGGCTCTTATCACCTCCTGCAGCAATTATGTGATTCTCGCCATGCACAAGTTTATATATATATATATATATATATATATATAGGTATTAATTCTAGTTAAGTTACTGAAACTTCATGTAAAAGTCTTCAGCTCCTCTGGATAAATCCTAACCCGGACATGCCACATTTGAGCTCTGGCCAAATCAGCCTGTTGAAAATTCCCCGTACTCCTTTCCTCTTACTGCGCTCAGTATAAAATGCATGTGTGAGCACTGAGTGAGTGCATAAGGGCTTTAGTGACGTTTGATCACAGAACTGCCATGAGGGAAATGGGGGCATATTATTGTACAAACAGCACTATTTTCAGCAAAGCAAG
This sequence comes from Ictalurus furcatus, assembly GCF_023375685.1. Taxonomy (NCBI): domain Eukaryota; kingdom Metazoa; phylum Chordata; class Actinopteri; order Siluriformes; family Ictaluridae; genus Ictalurus; species Ictalurus furcatus. The sequence continues at coordinate 18,434,841 of NC_071268.1, read as the reverse complement.
CTTTATCCAAAGCCTGAGCTGGTGGCGTGACACTCTTTCATCTAGGTGTGATGAAGGTCTCAAACTCAATCTGGACCAGCATCCATAAGCATCTGTGGAACTCATTTACCACTCATTTCAATTATTTAAGTGTTGTGATGAAAGTTTAGTGAATTGTGAAATTCAAGCGTCCAAAGCTGAGCTCAAAATCACAAGCTGAATAATAGCAAGGTTGAAACTGAGAGGGAATTAGTGCAGAAATTAGGCCCAGACCTTTCAATTACGGATGATCATGCAGGCGTATATAGTTGTACAGTTATATAAAAGTGCAATAGTAGTATTAGGAATGACAGGACGTGTATAATGGTTCGTAACATGAGAGCAGAATAAGGAGAAAACAGACTACTGTTGAATCTGTTGAACAAGTTGAATTAAAAATGATCGCAAGTGTAAAATAAAGTGATCATCACACATGGCCTGCACTCTATCCACTGGCTTAAGTCAAACTGATGTCTGAAACGTTTTATTTGCTGGGCTGTACTTAGTATCGGTATTGAAGCCCATGCTCACATGAAGCACTGCAATGGCACCAAATTATATTTTACATGTTTGCTGATCTGATCCACTGATGTATTTTATGCCATGAATGTGTGTGATGTTGACTGACATGACACACATCATGCACATAAACAGAGGACACAAACTGTCTTAAAGCAGGCCATCATTTACACCTCTGGTGTTTTGCATTTGCAAATTGTCATCAGATGATTACAAACTGTCAGCTTGGTTACTCTGAGGATATCAGGTCAGTATGAGTAGGTAACACTTTAGGATACGGATGCGTCAGTAATGACTAACTACACAGGAAGAAATGAATAATGCAATATTAACTTTCTAGTAACTACTATTAACTAACTAAAAACGCTGATTAATGAATTAGTACGTAATAGTAGACAGATGAATGCGGTAGTTCACTCTTAGCTAATCAATAACTACTACTTCTTTCATGCCTCCCGGAGAACTACTAAGAAACCATATACAGTTTCATAATTAATATGAAACTGCTACTGTTAACAAATAGACAAGATTGTTTACATAATCAATAGGTAATAGCAGACTTATGATTTCTGTAAGCTGTTTGTGAGGGACCAGGGCAGTCAGGGCACAAGGGACACAGTTTCCCCAAAAAAGAGTTTAATGAATCAAAATATATATTTACAAAGAATTCAAATAATCAAAATCAATATATAGACATATAACAGAGATCAACTTGTAACGTGGGCCACACCATATTCAATTTGTTACAAACTGAACAGAACTAAACTGAAATAGCTGAGGACTGAACAGAACCAAACAAATAAATCAACACAGGCGGCAATACAGACGGACTAGTCCATTTTATACACACATGGGGGAAACAAAACACTTCAACTAAAAATAGCAGTGAATATGGCATGTCAGCCTTTAATGCGCACCGACCCCATCGGAGATTCCCCAAGGCAACCATCCACTCCTCAGTTCATCCAACACAACCATAACTTAAGGAAAACTGTATTAACAAAAGTGTGTACAACATAAAGTAGAATGTGTGCACTCCAACTAGTTCAATGATGCACTGGAATCAATAAAGTATTTGAATGAAACAAACTGAGTGTGAGTCTTAATATGTCGTGATTACTGATATGCAAATATGTAAACCATTGAGGGAACGGAAACAAAAATAACTATTAGATTATGCATTTTCCCCGCAGTTATGATGAATAAATATCACGTGCAACCAAACACTGAAGTCACTGTAAACTGTTGAAGTTTTTGTAAGGTTTTGGTTAGTAATACCTTCTGAAGGATTTGGTAACACTTGAGTCATTATTAGCGGGCTACCATGATTCTTACAAGAGTGATTAATGAAAACCTAATCCTAAAGTATAGAATCTTCTTACATAGAAGCATATATTCTTGTGAGGCATGTTAAATAAATAAATTACTGTATAGGTTACAATTTGTCTGGCATTTGGGATATGGCTGATGACTTGAAATGTTCCAGTAGTCTCCATGACTCTCTAGTGATTCAGTGACAAGTGTGGACCTAAGCTGTCTTCTCTTTATTTAAGTATTAATAATAATGTGGAAATTTTTTTAACAAATAAGGGTGAAGTTCAATTCAATTAAATTCAGTTTTATTTGTGTAGCACTTTTAACAATGGACATTGTCTCAAAGCAGCTTTACAGAAACATATAAATACAGGATACAGATTTTAAATGTGTGAATTTATCCCTATTGAGCAAGCCGGTGGCAACGATGGCAAAGAAAAACTCCCTAAGATGAAATGAGGAAGAAACCATGAGAGGAACCAGACTCAGAAAGGAACCCGACTCAGAAAGGAACCCATCCTCATCTGGGTAAAGTTCAAAGGCATGATGGAAAAGTGGCCACAGGAGTAAGGTCCCGAAATGTGCATTTAAAAAGCCATTTATTTACAATGATCCATAGTTAGTAAATCATTCTCTAGGAGGAATGATAAAATGTACTAATTATTAACAGTTTACCCAAATCATAAGTCTGCTTTTACCTATTGATTATGTAAACAATCTTGTCTATTCGTTAACAGTAGTGGTTTCGCATTACTTATGAAACTGCATATAGGAAGGCATGAAAGAAATAGTACTTATTAATATAGTTTCTTAGTACATTTACATTAATGGCATTTGGCAGACACTCTTAACCAGAGCGACTTACAGAAGTGCTTTGAAGTCTCTATCAATAAATACAGCCTGATACTGGTTCACCAGGTCATGGACAAAAAATACCATCAGTCTTAAAACTCTGTTGGGAGGTAATATAGTAAGAAAACACACGAACATTTTTTTTAATGAAAAGTGAATAATTTAAGTACTTTAGGAAGAGGTAGGTTTTTATGACGTGGTTTGAAGACCGCCAGTGACTCAGCTGTTCGGACATCTAGGGGAAGTTCATTCCACCACCTAGGTCCAGAACAGAGAAGAGTCTTGATGCATGCCTTCCTTGTACCCTGATAGCTGGTGGCACCAATCTAGCAGTGTTAGAGGTTCGGAGGGAGCGTGGGGCAGTGCGGGGTGTGATAAGTGATTTGAGGTAAGCGGGTGCTGGTCCATTTTTGGCTTTGTAGGCAAGCATCAGTGTTTTATATCTGATGCAGTGTTTTATATCTGATGCGGACAGCTACAGGAAGTCAGTGCAGGGAGCGTAGCAATGTGGTGGTGTGGGAGAAGTTAGGAAGATTGGAAACCAGTCGTGCAGCTGCATTCTGGATCAGTTGCAGATGTCGAATGGCGTTCAGAGTCAGACCTGCAAGGAGTGAGTTGCAGTAGTCCAGCCTCAAAATGACAAGAGACTGAACCAGCACCTGAGTGGCCTGTATGGATAGAAATGGACGTATCCCTCTGATGTTGTAAAGGAGAAATCGACATGAGCGTGTCAGATTAGCAGTGTGAGAGGAAAAATACAGTTGATTGACCATGGTTACCCCAAGGTTGTGTGTAGTAACCGAATTTCTCTGGGAGGCATGAAAGAAATAGTAGTTATTAATAGTTTCTTAGTAGTCCTCTAGGAGGAATGAAAGAAATAGTAGTTATTCATTAGCTAATAGTGAACTACAGCATTCATCTGTGCACTATTACTTACTAATTCGTTAATCAGAGTTTCTAGTTAGTTAATAGTAGTTACTAGAATGTTAATATTGCGTTATTCATTTCTTGCTGTGTAGTTAATCATTAATGACGTATCCATATTCTAAAGTGTTACCTATGAGTGTTCACACTTCTGAGTATTGGTATTGTATTAAATTGGTTAAACATTGGATTTGCATTGTTGTGTACTAGCATTCCAACTGATGGAATCAAGACAGATTAACAGTAAAAAGCTAAACTTAAAATTCTGCTCTCCAGCATATATACAAAGCGCCTTTCTATAACATGCATACAATTTTCTGTCATAGGTAAAAAGAGAGGAAGATGACCTATTTTTGGTAGTGGCACTATCAGGTCTGGGCAGTATACTAGCACACACAGCTCCCTCTCCTGCCTCCACATCACACTGAAACTTTAGCAGCTGATCACTGATCCACACACTGTCACACTTCAGCTGGCACAAATGAAATGCAAAAACAGGACTCTTTGCTGTAGGAACTATGGCAATGATTTTATTTCATAGTGTTTATATACCTTTACTTGCCTTTCCTGATCACAACACAACCTTTACGTTTTACAGCAAACTCATACAGCCCAGGCGACAAGCCATGTCTGAAGTTTTCCCTGTGAAACCTAATTTCAGACCAAACCCAAAATATATGCCAGTGATGAAAGGCATGTCTTTAAATATCTTTCATTTCCAAGGCCTAAAGCATCGAATGACAGTGTTTGTGATTAAATGCATTACCACTAACGAGTAAAAGAGCCAAGGATGTGTCGCTATTAAAGGCCATGGCTTCCTGACACGGTTTAGCCGTCGACATTGGGATTAATGAAATAACATGATGACAAACGGTCACTGATGAAAGCAATTATGGGTACAATAAGAGGGGGAGGCAGTGAAGACGAAAGAGGAGGAGGAGGAGGAGGAGGAAGAGTAATTAGCACACTCACTAGATGAAGAAATCTTAAAATAAGTAGCCTATTTAAAAACCAATAAACCTACCTTTTTGTTAAATACATCATCGGAAGTTCAGTCGTGTCTCTCTTGCTCTAGTAATACTGATGATGATATTGAGGAGGAGGAGGAGGAGGAGGATGATAGAGATGTATGCCTAGCCGATGCTCGGTGCTCAGAGCTTTCTGTGTGTAGGCTGCGACTGTTATCCTTGCCAAGCATCCGCTCTGATTCTGCTTCTTCTGCACCTCCGAAGAAAAAAAGGGTAAGACTACCGAGCCCGATCTGTAATGCGATCATCGTTCACCGAGATGCTGTGAGCAGTCCGCTGGCGAGTAAACGGAGAGGATCAGCATCAGCAGAATCCGTGAGCGCGGAGGAGGAGGGGGTGGAGGAGGAGGGCATTGTGTGCCTGCTCGGCTCAGTGTGAGGATGAGGGATGAGGGCTTCCCCGACAATCACTCTGGGGACTCCGCGTGTCCAACCGAGCATTAAAACCCAGAGTCCAGCTGCTCAGAAATAACCAACAGCTGTCCGCTGGATTACGAGTGCGCCTGGTAAACACGCAGCCATCACTGCATGCTGGAGTGTCGAGCAGTTTAGTTAAACGTGCGTTTGTCAGTGAGCTCGAGTCCTTCAAAATACGGTTCAGCTCATTGAAATGTGAGTAGTCGAGCTGCGTATCTACAGACGTTTCCCCTCCTTCGCCTAGTGGAGAAAAACCATGATGACAGCCACTTCTCTATGCCAATTGGTGTAAACGTTTGTCATTCAATCACAATCACGGATAAAAGAGGTCGTGATTCAACTGACATCACGCAAATAAATGCTTCTGCAATTATTTATAAACGGCTAACGTGTGTGTGTGTGTGTGTGTGTGTAATTTAACTTCCACATGTTCTACATGAAAAATAAAGAACATTAATGCAGAACTCAACGGGTGATAGTCGGTAAACGTCATGCCAACGTTGCCATGGTGATTTGGCGGGAAAGGCTTAATTTTTTAAATAGTCCCCACTTGCCTCCTCTTAAACCAGTGTAGATTAGACATACCATAATCTGTAGTTTCTCTGTGTCTGAGTTGATGCTTTTCTAAACTGTGCCTGATCCTGACACGTTTCTACTGCTGTGTGTCCTCTCACACTCTTTGGACTTGTCTGATTCATACTAATGCTCTACTTTCTGAACATGTGACTCACCTTCTGCTGCTCTGGACGGTCCCACATGGATACCCTAAATATTTCCCGAAACCTGTTTTTGCCCACTACTCACCCTTGATTCAGTGGACACTCTTGTCTGGATACTGTAGACTTGTACCTAAGAACTGCTGCTGTAATGATAATGACTATCCTGTGCTCATCCAGGACTATGATTTACAATATGCTCATACTGAACGTCCGTACAGGATTTTGCACAGGAGTTTTGCAGCCAAAAATGCTTGATTATGATTTTGTGCTCTTTTTGTGGGAAAACTACTTGAATTTGCAGTGATGTTTGTTGGTAGCTAAATGAGACCTTTTAGCTGTACTCATGTTTGATGCACCTGAATTGAAGAGGGCTTTTGCTGAATGCGCATTGTGATAACATCACATGCTGCTTCTTATTCCAAATCTGCAGAAAATCTGCAGTCATTAAAAAACAAATTGCAAGAGAGAGAGAGAGAGAGAGAGAGAGAGAGAGAGAGAGAGAGAGAGAGAGAGTGTGTGTGTGTGTGTGTGTGTGTGATTGTGCCCTGCGATAGGCCGGCACCCCATCCAGGTTGCCCCCCGCCTTGGGCTCCATGTCCCCTGGGATAGACTCCAGGCTCCCCATGAACCTGTGTAGGATAAACGGCACAGAAAATGGATGGATGGATGGATAAAGTGATCAGTCAGAATAACTTCATATTCATTTACAGTAACTCTTTTCTCTACGGAGATAATTGGACCCAACAATGGCAGCAAAATGCAGAAGAGACAATTTTTTTCTGTGAATTTGTCATCCAGCTGCATGTTTCCTATTTAGTGTAATTAATGTATATTTATACTTTCATCAATGCAGATCACACACACACACACACACACACACACACACATTTAATCACGTTGTGGATGTCTTGTAATGTATAATAGTTAAGAATCTAGGAGTGGTGATTGATAGTGAGCTCTGTCTGTGGAAGCACATCAGCAATATCTGTGAAATGGTATACTGTCATTTCCCTAATATTTCTGATGTCTATACTATCTTTCTTACTGCCAACTGTCAGACACATACATCACCTGGAGTACCATAATCCTATATAATAAGGTTTAAACATCAAAATCCCCACTGAAGGCACACCTAAAGAATATAACACTTACACGATTTGTAAAATATTAAATTCAGTATGTTATTGTCAAAATGGTGATATGTATCATAGTGAGAGACTGGCTCTTTAATCCCATAAATGGTTACTTGCATATCATATCTTACATCTAATATTAAGATATTCATTTACATTCATTGTTTAATTCTTCATGAACTTCAAGATCATTCATCATCAAGACGCGTTATACTGGTGACACCTGAAATATGGCTGAAGGTCTATAATTTGAGTACTTTCTGCTTTATGTCCTTTTATAATACATATTGAACATTATAAATATAATGAACATGGTGTTGAATGGCAACCAGGAGCTTCACAATGTTAAGTGCAGGCCCAGTGGTGAAGGGCATCATACTGACTAATCAGAAAGGTTACAAAACCCCTAATTATGTTTGGCTAATGTCCTTTTTTAAACACGTCAAACCACAAAAGGTTTTAGCTGTGTTTGACTGCCCTTCCTAACGGTTTTAGTTAAGAAAGTTCCTAAAATTCCATACATACCTGTGATGTTCACAAGATTTCTCTTTAAACATAGCAGTCATAACTATCACCTGACATAGTTGGTCTGCTTAAAGCCTCAAGTAAAGTCTCGATACAAGCAGGTGTTTAACCAACCCCACCTGACTGAAAGTAGTGCAAGTATTTTCTCATTGCTTCCACACTGATTCAAGATCTGTCTCAAAACGACAGCCATTAGCCCCTTTTAATTAATTATTCAACACATCATGGCTGTGTTAAAATGTTCAATTTTCCATGTAAATAGGTACATTTGGAAAAGAAGAGCCCAAAAAGAGTGTGAAGTAATGTGACAAATGATCATTGTTAGTTCACACTGCATTTTTCTCATGATAGGAAGTGTAAACTGAACCCTGAAGTAATGTGGACAAACAGCAACCACAACATTTCTAGGCTCAAACGTATACGCCCAGGGCATGCTTGTGTGACTCTGAGTGCCACATTGACATTCTTTTTGATATATCACTCTGAAGAAACTTGCCTACAGTCGCTCTATCTGGTAAGTCATTCTCTGTTGTGATTTTCTTAAAAATCTCATTCTATGTCACACCAGAGTTTACTCGTAAAATTGCAAAACTGCTCTGTAAAGAGAACACAGAACAGGTTGATACAAAGACACACCCTTTTCATTTCAATAGAGAAGTTTCTACTTTGGCAGAAATGTTTACTTTAATGGAAAATATTAATGTATGTGAGCTTTTGTCAAAATGTCCTGTTTTGAGTAAATAAGAAACATTTAGGTATCAAGAACTAGTTTGGATGACTATTGTGTATTTTGAAGATATTGAAGCATACAGTTTTGATTCTCAATAAAGTCAAATCAGAGACAAAATTTTAACTTGTCTTTTTATACTTAAGCAATATATTATTATATATAATATTATAATAAGCAATATTTTTGTGTAAAACGTCTCACATACTGTCTATCTGGTGACATGTAAACAATTAATTTATAACATTATCTCATTGTTGCCCATAAAGTCAGACATAACCTTATCATTATCGATATGTATATACACATATTTATTTATGGCCAATCTGAGATGATAGACTTAACATGATGTTTTGTCAGGTGGAAGCAAAAGATAATAACTACATCCACTGTGACGAGTTCATCTAAACCTGTAATGATGGCAGGTAAAATGAAGAATGCATAACCTTCAAACCTCATATAATCGGTGTAACAAATACACATTTATTATACAGTTGAGTGCAGCAGTTTGCATACATCAAAATGATGTTTGTCTATGTTTATTTCTGATTTAATGTTCTCATTGTTGCTAATGGTATCCCTAAACACAGCGATACTTTATTATACTCTGCTCTGTGAAAGGTTAATACTGTATTGTCTGTTTTAAGTGTTGTATAGAAGGCCACTAGTGCTTACCTTGACTTGTTCACAGCTCATTAGACACCTCAATGAGTCACATTCAAATATATAAAACTAGACCATGTCAACAGGGATGCAAACTTTTGAGCTTTCTAATAAAGGTAACTGCTGACCTACACTCCACTGCTGTTATAGACAGATTTTTAGAAGAGTATTCAACAAGAAAACACCATTAAATTAACATAAGGTTCTGATATGTATAGAGAACCTGCAATCAAGTTCCTATATTAACAACCTAGTAAGCACTCATGATGCAAACATCTGCACACAACTGTACAATAACTTTTATTTATCATTGTGTTACATTCTAAGGCATCACATGCTGTTTACTGCTATCAGACAGTGTGACAGCAATAATCAAATAAATCCAGACTTATGATTTGCTCTTTTGTCTTTTTTAGATCATGGTGAACCTTGCACTGGGTCAGATGCATCCTATTGCATGAATGGAGGAAAATGCTTTAAAATACCCTCAATGTCCACACTCACCTGTTTGTAAGTAATAGTTTCTCATCCTCACTGTAAAACATGACAGCCACATTATTTTAACTTATTTCTTCTCTTTAACTCTAATTGTCATGAGAAGTTTTGGAAATTGAACTTAAGTTTATACGTTTTCACAAAGTAACCTTAAAGTAATCCATGGTCTTGACTTGTAAAACTTGTAAAAGTAACTTTTTGAGTTGAAACAACAGTTATTTTAAGATGAGTTCACTAATGTTTTTAAGGCAGCAGGTGAACTTTCATTTCTAAGTTTAACCACCTCAAATGGGGTTGCAGAAGATTTTGACCAACTGTTATTATAGAGTTCTATGCATATAAACTTGGCTTATGGAACATTTCAACGAAATATCTGAAATGTATTTACTCAGGAGCCTAATTTAGAGCAACTCTTAAACCCATTTTAGCAGTTATTCCGCATGTAATATGCTCCTGTTTACAAGTTACACCAGGTGCCTGAGATGTATTTCAGTTGTTTAGCTAGAAACATGACAAAATACAATGTTCATGCTATTGCAGCATGTGAACATAATCTAAACCGTGCAAGGGATATATTTTAGGTCATAGCATTCTGCAGAAGCATGTGCTTTGGCATTGGTTAAAATATAAATTTTGTGAAAATTCTGTTATTACTGTAAAAGTTAAAAATGTACAAAAAAAAAGTGGTAATGCTTGTGTATAACACTCTGACAGTCAGTACAAGAAATAAAATAATAAATGCCCTACTCCCTGGTGTAAAGCGGGCTTCACGGTCATACACATCTTATTACATATTACCAACAGCTAAGCCAACAAACCCAATTACTGGTACCATTTGCTAGCACTGTGTGATGTATGGTTGGTCCAGTGCCAAAGTTGGATATAACAGCAAAGATGAAATGTGAACTTTCAAAATATTTCATCTAGCATGACCTGACATGTGAGCTCTTAGACATAATGATTTATAAAAGTATTCTTAAATGTGTAAGAACTCATTTGTGATCTTCCCCTCTTCATTGTAAGACAAATAAATGTAAAGGGTTGGCCTGCATGTGCAGAAACACCACATATATGTTGGAAAATATCAGTGTAATACAGTAACAATGAGGGCGGTACAGTGATGTAACAGGGAGTGTTGTCACTCACAGCTCCAGGCTCCTTGGTTTGATCGTGTTCTCAGGTTACTGTCTGCATGGAGTTCCTGTGCATGTTCTCGAATTGTCCACATGGGTTTCCTCCGGGTTCTCCGGTTTCCTTCCACCTACCGACTGGTTACCAGTCCACCTGCCAGTAGGTGGACTGACTCAGATTAATTGTCTGAGGGTGAATGTGTGTGATCAACTTAATATTTAAATAAGAAAGTTGCCTAACTATGTTTATTTTACAGAAATGCACCTAGAATATTCAAATACCTATCATTTAAGGCTTCACAAAAATGATGGGGGTGTGGGATCATGAGAATTTTGGGGACTTAATATAGGGTGACTGGTCAAAAAAGGTTGAAAACCCTTAGTGTATATGTAAGCACTGTTTGCTTTTTTTCCCTCAGTAATAGCTGCAAACATATGGTTACAAAGAATAATGTTGAGCTTGGTGATTAAACAGGGTTTCAAAATGTTTTAGTTTCACCCCACAGAATCTGCATTTTTTTTCTGGAACAACTTAACATAATTACTAATCATCTCATCATCTAATTAGTTATCACACAAAGTTATTTTCTATGTATGTGTATATAGTCCACTGTTCTTCACATACAGAAGACTTTATATACACGTATGTTCACACATACACATAAATTATATCACATGTAACATACATCTACAGTGCTGCTAGAAAGTTTGTGAACCCTTTACCATTTTCTGTATTTCTGCAAACCAGAAATGTGATGAGATCTTCATCTAAGTCCTAAAACTATTTAAAGTGGACCCAATTACACAAAATATCTTTCTTGGAAAAAGTATGTGAACCTATGTATTCAGTAACTTGTGTAACCCACTTGAGCAGCAATAACTTCAACCAAACATTTCAACCAAACATTTTCAAACAGTTTTGGCCCATTCCTCCTTACAAAACTGCTTCAACTCAGTGAAGTTGGTGGGCTTCCTTGCATAAACTGCTCTTTTTAGGTAATTCCACAATATTTCTACTGGGTTTAGGTCTGTACTTTAACTTGGCCATTCCAAAATGTGAAATTTCTTCTGCTTTAACCATTTCTTTGTAGATTTACTTGTGTGCTTAGGGTCGTTGTCTTGCTGAATGACAGACTTACGGTTAAACTTCAGTTCACGAACAGATACCCTGACATTCTCCTGTAGAATTTGCTGGTACAATTCAGAATTCATAGGTCCATCAATAATGGCAAGCTGTCCTTGATCCGAGGCATGATAACTCTATTTTTGAGAACCTCAGGAATCTCCTTTGATCAAAGCACAGCACACTTCCTTAAACCTGTGTGGTGAAGCCAGACTTTGATAGTGAAGACCCAAGCTTATGTTCTTGAAACATGGGAGGGCCTGCTAAACTCACGGCTGATTGTCATCCCCTTGACTGAAACACCTGACTTCAATTACCCCTATAAATGAACTCATAAATTTCATCACAATTTTGCTTAATAAATAAATGTAAAAACATCTCTGCATCATTTGTTTAATTGAGTTCTCTATAAGTTTTAAGACATAGATGTAGGTCTGATCACATTTCAGCAGAAATACAGGACATTGTAAAGGGTTCACACACTTTCTAGCGGCATTGTATATCAAGTTTGTTTACCTTAATGAGCAAGATCTGTTATTGTTACTCACATTGCATGGACCAATGAGATCACTTTCCCTTGCAGATGCAATAACAACTATGTAGGCAGCAGGTGTGAGCAATTCCAACTGGAGAGCACATCAGACAACAGCTTTAACACAGGCATGATCGTTGCTATCGTCATCCTCCTCATCCTCATCCTGTTGGTGCTGGCTGTGATCATCTACTACATCTGCAAGTGAGTGAAGAACAAAATATCACTACTGAACTTGTTAAAAAATGAAAAGCAAAAGTCACCAATCCCTTTTCGCATTTCATACAGAGCTGTGTAAAAGTATTTGCCCCATGCTGATTTCTCTTGCTTTTATATATAACAAAATCTAAGATAAAACAAAGGCAACCTGAGTAAACACAAAATTAAGTTTTTAAATGATAATCTTATTTATTGAAGCAGAAATGTTATCCAATACCAATTGAGCCTGTGTGAAAATGTATTTGCCCCCATAGCTACTAATTCCCAAATCTATGAAACTGCATTCATAATGTGGTTCAGCTGCACTAGACACAATCAGGCCTGATTACTGCAAACACTGTTCAATCAAATCAACACTTAAATAGAACTTTTTCAAAAGCATGAAGTTGGTTAAAAGTCTTACCGAGTAACACACTGTGCCAAAGTTGAAAGAAATTCCAGAAATTCAAGGTGATTGAAATACATCAGTCTGGGAAGGTTTACAAAGCTATCTCAAAGGCTCTGGGACTCCAAAGGACGCACAATGAGAGCCATTATCTCCAAATGGAAAAATTCTGCACAGTAGTTAACCTTCCCAAAAGTGGCCGATCTTCCAAAATTCCTCCCAGAGCACAGCAACTACTCATCGAGGAAGTCACAAAAGAGCCAAAGACAACATCAAAAGGAACTACAGGTCTCTCTTGCATCAATAAAGGTGACTGTTCATGACTCCACTATCAGAAAGACACTGGTTGTGCACAGACACTATCAAGCGCAACTGGATTATGCAGCAAGACAATGATCTAAAGCATGGGAGTAAATCCTAGATATACTGATCTCCAATTATCAGAAACATTTGGTTGCAGTTATTGCTTCTAAAGGTGGCACAACCAGGTTGCTTTTGTTTTTTGTTGTATTTCATTTGAAGATCTAAAACTATTTAGTATGAGAGATACACAAAAACAGAAGAAATCAGGGTGGGGCAAATACTTTTTCATACCACTGTATATTTTTTTTTTTTGGATATTTACCATTTTCATTATAGCAACAGGGGATTATTGTATTAAATTGGATCTTGTAACTGTATTAAAACTGTCAGACTTGTTTAAATGATATCTTGCTGGTAAAGCAACACATCTTTCAAATGTTTGCTTAAGTGCTGTTTCTAAATCTGGTTTTCTCATTATTACATGCCCTAAAATAATTCAGGATATTGTTTTCTTTGCAGAGTGCAAAGGAAAGCATCAAGAAATACAAGGGCCATACCATGATCCCAACATTGAGCAGTATAAATGATCTCATTGAAGGATATAAATCGACTTCTGAGGCATATCTTAATACTTTCTTAATATTTAAAGTGACACATGTAAATAGTTATTTTCAAATATTTTTTTTTTTCAAAAAGAATTTAACATATTAATCTCTTCAGACTAAAGATTATATTCCAGATAAGGAAATATTATAATAATGTAATACATTTCAAATAAAGTTATTACTCTCGTCAGTTTGAACCTACTGGCAACATAAACTTTAAGGAAAATGTCTTACTGATGCCACATATAATCATGGATTCTTCAATTTAACACACATATAATAATTTTGGTACAGGTTCAAAAACAGACCAAAACACATAATACATTTTATATTCCACTCTTCATTCTGACAGTGAAAAGAAAAATCTTTGAATGTAATGGTTTAAAAAACTCTGTACAGATTTTTGAAAATCATGTCAAGAAAATAAAAATCTAGCAGTATTAACATACATGTGTGTTTATCACTGGTTATTTTTGTCAAATAAAGACAATGCGTATTAGCTAGTTCTGTTGAGATAGCTGAAGATTAAAAAGGTTGTTTTTCCTCACAATCCTAAAACAATGCTAGAACATCTATTACAACAAACAAAAGCATCATACCTTAAGCTGTTTCTTGTTTTCTTTTTTAATTCCCTTTTTTTTTTTTTGGCGAATCCTTCTGAACCAGTATAACAACGATTGATAGCTGGGGCTGATAGGACATAACCTCTGACAACATATTGCAAAAGTGTGCAAAAAAAATTGTTCCTGATCTCAGCCATATGTTCACTGATTTGAGCTTCATTCAATTCATACTTTATTCTGCTCTGGTGAAAGTTACTGCAGAACAAAAGTTAGCGCAGCTGTTCCCAAACTTTTTGGGCAAATGACCCCAAATGGACATTTTCTGTGACGATAAGCTTTGACCACCAAACATTTTTTTTTTTTAATCCAGATTTACAATGTAGGACTACTGTAACATTCAAACATTTATCATGTTAGTAACATACCTACAGTGGGGTCCAAAAGTCTGAGAGCACTAGTGAAAATGCTTCTAGTTTGTGTTTTCTTATTTAATACAAGAATTTTCATTACAAATTATATTTGTAATATAATTGTTATATAATACATAATATAATTACATAACTTGAGTGAAAAGTAGAATCTTTGGAATATGTACATGAATTTCAGAGTTTCTTAGTATTTGGTTGGACCCCTTTTTGCTTTATTGATAGTGTTTACTTGAGCTGGCATGACAAGTTTGTGTAAAACCTGATGATCCATTTTAGATTAAATCCATTGGAGTGTTGTCTGATCACATGCTTCAACAGAAGAGATTAAGCATGAAGAAAATCTGACCTTTTGTACAAAGCAGTTAACACGGTCAATATCACACATTTGCTTACATTTTTATAGGGACCTAGAAATATTAATATTAAATATTCAAAATACAGAACATTTACTTTCTTTGAACATTTACTTGTATTTCCTTGAAATATTTAAAAATTCTAAAACCTGTTTATTTCCATATTTTAAATCCCAGATTTCCAGTGTGTTTCAAACCTTTGGACCCCACTGGATGTGTAACATAAATGACTGTCTCTCTTTAAAATTTTTGCCACCATCATAATAATTTGGGTACCCCTGAGTTAAGAGTTTTGCATGTGGTCTTACATTCCCCATGTTCTTGAAGAAGGTCTTCTAGATTATAGAAATTAAACTGTAAGAAAGATCTAGGAGAGGAGTCTCCCTCTAGAGGGAACATTAACACACTCCAATGTAGATGAAATTTATGACCTCATTTATCATATACCATAGTATAAATGTTACATTTTCTTACCAAAATTAATTATTATTTTTTTTAAAACAGTACAGAACAAAAAAAGTCAGTCAAATTTTGCAGTCATGTATGTATACAATACACAGTTCTTATATAAAAAAAAAAGATTAAAATCAGTCTCACAATACAAAGAAATGGCGACGTGTGATTTACACTCTACACTTAGTGTACACTCGTTCATCTTTTAACACTGTAAACAAAGTACACAGGGCAGCATTATGATATGAAATCTATAAAAGATACAAATGAATCACTTACAATCATACCCTGACATGTACTACTCCCACTTTAGCGGTCTCTGACCTTCTCAAACTCATATGCAATCTTCAGTGCGGTGGTATTGAGTCCTACAGACTGCATATTTGTCATGATGGCCACTACAACCCCCTGAGGAGGAGTCCCTGTCTGTCCTGGAGCCTTTAGACTCTCACTGGGTAACACCAATAACACGCTACTCGCCCCTACAGCGCCTCCTGTGTGTGAGACATAGTGCCTGCGCATGCGACACTGCCCATACTTCTGCAGCTTCTCCACCACCAGCCAGCCCTGAGCATAGCGACCATCTTTATCCCATGAAGCTTTGGTTTTATCCACAGGAGCCCACAGAGCTTTAGCCGTGTTGGGTTTGAGGAAGCCTGGCAGGAGGCCGCTCGTGTCAGTCATGTCCACTACCTGATAACTGTAGAGCATGGCATTACCAAAAAGCAGCAGATCACTAACTGTGGACAGAAAGCCTCCTCCAGCCCACTTATAAGAGTTGTCAACATAGGGGCAGTTCACAATGCGTCCCTTTTTATTGTAATGGTAATACCTGTAGGAAGGAATAAATACAAGGAATTAAACTGAGAACAAGACAGCCACTACACAGGTAGTAGGGAACTAGTTACATGACTGAGATCAGAGAAAACCCTTACTTTCAAATGATGCTGCATTCGACTTACCTCGGTGGGGCGTGGGAAGTCGGAATTGCATTATTTTCGACAGAAGTGCTTTTGAGCTACAAAATTGGTGGAACAACATGGACTCCTTCGTGTTTGAATTTTGTTAGCAACAAGCTAGCCAACTAACTGTGATATGGGATGTCTATTTTCCTCTTCAAAACCGTGAACTGTATAGTCAATGTTATGGATTGAACAAGCTAATATGTCTCTGTACTGTATGTTCATAGATATAAAGCAATACTTGTATATACAGCATACCTCCTATAAAGGTAAGATGTGCTGCGTTGTTTACTGTTTATGCTGTGATCTGCCATGTTCATTTGACGCCACTTGCTAAACTCAGGGTCGAGGTCACCATCTCAAGCTCCTGAGTAGGAATTCCAAGTTGAAGGGGCGTTTTCTTTGGGTTTTCCTAGTCGGAGTTCGGAAATGACAGGTTATGACCTTTCGCCGAATGCAGCATTAGACTCAGAATTACGACATACCAGATAATTTTTATACATGACACATGTGATCCCAACTTTAATCCTATCTTCCTTCCTAAGGAGGAACCACTGATTACCTGGATCGGTTGTAGATAATGGGGTCATTCTCGTCTGGCACAGTGTTGAGCATGCCTAATTCACGGAACATGTTCATCATGAGGTCCAGGAAACGCAGACCTGCTGCTCTCTCCAGCACAGCACTCAGCAGGGTGAATGCATGAGTCGAGTATAAGAATGTAGTGCCTACAGAGAGCAAACAACACAGTCATATATTAAAAGGTGCTTTTAGTTTAGACTAACAAATCTAGGCTAGCCAAAGCTACCTGTAGTTATTTTCAATAGTTTATTGTTATTGATGTTCTTTTGTTACTGTACTAAAGGACTTGCATATCCATCTATCCATTTTCCATACCGCTTATCCTACACAGGGTCACGGGGAGCCTGGAGCCTATCCCAGGTAACTCGAGGCATGAGGCAGGGGACACCCTGGATGGCATGCAAACCCATTGCAAGGCACAATCTCACAGACATTCACATACTACAGACAATTTAAAAATGCCAATCAGATTACAGTGCATGTCTTTGGACTGGGGGAGGAAACTGGAGAACCTGGAGGACACACCCGAAGCACAGGGAGAACAAGCAAACTCCATGCACACAGAGCAGAGGCAGGATTCGAACTTCAGGCCCTGGAGGTGTGAGGCAAATGTGCTAACCACAAAGCCACACCCACCTGACTTGCACATTAATCTTCATAATTAAAAAGTGACCTTCAATTGCATCCAAGACTTATATTGTAATGAAATTCTGAGATGACTTTTTAATTTAAAATTCTTTCATCTACAGGTTCATCTAGTTTCACTTTGGTTAACTGTTTCTTACATTACCCACAATCCCATTTAACTGCCTGCAAACAGTGGTGCCTATCTATTCCTAAAGAAGGCACTGCAACAGTGCTTAAGTGCTTTAGCCTGTCCAGATCTCTCACCTCCTCATCTGTACACTCTTCTCAAACACAAAGGGTTACAAAGCTTACAGATTCATGCTAACACTGCCATCAGCACAATCACTTCCATCATCTTGTAGATCGTTAACTAGCCGAGCAAAGTCTCTGCTGTAACGCTAAAAAACTGTGTCGTATCGTTGCACTGCATTCTGGAATGCCAACACTTGAGGTCTCCTCTATTCTGTGTTGCATTACTCATTAATATGAACATTGTGAGAAAACACTCAGTGAGAAAAGAAGCTTTTTGGAGCGAACTGCAAAACCTGACCAATGTACCTAGACAACTGCAAACTTATCACAGGAATAATAAAAATACAGTACTAACCAACAAATTAGCATCAGAATCACTAAAACTTACAAGTAATTAAATATAAACACATTTAATGTGCTTTAGTGTGGAGTTTCACAGCCTGAGGGTTTTAAATAATTCTCATCGTGCCTAAGAATTACATCTAAAATGATTATTTTCCAGAAAATGATACAATGGTTGTAAAATTTTGCCAAATGGTATGTCATTCTAAAGCAGTTATGACTCATCAGGCTGCATGAAAGCTGTTTTATTTTTTATTTTTTTAATTCTCACAAACCACACGCTCAGAATATCTGAGAACAGTTCCATCCGATCCATTCATAGATTTTCCAAACCATCGCAGGGCACAGTCGTGCACACACTCACACACTATGGACAATTTGTAAATGTCAATCAACGTTCAACACATGTGTTTGGACTGGGGAGAAAACTGGAGTACCTGGAGAAACTCCCCCCAAAGAATGGGGAGAACATGCAAACTCTGTACACACAGGGCAGAGGTGGGATTCGAATCCCCAACCCTTTAGGTGCGAGGCAAACGTGATAATCCAGTTGTTTGTGATGCAGGAGGCATTAGGCAAAATAAAATGCATTCACTGAAGTACTTCATTATTAATTATCTGCAGGGAGCAAATGACTTCACAAATAATTCATTGTGTAGCGAGTGCAAATAAAGCTCACCTGGCTCGAAAATAAGTGGATCATCCTTGAACAGGTCCAAGGCCTGGATAACACCCTCGAAGCTATCTTTGAGGTAGTACTCCTCCTGTTCAAACTCTTTCTTCTTTTTACCATGCTTTGCATCTTTGCTTTTCATTCTGTTGTCCTGCAGTGTGGGTTTTCCTTCACTCTCACCAGAACTTTTTTCTTCTTTTTTCTCCGGAGGCTTCAGTAGACGTTTTGCTTTCTCTTTGTCTTCTCTCACTTTCTTGGGGTCTTTTTCATAGTGACGGATACCACTCAGGTGAGACAGCAGCAATCGTGGGGTTATCACGACCTGGTTTAAGGACACAACAAAACAACAAGGAATTAGAATAAAAAACACTGGGACATGTCGTTATTAAGGAAATAATCAGCCAAGGGGTGGTGTGATGAGGCATAATGTAAAGTGGCGAGCCGTTACCAACTCCATGTTAACATTTTTCCAATAATTTCACAAAGTGTTTTAACCCTCTTGTACTCCAGCAATATCCCATGATTGCCATGCCATTAAATTATTTAAATTTTGTATTAACTAACGAATAAAACGTCATGCCTGAATTATACATGAATAGTCCAAGAAACAATTTCCTTTCTATTATCACTTATGTTGTAACTGTTATAAATGGTCATTCTCTCTCTTGAAGTTAATAAGAAAAGAAATTGTAGCTTATGTTATTGAGAAAAAGCAAAGCCCTGCAAATCTTTTGACTGTTACAAAGCAGTGACACTGGAGACTCCTTCCACAAAAAGCTAAATAAATATATATTTGTTAAATAACAACACATATAAAATCTGTTTATGTGGAGCATCCACCATACAGGTACTTGTGTAAGTTGTTGCTATAGAAATGATAATGTATTAGAAGGAGCACATTAATATAACATTGCAGCCGGCACTACTGTCAGAGCTGCTGTTATTGTAAAGTAACACATTCTGACCAATCAAAATCAAGCATTCAACAGCATTGTGGTAAAATATACATATTCCTGGAAGTTGTATCTTACATCCTTTCCTTCAAACTGTTTTTCAGGGAATTCAGGCACGTATTTCTGGACGGGAGCATCTAGATCGAGTCTGCCATCTTCCCACACTCGAGCAACAGCAGTTGCAGTCAGAGATTTACTGATGCTGGCAATCCTCATCACAGTGCCCACACCACAAGGTACTCTGTTCTCCAAATCAGCATACCCTATGCCTGGAGGAACACGTCTACATCAGATGTAATGTAAAAAAAAGTTTATAAAAGCAACTGTTTCAACTTGAACAGAAGTTAAATAAGCACTGATGCAGCTACATACCATCACCCCACACTTGAGTGCCATCTACAGAAACTCCAATGACCATGCCAGGAGCTCCAACTTCATCCTGTTAGCAAACAGCACATTGTAGACAGTGTTGCAACGTTAAGAAGTGTCCGCACTACAATGTATGCAAGTATTTCAAAAGTAAAGACTGCATCATTTTGACTGACACAAGTCAACATGGTCTAACGTTTTTTTTTCACTTGAAAATTAGTAACTATTCACAATTAATAACTAACACATTTAGTAACTATTCACATGCATATTAGTAACTATTCAAGTCAAGGAGGGGAACAAACAGGGGATATAGTGTGTAGAACTTTCCTTACAACATCATTTCAACTTCAACAATTTTTCATGAAATCAGGGCAGCACAAAGAAAAAGCGAGAGCTAAAAAAAAAAAATCACACTCAATACTCTCTCTCTACCAAATAAGTTAACTTTATGATGCTTTTGGAACTTGGGATGGTACTTTACTGTAGAAAGAGCAAACCGTTTGGGGGGGGGGGGGGGGGGGGATCCAGTTTATTCTGAACAGCTACCAGCTTGCAAATTTGTAAGTGCTGGAAGAAAGGAAATTGTTTTTGGAACAGACATTTTAAAGAAAATAATACTAAGGCAATTTGAATCTCTCAAACTTGCATCTGTCCATTTTCCATCCATTTTCAGTACCGTGTATCCTACACAGGGTCACAGGGGATCCTAGAGCCTATTCCAGGGAACTAGGGGAACAAGACAGGGGACACCATAGATGGTGGACAATTGCACACACCATGAACAATTTGGAAATGGCAATCAGCCAATAATACAATGCATGTCTTTGGACTGGGAAAGGAAACCTGAGTACCCAGAGGAAACCCCCGAAGCACAGGGAGAACACGCAAGCTCGGCGAACACATAGGGCAAAGGTGCGATTCGAACCCCTAACCCTGAAGGTGCAGGGCAAATGTGCTAACCACTAAGCCACCCTGCAAACCTCTATTTCTCAATTTAGTGAAGTAATAAGAAATCTGAAAAATAACTTAATAACTGGCAAATATGCTCTTCCAGTTGGAGCAGCTTGGCCTGAGTTTTGACAGATGGTAGCTGGTCTGACTAAACTGGATTTTTCAGGAGGGAAATGAGATGAATACCAATTGAGGGCCGAAATCCAAAATGGTTCTGTACGGTAAAAATAGTGCGCTATAAAGAGTCTAGAGGCCACAATATCATCCGCTATGTCATTTGATATTCATCCTTAAAAATAGGGTTACCTTAAGTTATTTCAATAGCTCAAATGAACTAGCTAGCTAGATAGAAGTAGTAAAGTCTGAATAAACTGGATTTTTCAACAGGGAAATGAGACAACTAGACAATAGCATAAAGACTGGTTGTGGTACAAATAAAAAATGGTATGGGTTTAATTTGATTGTCAAATACAGTTAAATTTGAAATACAAGTTAAATTGCAGACACATGAGACTGACTGAACTGATATCTGGGCAAATTTCAGATTTGTTTGCTATTAGACCAATACTTATATAATCTATCAAACATGGAATTAGTGAACAGTGAATTTTTCATTCTTTTTTTCAATATAATTAAGTAAGAATACTATTATTCTTATGTATACTCAGCTATAAACAAATCCCTTAAAATGATACTCAGGTAGAGTAATATAGTATAGAGTATTACAGTAAAGAGTAATATAGTATAGAGTAATATAGAATAGAGTAATAAAGTATAGAGTAATACAGTATAGAGTAATATAGTATAGAGTAATACAGTATAGAGTAATATAGTATAGAGTAATACAGTAGAGTAATATAGTATAGAGTAATAAAGTATAGAGTAATACAGTATAGAGTAATATAGTATTGCGTAATAAAGTATAGAGTAATACAGTATAGAGTAATATAGTATAGCGTAATAAAGTATAGAGTAATATAGTATAGCGTAATAAAGTATAGAGTAATATAATAAATAGTAATATAGTAGAGAGTAATATAATAGAGAGTAATATAATAAATAGCAATATAGTAGAGAGTAATATAATAAATAGCAATATAGTAGAGAGTAATATAATAAATAGTAATATAGTAGAGAGTAATATAATAAACAGTAATATAGTAGAGAGTAATATAGTAAGGCTGATGTGATGATACCTGTACCTTTATCCGCTGAAGGAGGTCGCGGCTGATTTCTATGGCCGCTCTGTATTTTGAGCTACTGTCAGATTTGACTGTTTTCTCACACTCACACTCACATCGCTCACGACTATACACGTGATATTTCAGCCCTAGAGCTAACAGAAACCCTGTCCCGATGCCTAGTGCCCAAAAGCGTCGTTTTCCACCGTTATTAGAGTGAACCCCCGTCCGGGTTAGAATCAGGGTCCTCCTCGGTGTCGCTCTCCCGGCTTGCAGCTGACTCTCCTGCTTTAAACCAGCTGCAGACCAGGAGGACAGAGAGCCGCTGTTCCGAGGACAGTATTTACACTGGGGGAAAATAACAGCCGGGGACAAACTTAACAGCCGGGACATCGCCAAGCCAGGACAAAAACAAACCGTGAACGTTACACTCTGTTTACAGGTGTGTAAACATAACCATTCACCACGGACAACTCAGGATACGTGAAGCTGGCGACAATAAATATATCCGAAATGGATTATGGGTAATTGATTATGTTTACGAGTGTAAATGTCAGCGCAAATAAATGCACATAAATTAAGATTTAATGATTTATTAAAAATAGAACGCACTGTTTCTATTATTACTATTATTAGTAGTATTATTATCATTCGTAATATTATTAGTAGTATTGGTATTATTATTATTAGTTTACTTTTAATTTAAAAAATATTTTTACTTTGCTTTTACTTTGAAAAATATTTCGATTCCAAATACAGTGACAGTACGTTTTCAATATTTTTTTTCAAAAATTCCAAAATGGCTCTGGACGGTAAAAGTAGTGCACTATATAGAAAGTATAGGCCACAATATCGTCCGCTATGTAGTGCACGTACAGAGGGAGTTTGGAGTGGTTTGATATTCAGCCTTAAACCCAACGTATACTTGACTTTTTACGCGCGCCGCCCGATTTTTCTACGCGCAGGTCACACATGCTCATTGAATCCTTTTGCACTATTTAGTTGTTCCACAAGGTGGCAACAGTGACCCATGGCGGTTGGTTTTCAGGGTAGTCGAAGAAAAAACGGAAGAGACGGAAACGAGTGTAGGTTAGAAAGTATCCGCATTTGTATAATTCTAGTCTTAAAGAGTATAAGGATTTGTATATGGGTGCTAATCGTGGCAAGAGATTGCCCAAGCATTGTTCTTTATGTCGTTGATTTTGTTTTAATTTCTGAAACAATTTAGTATGAGATGTAAACAAAAACAGAAGAAATCAGGATGGGGCAAATACTTTTTTACAGCACTGTATAAAAATATTTTTTATTGCTACGAACAGATGTTTAATACTGTAAAAACTATGTACTACAGGTTCACCATATCATAAAAGTTAATACATTAACTGGAAATAGAG
Source organism: Ictalurus furcatus (assembly GCF_023375685.1). Classification (NCBI taxonomy): domain Eukaryota; kingdom Metazoa; phylum Chordata; class Actinopteri; order Siluriformes; family Ictaluridae; genus Ictalurus; species Ictalurus furcatus. Next base: position 18,411,125 of record NC_071268.1, on the reverse strand, counting down.
CTCCAATGTCAGCTAAAATGCCCTACTTCTGCTGCCTTTTTAGCTTGTTGTGGCTCGGGGCTGGTATAATTTGAAAGATGTTCTTTTTAATGTTTATAATATGCTTGTGCGACAATATTACCTATAATCCATGTCTGTCATTGTGATTTGGAGCCATTGGTGACTTTACACCTCCAGATGATTCCAGGTAAAGGCACAGACTCTCCATGAAAGAATGCGATCATGTGACCAGTGTACTTCCTACATATTTAAATCCAATGGGATACATAGATTGGGACCTCTGGTGTTCAAACAGTGCAATTGCGTTAGATGCATTAATAGAATACTGATACCCACTATGTGAGTCACATTTCCAGTATGCACATAATCAGATTTTTGCATTGTGAAATCATGAGGCATTGTTTCACCCCTTTTTCCAGGAGTATGAAAACAATGTAAATCATATGCCAAGGCTTGTAGAATCTGTGCTAAGCCATGCTGAACCTGGGTTTAGACTTAAATTTTTCAGTCACTGCTGGTTTGAAAAAGGTTAACATGGAAAAAATATGAGCTATCTTTTACTATACACCTCCAATATTTACCAACAAACTAGGTGTGTCTAATGAAGTGGCCAGTAAGCGTACACAGTGGTTTTAAAACCACAACATCAATTCCATTTCAGTGTTAGTGCTATGTTGTACAGCTACTTTTAAGAACAGCTACTTTTAGTAGCTCCATACTTCAAAGTGTATCTATTCTTAGGTGTAGTAGTAACTGGTGAGTGTAGTTTCATAGTTATATGACGGATGTCTCGTCATCTATTAACCCATTAACCTGATATGTTGTCATCTACAACATATCACCTATCAGGATCAGGGTTAAAAAAGAAAAAAAAAAGCCTTACTCACTTGTTTGCGTTTGGTTTAGAGAGCATTAGAGTACAAGTCGCAATACTGGTATACAAATTATTTCACTACAGCACTACATCTGACCTTCATGCAACCACCAGTTACTTTTATCCTTGCTGTGTTACACTCAAATACATGATTTTATTATTATTTTCTTTAGCAAGGCTAAAGCACAACTTTCAGTTGTTGGCAATAATACTCTACTGAAGCCAAGCTACCAAAATGTATAAACCACAATGTGGAAGACAAAAAGTTATTTATATCTGACAGAAGTTATCTGTGCAAAGTACATAAAAGTAATAAAGGGCAAAAAATGATTGTGTTACCTCTGACACATTCAAATAAATTAAAATGTTAAAAATGGATCCCAGGCTTTAGAAAATCTAAAATTGTGTAGTTTTATTCATATTTAGCTTTGTACATTTTAGATATGACACACATTTAATACATCTATATTTAAAATGACTCTTGAAATGTATGAGGCACAACCAAATATGATTTAATCATCTTTCAACTCATAACACAGGCATTTGACCCATACTGGTTTCATTACGGGCAACCCCCCCCAAAACAAACAGTATTTGCAAAGATAATGCTGTCTGGCATTTTGCACTGAGTAAAAGTTGAAAATAAACAGACACTGTAGATGGGGACCATTCTGGCTAGGGCTACTACTGGCACCCAGTAAAACCCTAAACCGAACTGCTAATGTATATAGTCTATGATTTCCCATGTAAAAGCTACAAACTGCTCGACCTTTGTCTTCACAGTAGCACCAGTGTACATGTTGGAAACCTAATCCAAATGTACACTTTAAAGGAATCTTTGGGTTAATAAAATACATCTACTTCCTCTATACTTGGCTTAAGACTCAACCGTGTCCACTTTCAGAATAACGTGCATAAATTGAGGCTTAAGTGCAATTTTTGGCAAACTTTGCTATTTCTTATGGAAATGACAAAGCATGTGCATAACCAGAGTAAAAATGAACACGTACCAGAATGTTACTTTAAAAACAATTAGTGTAAAACAAAATGTCATGACATATGGCCCGTGTCTTGCAATTTGATAACAAAAAAAAGGAAACCACTCAAAAGTTACAAAATGCAGCCATCGTCAGGTGTACAGGTGTTTCACATATTATTCAACTCCAAAAGAGTCTGTTCCAACATCTGGTTCATATCGAGGTTCTCTTCTTTAGCATGTGACAGTTTCTCTGTTAGAACATCAAGTGTTTGGAAAACAACAACATTAATACCATCAGTGATCATGTAGGACAGAACAGAGCATGCACAGGTACTACAGGTAAACTGATGTTCAACATACACTCCAGTTAAGACTGTTGCTTTATAAATGCACACACTGTTATTCAGTTAGCAATAAAATATATTGGTACTTGTTCCTCTCTGAGACAGATGAGGAACTTTGAGACCATGCGACACTGAGCAGTACTTAAAAGGCGACACACTCCGTCTGTTTATTTAAGGCATGCTTAAGAACTACGGCGTGCATAAGCAATGTTGCAGATTTTAAGACATAACACAGTGCTAGATCACAGACACTTGGTACCAGGCTGTGAGTATGATTAACATATTAGATGGTATAGTTTTCAGAAATATGGTGTAATCCCACACATCTGCATGTACATCATACATCGTTTGGTTATTAATATAGAATAAAACAATTCACACTAGATTTAATCCTCATTCAAGGCCAGTCTTAGTTCACTAGAGAGAACACGGTTTTTCTCAAGTTGCCGGTAGAGGCGGTCTGTGCAGTCAGGCAGCAGGTTAGGGGAGAAAGAGAGACAAGAAAGTGAAATAGAGCGGAAAAAAAGAACAGCTAAAGTGCAGAATAAGGGTTAGTACAAGTTTGATGGACTGTACCTTGATAAGAACAGAACATTTATAGAATGGACAAAAGTGAAATATATTCCTCTGTGGAGAAAGAGTTGATAAAAAAAAAAGAAAAAAAGAAAAACACCACAAAGTGACATGGACTTCCCAACCCTAGTCCTGGAGTACCCCTTGCCCTGCACATTTCAGCGTTTTCCCTGCTCAAACACAAACACTTCTACTCAAGGAGGACTATTAATTAGCTTATTAAAAACACACTAATATGGGATGGGTGCTCTAGTATAAGAGAAACACTATGCCAGTAAATTCACTTTACAAATCATCTTCTATAAATAGTTCATTACTTAAATGTATCATGGGACATTTAGATTTATTCTGAGATGTACTTACACACCAATAAACAAAGTTTTCATGCACTCTTTAATTAACTGAGGACCAAGATCATCCCAATCAGAGAGAGAAAAAGGTGTCGTTTTCTCGTAAAACTGAACGAATGAATGTTCACTCTCTTCATTTCCTTCATTTTTCCAGTGTATGAAATGACATGCTGCTGCTGCTCAAAAAAGGTGAAATATCTTGAATGAGCCATGTTGCATGGTAACAGTCAATGTGAAATAAATGCAAATTAAAACCAATATGATGTTCATTAATACTCTCAATATTCTCAGTCTGCTTGCCTACCACTAAATATTAATTTCAGTAACAATTCTGTTTGTAATGAATGCAGTTGATATTAAATGTCTGTCCTTTGCTGGTAGTATCATGTTGAGGGCTCATTTATGACAATTCTAATTCGAGAACATTTATGCATCTTTTAGCTAATCCTCAATTACGGCTTCATTTGCACGTATTAGAGTTAATGCAGTGGCTTTAATTTAATCTCTATAATAAACCTACTGAAGTGACACCTTATAGGACTGTGAAAAGGCTCAATCTCATACAAATGAATGGGAGATAAAGATGGATTTGTATGCATGTAAATGCTGTTGAGCCACAGTGTATGTAAGCTGTCCCAAATAAAACACACACTCCAGGTATATTACCAGCATTATCCTTTAAATGGTTACTATAGGAAGGAAATAAAATGCATGAGGTAATAGCAGGCCATTTTGATTTTATTATAGCCACTCAGAAATAAATTAAAAGCACATAGAAATGAAATTGACAGCAAAAAAAGAAACCAAAGAAAAAGGACAAAAGTGAGGAGATATAGTTTTACATAGAAGGAAGAATGTTTATTTTTACACAATGCAGAAAGAGTCAAAGGTTCTGTACAAGAGAAGGGGAAACAAACCAACACTGAAGGATAGAAGGAGACAGAGAAATGAGGGAAGAGGGAAAAGAGAGACAGGTGAAGGAAAAAAGGAACAGAAGGCTGGAGAGAGCAAGGTGATGCCGCTCAGCCGACAGGAGGCGTCTTTGATGGGGCGTAAACAATTTATCTGTGCAGGGAAAAGGAGCAGAGAGAACATGATGAACGGGCCTCAATGTGGGGCTGAGAAGATGCACAGCACACACCAGAAAGGAGAAGAAATAGGGCACTGTAAATACAACCCACAATGCCCATCACAGGGACATTGCTCAGAGGGCACACTGGTGTGCATCACTCTCACACAGCCTCACACTTCAGAAATACAACAGGCAACTGATAACAAGGGCTCAGCGTGAATTTCCTAATACTATTTTAATATATACAACTTTTTCAACCTGTATACTCATGCTCAGAGTGTACAAAATTACACACACAGGGTCTGTCAGAAACGATGCATACGGAATCGCAGTCTCTCAGTGTGCCCCGTTCTAATACGTTTTGGTTTCTATATTAATGTACTTCTTCTAATAACTCATCATTTCTATACTAACAACTTATACACGGGGACTTCTATAATGGATGCACCACATAATGAAACGTGTTATTATTTAACAAAAACCTGGTGATTTGGTGACGTTTTCTGTTATTAGATATTTAACATTTAAGTTTCAGGTGTCAGTGCTTTGTAACAATCAGTATGTTTTCCACAATGGCAGAGCCTTCAGGAAAAGAACTTTCCAGTTTCTTGGCAACATGACAAGCTGAGTTTTTTTTTTAATCGAACTTTCAGAGAAATTGGCTAGAGAATGACTGTTTATAGCTGCTATAACAAAGTGACAACAGGAACTTGTCTAGCGGACATTCCACAACCTGCAATGCAACAGTTAAAAATGACGACATGCTTTCAGTAAACTTAAAAATTTTAATCTTTGGAAAAACGCTTTGATATAAGAGGAATCACGCAGTTCAGGCCATCTTGTTACAGGAAAATAATCAGACACAAAGTGTGAAAAAGTTTATTTTCCTATAACAGCACAGCCCAGAGTGTTTTATTCCTTACTTATATGATGTTAATGGAAGATTAACTGCCCTGCAAAATGCTAAAGATATTAACCTGCTTTCTAAAACTCGGGTCTAGCTCATAGTTAACGCATAAATGGAAGAGAGAATCCACTTATAACTACCCTAGAACACACACACACACACACACACACACACACACACACACACACACACACACACACACCAGCTAGATTGCAGGTGGTGTAACTTTAATAGCTACAGAGAGACGGCAAACCCCAAGACCCCCTGAGCTGACTTACCGAACAGCACACAAGCCAATCATAAGGTAGAACACCAAGTAGTACACAGTCATCTCATCTCAAACGCCATGTTGAACTGAGGTGCACTGAGCACACTACATACAAGTGGGCAATGTTAGTAGGAACAAAGCACGTCACAGAAGATACACACAGGAAGTAGCTCAGTACAGTTTTCACGTACATGCTTCCCCTTTAACAGTACTGTACTTTACCAAACTATGTACATGCTCAATGTCAAGCTTAACAATGCATCTTATACGTATTGTATCAATCATTAGTAAACACTTTTTAGAGCCTGGAGTAAGCCCTGTTTGTATCACAAACCGGTAAAATTCATTCAGAGGTTATAGCACATTACTATACACTGCTTTCACAAAATCAGATTTCACTGTTGAACATGTTACATATTTGCTCCTCACAGATGACAAAGTTAGAGCTACTCATGACATGTACGAGAGAGGAAGCTACATGAACTGGCACACATTCATAGCCTTTGCCACAGTTTGTGCAAAGGTGTGAACATGCCACAGACAATGAACTATCTTTCAAGAGGAGCAGTAACAGTAACAGCAGCCATTGATCTTGGAGTAACAGATAGCAGAAAGTTTTTAAAAGGGAGATACGGTTGGTGAATTAAAGGAACAGGATCACACAGTCAGTCAGAGAGATAGAGAGATGGTGTGATTGGGTGAAGAAGGAGGCGAGTAGATGGGGAAGGGAAGATGGGCAGGCAGATGCATAAGCAAACAGAGTGCATGAATTACATTGAAGTCATGTCATTGAGAGCGTGGTCCAGCTCCTCGCTGATAGCTTTGTACTTGAGTTTCTGGGAATACAACTCGTCTTTTTTGGGGGTGGAGGAAGGGAAAGGAAAGGGGATACGGAAGGATAGAGGTGACAGGGAGGTGAAGAGGTGGGTGAAGCATCCATTCCAGCAGAGTGACAGGCCAGAGAGAAACAGACAGACAGAAAGAAAGCATGGAAGAGTGGAAGGGGAAAAAGTTTAGAAAAAAACAAAACATGAAACACGATGCCATGTTAAATTCCTCAACGTACTAAGAATATACTTTACAGTAAATGTCCAAGCCCACGGTTCATTTACTGAAAGGCCAATTACAATTACACAGGCCTGTAACTTAAAGAGAGAGATACTCCATTACCTACACCACTAACAGATGTCTTTTTTTGAGCAGTGACGTCACATCAGAGTGCAACCGGGCCACAATTATGAAAATGACACATTGGATGCATGAATAACCAAATGACTGGGAGTACAAGGGATGAATGAGTGGTAGCTTAGGTTTAAGTCTTGGTAAAAAGAATCAGGCACGAGACTAAATATCTTGAGTGTCTCATGTAAGGCCAGGTCAGAAGCTGAGAATATTGATTTGTACTATATTCATTACCATAAGTCCATCAAAGAGAACGGAAATGAAAAGGAATTGTACACAGATGGACAGTTTTATAGAAATAGATAGTAAACAATAAGAATAGCTGAAAGAAAAGCAAGAAGCTTTTTGTGAATGTATGAAAGCTTTATACAGTTTGTAGCATAAAACTATATAGCTATAATAAACCCGTAACTCTACACTGAAAAAAGTCATACCTTCCAGGTCATCAATGGTCTTCTCAAGCTTGGCTACAGATCTCTCAGCAAACTCAGCACGAGTCTCAGCCTAAGGTGAGAGAAAACATTGGCTCATACACACACACACACACACACACGTGTGTAAAGTCCTCGGATAACAGTGATAAAATCTTACCTCCTTCAGCTTGTCAGTGAGGACCTTGATCTCCTCTTCATATTTGTCTTCCTTCTGTGAGTACTATAAAGGTAAAGAGAAAATCAAATGTCAGGATTCAGAGGACATTTCACTAAACCTGCACCATGGTGTCTGTTACACAATCTGATTAACATATTCTTGACAGAGAGAGGTGTTAACCTAGGAAAATTAGGGTATTCCTTTAAACTCGGCTTATTTTCTTTTTAATATCTTGCACACACTGAACATTCATGTTTGTGTTATACATTAGATAACCTGATGACAGTTCTGATCTGATCTACACTGTTATGTCGCAGGAAGTTTAAGCTTGTTTAGGGCAGAGGGGTTTTTATGGGGCCTGAATCATACAGACAGCACACCTACCTTCTCAGCCTGGGCCTCCAGAGACTTCAGGGTGTTGGTCACAGTTTTCAACTCTTCCTCAAGCTCAGAACATTTGCTAGTGGTTTACATAAAAGGGTGCAAGAAGAGGGAATAGAGAAGGAAGGTATGGAACATGGCAAGAGGAAAAGGATAAAGATGACGGAAGATACAGGTAGATTGAAAGAGACAGAATAGGTCAGACAAAGAGACAGAAGGGTAAAGAAAAGGGAAATTAATCATTAAAAACCCCCAAAGTGAATGAAAATGGAATATAAATAGTGATAGGATGTCCAACAAATCCCCCAACAAAGCAGGATTGCAAAAAATGAACATGTGAAGGATAAATTCTATACTAATTTATGCATGCTGAATGGGTTTGTATGAAGCTTCCTGCTTGGTTAATTGGGTTAAAAAAGGAAGAAAAAAAATATATAACTAAAATGGCAAAAGCAGGTAAAGCAAAGCCTTGTTTTAAAGGACGGAAACAGGAAAGGCTACTTCAGAGTGAGGAGGCCTGGCAGAGTGTTAGTGTTAATATGCAGTACCTTCTCTTCTGAGGATTTTAATGACTTAAAGCATTGGTCCAGCACAATGATCTCTTCCTGTAATCGTCGCACGCATCTGTGAGTACGTGTGCACAGCACAAGACCATTCCAAACAGGGAACACATGCAAGTTAACAGTGCGTGCAAAAAAACACAACAACAAAAAAAAAAACAAAATGCAAGGGTAAGACAATTGCATTACAGCAGCAGAAAAATCTTTGGATTCAAAGATAGGATGCATGTGGCTATATTGTGCAAATTCGAGCAAAAACACTGTTATAGCAGGTCAGTAGGGTAATATAAGCTGTACGTAAAACAGCAGTGAGGTGGCTCACCCCTCAGACAGCTCAGCACGCTCCTCTGTACGCTCCAGCTCACCCTCAACAATCACCAGTTTACGGGCCACCTAAGCACACGCAAGCCAGGATATGAAGTATATACACATTACATATGTATAGCTCACATTAACATGCAAATGTTAAGCCTATTATCATCTTTAACGGATACAAATCTGTTGAAAAAGGATGTGAGACATACAAATTAGCACCTTCTAATTATTAAGATACCATACACTCGCTGTAAACTGGTTAAAGTTGCAAAAACATTTGCTAAGGAATTGACAAATATGGGCGCTTGCTAATGACTGAGGCTACTCATTAGCACAGCTAGCAGCTAGTGATGCTGGGAAATGACTAGGAAAATACTCTGAATGAGTCAAAGTACAGTAATTACTCTTAGCATCACGTTCTAACCTAACTATAATGGGCTCCACTGTATTGAGAAAGATCAACTTTGTAGAAAAACTTTTTGGAAAATTTCGATTTCCAAAGTGGTGAATACCACAAGAGTGAGTCGTTCATGTGAGGTCATTCTGTAACCCCGCCCCCCCCTTATTATTATTATTATTTTTTTAATACAGCAAACATTTCACTTGCATATCTGTAGGAGAGCCGAAAAACACACCTCCTCATATTTGCGGTCAGCTTCCTCAGCAATGTGCTTGGCCTCTTTAAGCTGGATCTCCTGGATTTCCATCTTCTCCTCATCCTTCATGGCCCTGTTCTCAATAACCTTCATGCCTCTGTAGAAAAAAAAAAAAAAAAAAGAGAGGAAAGTAGTGACACAGATGGAGAGGTAGGGAGGGAGGATGGCAAATGCAGTCAGGGTATGATGACGGTCAAGGTCTTCTGTCATGGTAACTCAATCTGCAGCAATGACCCCAGATTAAACTCTGTTAGTGATGCCAACATTATGCCATCACTCAAATACTATATTCCTGTACACCATTTTGAAAATCGTCCACTGTTAACTGGATGAAAGGAGGAAAAAAAAATAATGCATTAGTAACTGAAGTGAAGTCTCTGCCTAGAGCAGCTGTGTACGAGGGTATGGGGCCACACTGCACAGAGGGGCTGTGTGTGAGGCAAACAAAGAAAGGGAAACACAGCCTTGTGCCCTGTGAATTGCTGTTTATTCGGTGCCATGGTGCCACTACGCAAACTGCTCACGTCTGTTTAGGCCAAAAAGTGGCATCACCAGAAGCATGACTTAATGCTTACAGCTGAAACATCCTTAAGTTATTTCTTGATCCTGCACAGATTCAGAAAATTTAAAAAAAAAAAATCTGTTTTTATAATTACAAACTAAGACATTAATATTTATTATTATTATTATTATTATTATTATTATTATTATTATATCAATATTACTGGCTAACTGGGTGTGATAGCTGGAAAACTATATTCTCAATGGGCCAACATACAGTCATTTAACAGGCACCAGATGTACAGTGCTGCCTAGGAAGTGGAGGCATGTCGTCACTTTTGTAGAAGTACAACAGCAGAGTCTGTTACTGTGGTTAATGTGTACAAGTGGTGATAAAGGAGGAGGAAGGGTATATCACAGAATGAAATATGTCTGTTCTCGCTACTCACATTAATCTGTTGTAAAGTATGGCATACCATCTTACACAGCTCACCTCTCGCTCTCATCAGCAGCCTTCTCAGCCTCCTCCAGCTTTTGCAGGGCAGTGGCAAGACGCTCCTGAGCACGATCCAACTCCTCCTCAACCAGCTGGATACGCCTGTTAAGAGAGGCTACATCAGCCTCAGCCTAGGGAAGATCCACAGAAGAACCACCATGAGATGGGAAGAACACAAATGACACATACACCACTTCTCTCACCACGTATACAAAACATGTATACACAAATGGGACATGTTAACCAGTAAACACAAGGAACTGGAGGAGCCTGGCCTTCAGGTTTCTAAAACAGGCTACTTAAGCAAATTAATGCCGACAGAGGCAGACAGATAACTTCCTCCGACACCCCCCTTACTCTCATCCTGCATACGCTGACAATAGTGTTAACCAATGTGTAAAGGCTAGGCACTTTACTGGGGCTCTCAGAGAGCATTAAGGAGTAATCACAATCTCTATAGTGCAGAATAAATAATTCAAAACTACAGTGACAAAACTACACGAACTTAAACATCATTTCTACCTTTAGTGTATCCGAAAAAGCACTGTATTCACATCAGATTATATCAATTACAATGACAGAATACTGTAGAAATATCCACGACATGCACAATCCTATATACATATACAAACTTACAGATATAGCAGGGTGGGCAATACAAATAAAACCCTAGCACAATATTTGACGAAACTTTCACAATACATGATACATATCGCAACATTTCGAGTTACTACTAGCAGCTAAACAGCAGAATCACATTATGGTTTCCAATTCCATTTTAAACAACTACAAAAATAAATAAATCACACACAGAAATAAGGAAGGAAAACAAAACTAAATGCATTAATGTCCAATCAGCTACTTGTTACTCTGAAAGCCAGTCAAGTATTATTAAAGTGCTGTCAATACCCACAGTATCTCACACCCTCAAAAATAAAGGCACCAACTGTACTTTTCTTGGATGCTGAGATGGTACCATCAAGGAGTACACCATTTGTAGCTGTATTATGGATCTTTTACCTACAAAAGGTGTAGCCTACCTTTTTGGCACATAAATGGTCCTTAAGATTCTATTATATACACCTTATATTAATTTTTATAGGTACAATATAAATACTAAAGGTCCAAAACATGCATCTTTAGTGGTACCACCTCAGCAACAAGGAAAGTACACTTTGATACCTTTATTCTGTACTATAAAACAGGTGAGCATGATAAATTAATATTGCTCAGAACTAGCAGATATCACCTAAAATTGTCCAACCCTTGAAGAAATTTACAAATAAATGATGGCCTAACTGCACATGGATAGGCAGTACACAGTCAAATTGCATAGCCAGCCCCAACCCTTTGCAAATCTATGCAAATGGATAGACAGACTCGCAGCTGAGGGAATTACACAGGGCCAAAGTGCATCAGGTGTTCTCAGTGACCAGGAACTAGAAAGTAGCTGCTATAAACAGGTCCTCTGTATCACATCTGGATTAAGATGTTAGACATGACTCATCCTTGCACTCCTGTGTTTAGTAATGAACTAAAACTGTATCCGATGTCGATGGGCTGAGTGAATTGTCTGGTGTCTGGTTGAGTAACTTCACTTTAGAGTTGATGAAACTGTTTCCTGGTTGTGTTCTAACAGCTACAGTAATGTGGCTGATCTAGACCCTCCCCCCGGTATATTACAACGCATCCTGCCCTTATAAGGCAATTGGTTTGCAAATGGTTACAAGCTGGACTTCCACACAGAGCGTTAAACACTTTCCTTTCCAGTTATGTGAAAGTATAACTACTCAGTGCTAAAATAACTCAAACCAAAACACTAAACGACTGAAAGTGTCTTGATTATGAAGTCTATTAGTAAACACGCATATTACACGAAGTGTAGATGGTCTGCATGACTTTTAAACAGACGCACAGAAAATCTACTCGTTTCAAAAAAATGAAAGAATTGCGCGCTCTCAGTTGTTAACAACTAACTAATCATGCAGGTTTTTTTATTTATTTTAAAAGGCCCTGCAAAGCCAGACATCATTCTACGCGAGCTGCCTACGAACACCACCATATAACCATTATCCAATTATCTAACAACGATAGAATAATTCTGCGCAAGGAAATGATCTGGGTACCAGAGCGCCATTCCGCTGGATCACTATTGCGCAGCATCACATGCGCCCGAGACGCGCCTCTTCAAAACAGTCAGCTAGTAAAACTGTGTTCATCACAGGACATCCTGCTACAGTCCTGCATCCATTTGGATGGCTCTAGATGAGCAGCTGGGAATATACCTTTTCCACCCCCTCAGCCCTCACACGCTTACCGCTTCTCTGGCTTTCCTCTCCACAGCCAAGTCTTTCTGCAGCTTCTCCACTCTCCCTTCAGCTCCGTCTGCCTGATCTTGCAACAATTTGATTTTCCGCTTCACAGCTTCCAGCGAGGATAATCCAGCCATTATTCTACCCAACTACTGAAATGCTGATTATAGTTTATTTTACACTGAGTTCAGAGGGCAGAAACGCCCTGGAACGCGAGTAGCGCTTGGAAAATAACCCGCCCTGTTCAGTGTTTGGGTAAAAACGCGCAGCACTGACTCTACATCCCAAACCGGAAGTAACCATGCTTTCGTTGCCACGCCCCAAATATACACGTCATCGAGCTGCCAGACTGGCGGTATGGCCTAATGTGTTTTCATTTCAGTCTTTTTACTGTTATTATACAGGCCATGACAACACTTGACATAATAATATTAATAATAATAATAATAATAATAATAATAATTATTATTATTATTCAATTGCATCCGTCAATTCATGGACTGATGAGATATGATGGTACTGATGTGCTATCAAGAAGCGTTTGGGAATGAGAAAAACGTGCTGGGCGTAAAGGAGGCACTTTTTTGGGGTTTGTAAACGAATAAACAGCACACTCTACTGGCAGATTAAGTCAACTGAAGGCGTAAACTTTGTCTATGAGATGAAACAGACCACATTTTTAGTTGTTTTACGATCGTTTTGTTTAAAAATACCACAAGAATTAAGTAATTAATCTATCTAATATTAAGGAGATTCATGAAATTTGATTATATTCAGTTTAATTGAACGTCCTTACCAGCTGTAACTCAGATTGGTGCAATGTTATCCTTAGACCGGGAGGTGGCGCATTGAACATGCACCATTTAACACGATAGCGGTGGGTATAAAGGAAATATCAAACTTTTTTCCCTTGTAGTGTGTGTGTGTGTGTGTGTGTGTGTGTGTTTTATACACTTGCATATTAATAGGCTACCCCCCCCCCCAAGAAGTGTATTGTACAGTGCAAACTAGGGTTAGTGTGTCTATACCAAGCTCTTTCTCACATAGAAGTTTACTTTGTATAAAGTAAACTTTGTATAAAGTACTTGTATACTTTTTAAAAATTATTATAATACTATTCACTTTCTCATATTTACTTAAATTACTATTAACACAACAATTTCATACAAAAGGGAATATTTGGGTGTTTGGAAAGACTTGAAGACTGGAGATAGTAAAAAGTATAAACATGACTAAAATGATAGTTTATATAAAAGCTATGGAATTATTGCAATCTGTCGGTCAGTGGGATTTCCCACTGCAGATCTTTATGTTTAAAATAAAAGAGGCCACAGGGAAAGATGAAGAGTTCTGAGACTTTGTCCCATCCTCAGGAGAGACAGCCCAAGTCTCTGCGCTGCGTCTTTACCATATAAAGCACTAGTCTAAATATAACAGGCCGGCTGCTCAGCCTTACAGGAGCCCTGGCGAGAGCCCCAAGTCTAGGGCTATATCCAAACCCACATACTATTTTAAAAAACTATTTAGTACGGTTGTGTGTGGTTTATATGTCTGGTCTAACTTGCAACAAAATCCCTCTTATAGAGTTCCTTGTGTTACAGATTACAGTCAGTGTGTGTGTGTGTGTGTGTGTGTGTGTGTGTGTGTGTGTGTTGGTGACATCAAAGGTGAACACATCAGACCTGAGTGAAACGACAGTCATTGGGCTAATTAATATTCATAACTTGTACTTGCCAGTTCACCCAGGTCTACTTAGAAGAGGTGACAGAGGGAAAGTGTGTGAAGCAGTGAGCAGCTGGATTGCGGTGACTTCTTCACTTTCTATACTTACATCTGCGGCCTTCTTCTCAGCCATCTCCAGTTTCTCCTGGGCATCTTTAAGAGCCTCGGAATACTTGTCCAATTCATCCTCAGTGCCCTTGAGTTTCTTCTGCAGAGCTACCAAATCATCCTCGAGCTGAGTGCGGGTGTATTTTACGCATTTTTTGGTGACAGCGGTGAATAGCAGGAAGCAGAGCGCATGGCGTGAGGAGCGCAGGGACAGACAGACAGACAGACAGACAAAGACATACAGACAGAAGGAAAGAAAGAAAAGAAGTGATTAGATGCAGACTTGGAAAGGCACACTGAATACCTTTGTGGCGACCTCCTCGGCGGTCAGCAGCTTTTCCTCGGCACTTTGGAACTCCTCTAACACTTTGTCGCGCTCGTCCTCGGTTATGTGCAATTTCTTTTCCAATTCCCTTAATTCATCGTCCAGCTACACATGCATGCAAACGACATTTTTTTTTTCATGAAAAAAATTACGTGCATTATCACACAGGTTTAGGGTTAGTCACTGAAATGAGGATTTTCCGCATTTTAATGGAGAATTTATGATCAACAGTTAGAGCGTCACTTAAACTTTATAAAGTTTTATTTTTTCACTTATCCTGTTAAACCCATGCACCCTATCTTTGATCTTCAGTTCCTATAAATCCACTCAGGGTAATCCGTTTAATTTCGAGGCACTGATGAAGCAGGCACACCATGCCACCAGAATTCATGCCTTTCTTTCTTTCTTTTTTCTTTTTTTTTTCTATGGATAACAATAAAGTCCCCCAAATATATAGCCGACCTGCTTGCTCCTGTCCTCTGCTGCCTTCTTATCGGATTCAGCCTGCTCAGCTCTGTCCAAGGCGTTCTCCTTGTCGAGCTTGAGCATCTGCATCTTCTTCTTAATGGCATCCATGGCTGCTTATTTGTGTTTGTATTATTCGGCTGCACGAAATTTTAACGTTCCTCAACAGACACGGCGCTGGTCCTAAACTCGGAGCGTCTGTGCCGAACTGAACGCTAAGCTGGAGTGCAGGCGCTCTCTCTGTGCGCCCTGTCAAATATGTACTTTCACATGAGGGGTGGGGGTGGGGGTGGTGGGGCGGCTGAATTCCTCAGGACATTCAATACTTTTTTGGAAACTGCCTCTGCCCGTTCCTTCTGGAGTGCCCTGTCTTTTTTTATGGATCTGCATGGTGATTCGCTGCTGCTACACATTTGACTATTCATATGCCTATATATGGGGTGTGATGGGTACGGAGGCGTCAAGACGGTCCTATTTCTAACACTGTGAAAGTGCAGGAAACACTGCTGTGGGAAAAAAGAGTTGCCGTAAAGAAGCGGAGTAATTGTTCTGATGGAGAATATTGCAAAACCATTTCTGCTATATTCATATAGCCTACATATATTTAGAAAAAGAGGGAGAGAGAGAGAGAGAGAGAGAGAGAGAGAGAGAGAGAGAGAGAGAGAAATCCGGGATTGGAGCAAACTCTAAATCAGATCTCAAATTGGGATGCTGACATTTTCCTGCAGATATTTCTCTGGATTATTTCAGCAGCAACGCATCGTTTTCCCGGCATAATCCTGAATCACGCACTGCATGCGCACTTGGTGAAGTCCGTACTGCCTTTACAGATAGTAGTTTAAAGGCTCAGACGTATATAAGAAGAATGGGACACCTGTATCTATAGGCTACATCATTAGAAAGTGTCAGTAAGCGTGCACGCGCGTCCACAATGCCCTTTATCGAAATCTTCCTTAAATGTGTCAATCTCAAGGGAAGCATTGAGTTAGCGGGGGTCAAGTGCTCTGAATGTGATGAGGACTAGCTGCCGACAGAATGAATATCAAGGCTCTTAGTTCGCTTGTTTTCAAACTTGAGTTTGGGAGGCTGATATGTAGGCCTACGTGATAACCCTTAAAAACCTATAAGCACTGTCTGTAGGCTACAGCCTTTGGGGCAAGATCACTGGAACTGTAGGCTATGTTTTACACTGATCACACCAAGTGCATCCCAAGCTCCAGAATGGGAATCTGCCACTATTAATGTCATATTGATGGCAGTAATGCAAGTATTAATGTTGTACCCATTGAGAACACCTTTATGGGGTTTGCTTGTAAGACTCTGACCTCACTGTGGTTTTTGTTTTCCTTCAGTTCTGATGTCTTCCCCGAGGATACGACTCTGGGTATTTTTAGACTTGCCTCCTTCTGACACCTGTTCCAGTCTGTAAATTTCCTTCAAGATACCCTGGTCAAATGGCTGAAGTCACACAGGATAGGATAAGCCCCTAAAATAATCCTCTTCCTATCCTATCCTATAGAGATAGTGTTGTGTCTTATATAGCAGTGTATGAAAAATTAGAGCACTATGCCATAGTGATGTTTTATGTTCCAACATCTACAACAGTTGAACATTTTAGTGTTCTCCAGTGGGCAAGAAATTTCTTTATGCAGGTTTGAATTGGATCTATGACCATTTTTTAGTGGAATCAGGTGTATAAAGGAAAAGAAAGCTAAATAAACTATCAATTTCTATAGATGGTAAACAGTAAAACATTCCAGACTGGGGATGAATTAATCTCGTACATTATGTAGAATAATTAAGTAAAGAATGTTATATTTCTTAAACATGGTGGAATTAACTTCCAACTTCAATCTGGACAGCAGAATCTGTCACTATCTTCAAAATACAACTAAAGACCCACCTTTTCCTTGAACACTTAACGAACCCCTAACTGAGTTTAGACTTGGTTGGGTGTAGGATTGTATATTATGTGTTTTGTGTGTGAGTTAAAGAAGGACTAACTTCGTCTAAACTACACATTTTTCAGAGATTTTAAAGGAGCAATACACTAGTCTGGTACAAAGTATGAATTCTGTTTCCATATGATAATCAGTGGCAATTTCTTTGCTGAATTTCACTTTTCTTTGGTCAGTTTCATAGGTGGTAGATGACAAAAAATATATAAATAGTTCACATGCACATCTGCTAGTCTGAATTCAACCTTTCTAATCCCTCAAAGTCTAGTTTTTCCCTTGAAATGGTTTGTTTGCATTCCATCATTCAGTGTTCAGTGTGTGAAGTAAATTCTTTCTAAAAGCTATATCAGATTGTTTTGTCTTAGTGTGCAAGGTCAATGTGTCATTGTGAGTGACAGGTATTAGACTGTTTGGGTAATCCTAGTGGGCAGCAGAGCAGTCATGCAAAAATACTAAAGCAGTGAAAGTAGACACCTGATTTCACTTTTTTGCTATTCTTTATTTATTTATTTATTTATTTATTTATTTTTATTTGTATAAAGGCACATATGGTTTGAAGGATTGAAAATTTATGGAACTCTTTGACTTGCTGTGAAAGTGTTACAATATATTGTTTTCTATGTTTTTTTCTCAATATAACAGAAGGAAATCCTATATTAATATTATAGACTTGGTAAGGACACAGCATTTTAAAAAGAGCACTAATCAACTGGCAAAAAAGATTCAAATATCACTACAAAGTCTATGAAAGGCTTTAAAAATGATTTTAAAACCCTCACATGCAATTCACAGGAATATCAACGTAAATAAATGTATGATAAATACATTGCTTTTTGAATTACTTCTTGACTACAGCATGTTGATTCAATGTTTCCCAGGCATTAGATTCTATTTCACTTAAAGTGCAGACATTACAGATAGGAACTACAGTAGGAACACAAGCTACCAATAAATTAGTGATAATCTAGGTGAAAAATTGAAAGATTCTTCAAGCATTAATGCAATAAAAAACGACATTATCCTGTGCATAATGTAATGTTTTTACAATGTATTACAATATAAGTTAAGTCAGTTTATAACTCGTAAAATATAAATGTGTAATGCATATTAGGGAGACAATTATTAAGATGTACCACAGAGGGTCTGAAAGACAACAGACAAACTTAAAACTTAACTAATCAGAGATCCGAAAATGACAATTCAATACTTTTTAGAATTTCCAGAGTGAGAACCGTGTGTACATAGTTTAATAGTTTTTATATCTGCTTTTTTGTGCTAAATTGTTGATCAGTATGCTGATCTTGTAAGGGTCCCTTCATTTGGGGCACTTACCATAATCCTTCATGACTAGAAAGAAGGAGGCTAAGCTGTGTTGAAAAGTTGTTTATATGAGACTTTTGGCCCTTGGGAATGTCTAGTTGGAACCTCCTATGAGAAGAGGAAATGCATTCCTACTAGGATGCAACACAGCAAATGGGTTTAAACCATCTCCTGTTTCCTTTATAATTACATATACAGAACATAGTGTTCTCTAAGATTCATAAGATTTCCTACAAACGCAATAAGAGCAAGCGTGCAGAGATGAGCATGTTATAACGTACTAAGGAACATTACTGAATTTGGGTTAGTACAAGGAAAAGATATGAGGATATGTACATTTAAGTTGTCCATTCATCCTGATCATTGTTAACTTTTTTGTTCTTGGTCTTGTCTTATTCTTTCTTTTATCTTCTTGAGAGTCTTAATTGTGTAACCTTGCACTGTTTCCCCGTTCAATGCTTTTCCTTGTTTAGTCATAGCTGTGTCATTTTCTATGATTTCAATCTTTGCATTCCTGTCTTCAGTCTCTGATTATGGAAGCCGGTCATGGAGAATGACTATACTTTATAGGCCCCCAATAAATGTCTTTGCACATACATCCAACCAACTCTGACTTCTTACAAGACAGAACCATAAGCTGAGACAACAGCTATACAAAGATCTTATAGGCCGTGACCACTTGAAACAAGGTCACTTAGAAGACACAGACGCTGGCTTTATTTTAAAAGAGGAATGTCTTTCTTAGTACAAATGAGAGAAAGTCTTAACTTAACCCTCACCTCCTTAAACCCAATTACTTTCTTCCTACCTCATAAGTAATGATCATAAGCCATTGCTCAAATTCCATGTGCGGAAATCTGCCTTTAGAACAACACTTAAACATGCCAACTCCCTGATGGGTTGTACATAGTAGCACATTTCCTGTGGACAGAACTGAGCTGGGTCAAACTCCCCAAAACTCCTTCTCATTTTCTCCTTGACTGAGTGATTGAATGAGCATGACTCTGAGAAGCTCTTGTCTACTGTCCAACCATCTGAGAAGGCCTATGCCACCCTGGGGTGGAAATATACATTATATAGCAAGGAGCTGTATGAGCTCACTCTTGGGGTGTTAGCTACAAACATGGGGCATAATCATTGAATCCAGCAAATTGAGATGGATATATATCTTCGGGTATCCTGCTTTAGATGGTCAGTTATGTGTTTGAAACTCCTATATATTTACATCTCTTTTTAAATCTCATCCATTTGAGTGATTTTAAACTATATTTTCAAACTAAAATCATGGCACATGTCCTCCTCTAGTGCAGACTTTCATTTCAGCACAGAATATCACATTTTCTCCAATGCAGAATCAGATAAGGCTGCTTCTGTAACTGTAAACATGTGGTGACCATTATATTCACACTGTTGGTCTCTTGGAAAATGTCAGTTGTTCACCGCTGATCTTCTCTTAATGTTCTCAAAAGCCCAGGGATAAAAGGGCAACATGTTTAGGCTGGTGAGTGCCCATGACTGCCCATTAAGAAGCTTCCTGGCATTCCTTCTCTGTGAGCTGTTTGGAATGAGAGATCAGCTGTGATCGAAATGGTCTACTAGCATTCGTCCAGAAGGAAATGCCTGGCAGGCTGGTGAGTAAATGAGTGTGAAAGGCAGCTTCTTTCAAGAATAAGCCCGCTAAGAATGTTTTTTTCACAGGAAAGCTCACAGAAAAAAACAAACAAAGAATTTTCACATTTGTACTCATCTGACACCAACATTGTTAACCCAAACTCTAGCCATATTTATGATGAGGTACTAAAATTACAAATCATGTCTCACATTACATTCCTTTTCTTTCCAGTCAATGGTTCATATTCACTGAAGCCAATATTCTGCTCATGAAAAATGTAGGGAAGTGAAGTGATTGAGCTGGCAAACACACAAATGTTCAATATCTGACCAAATTCACATTCAGCTGGGAGGAAAATGAAAAATGTCATGCAATCAATGGTCATGGAATAACGAGCCATTCCAATGAGTCACGAGCAGTCATCAGCAGGCAGTGGTTTTTGTGAATGTTTTGTTCTTTTTCTACTCCAAATAGATAACTTCCTACAGCAGTTATGGTGAAATAGCTGTGGCCTTGAAATCTCTTCTCTCAGTGTTATTGTGTTCCACTGGCATACAGCTGAGTGAGAAAGAGGGAGGAAATTGGGTAATCTGATTCAGCCACAGATATGTGTATGTGTTTTTTTGGGGTTTTTTTTTTTTTTTGGTAAAAGATGGAGGCATCAGCATAATTGGGTCTAGTCTTCAAACCCATATGTAAAGAACCAGATGTAACCTTCATCTTCATGACCCAGGCAGTTTCCTAACCTCGTATACTCTCAAACCACATTATCCAGTTATTAATCTTAAAGCATATTATTCACTATATATTATGAGTTATTCAGTAACTACAGTGAAACTAGTAGAAAAATAAGAAAGTGAAGAATGTAAGTTTAGTTCAGTTGACAAGTCCTGAGACTTTGTTGTGTTAAATAAATATAATTTTAGGCCATTTAATTTGCATTAAATGCCTCAAGACTCTTCTCTGCTCTGACACCCAAGTGGTGGAATGAACTTCGCCTGGCTGTCCTCCCCTGAACAGCTGAGTTTCGAAACAAAGACTGAAGGCCCACTCCTTTGCTGTACCAATATTTTTTTTTATTAGATTAGATTAGATTCGATTAGATTCAACTTTATTCTCATTAAGCAGAGTACAAGTACAGAGCTAATGAAATGCAGTTAGCATCTAACCAGAAGTGCAAGAATATATATATATATATATATATATATATATATATATATATATATATATATATATATATATATATACATACATGCATACATATATATATATATATATATATATATATATATATATATATATATATATATACACATATATACAGAAAGTGCAGGAGTAAGTATTGCAGCATAAGTGCAATACAAGTAATATGTACAGTGGAGATACAAAAATACAGTATCAGTGAATATATTAAAATATAGACAGTAGGGATTGCAGGTGAGAGGTATGTACAGTATGAACATCAACGTATGTACAGTTGGATGATATATGTACAGAACATAGTTAAACAGTGAGGTTGTTCAGATAGTGCAAATATGAATAGTGCAAATAACGTTATATATACAGAAAGTTGATAAATAGTGAGAATGTACAGATTACTAACGCCTCTCTACCAGGGTTTTAGCTTGATTGTATTTTTAGACTCAGTTTAGACCAATTTGTACCAATGTGGGGATATGTTTTTGATACAAAGAAGTTCTTAAGTTCTAGATAAAGCATCTGCCAAATGCTGTAAAAGCAAATGTAATATGTTTCAAAATTACAGCGTCTCAACAAGTAAAGTTGCCACCTCACAGCTCCAGGGTCCGTAGTTCCACCATTCAACTTAGGTTTCAAATGTTTTCCTTAAGTCGAAGAACAAGAACAGAGCTGTGTTCAGAAATGAGTTTGTTGTCATACATAGACGGATTAAAAGCAGTAATAAAGCATGAAGCTTGTTGTTATGACATGCTGCTAAATGTAACTCTACTCTTTACTCTCTCTCTCAGCCTATATAACTGTGGGGGAGAGGCATCAAATCACTGATAAAATAAAAGAAATGTCAACTGGAACTCGAGGACACAATATAGTGTGATACAATAACAAAACAGGTTCATTTGTATTTTCAAAAACTTGTAATATAATAAAAGTTCTACATATACCTCTATATCAGTTTTTTCTTTGAAATCATTTTTTCATAGGAAACTAGTTGAGGTGCTGATGACATGAAATAAAAATATTAAATGGCAATGGTAAGATGTAATAGTGGTATTTTTTGTTACATTTATGTTGCCATTGATTTGTGAAGTTTAAAATATTAATTTAACAGCTCAGTGTTGAGTTTACAATTGCAATTTAAAATCTTTTTTCAATTTAATTACTTCCTGGCTCAGCCGGACTCGACTCAGACTCGACTATTAAGGACTGAGTCCAACTCAGCCCCTTTTGGACTCAAACTGTGACTCGATTGGTTAAGGACTTGGTCTCAACTCAAACTTGACAAAGGCGAACTCAGACCCAACACTAGTAACAAGCTTAATGTTAAACTCTGTGCTGTATATTATGTTAGCTATGGTCATTAAGTGGGAGATTTGTGTTTCTATGTTATTGTTTTAGAATATTAAGCAACATTAAGTTGTTTGTTTTAATAGTTTATAATTGGAAAAAAAGCTAAACAATCTAGTTGGGGGTTCAAATCTCCCTGTGCTTCGGGGGTTTCCTCCTCCAGTGAAAAAACATGCATTGTAGGCATTTCCAATCAGTGTATTAAATAAATATTAAATGTGCAATTGTGCCCTGCAATGGGTTGGAACCCCATTCCAGGTTGTCCCTGCCTTATGCTTTGAGTTTCCTGGTATAGGCTCCAGGATCCTTGCAGCCCTGTGTAGGATATATAAGCAACTAAAAACACCACATTTCTATCACACTGTATTGTGCATAACTACTGTCTACAATAAAAAAAATATATAGCCATAGCTTAAAATGATTAAGCTTTTTATTATAATAATATCAAATTTATTATGGGGAATAATAATTTATTATGGGGAATAATTATGGGGAACAAATGGGGAATAATTATGGGGAACAAATTTATTATGGGGAATAATCAAATTTATTATGGGGAACCGTACTCCAGAGAGAACCACACAAAAAAATCGCTTGAGACATTTTAGAATTAAAAGTGTGTTGATATAGGAGTAGTTTTTTTTTAACTCACTAACTGTGATTGGTTCAGTTATTAAGTGCTAAAGAGCCACCACTAATTTGCTTCATGAATAGAACCTCACACAGCGGAAAAACAATAGACAGTGGAGCCCTGGGTGTGTTGGCGGCCATTTTTCAGCATGTCCCAGCTGTGCAGTGGCATTGGCCATTACCTTCTCCTCAGGTTTTTAGCAGTATCCAAATTTAGCAATGGGCTTTTAACAGCCTAATATAAATTTAGCATTAGTGCTGACTAACAGAGTGTATCCAAGTGTACAAGTGTGTACAAGTGTATCCATCTTCACATTGCTCAGAAAAAGAGCTGCCCAAGAGTTAGATGTCCTGAGATTGGTGTTGTGGAGAAGAGGATAGACACTCAGGGGGTTATGTATCAGCTAACCAAGAAGTTAACTTAGCTAGAATATTACAGGGGATTGTGGGGCATCTGCCTGGTGTCATACAAAGTGTAGAAAAAGAGACACAACCACATTATGTACATACTCTTTTCATATCACTTGTAAACCCACATAGAATAATAAGATATTATTATCATCATCTTCCAAAGGTGAAATGATATCAATATATTGTTTAATTTTTGGCATCCATCTCAGATTTTTTTGCTGTTAACAAATGTCTTAAGGCAGATTAATTTGGACTCTTTTGGAAACTAGTGCAACAGCATCACCAATGGTTTGAAGAAGAAAAAAAATATAGCCATAGCTTAAAATGATTAAGCTTTTTATTATAATAATATAAAATGTATTATAATATTTCTTTAAACTTTCATTCCAAGGCAAGAGGCAGCAAAGAGAGGGGTGGGTGGAGACACACAGTAAGTGCACTTACTGGCACCTAGTTTTGTACTCCATTGTTCAGATAAGAGATTCCTTTACAGCATCTGGGCTCTTTGCACTGATGGGCCTTCTTCAGGACGCCATAGATACGGGATGTTTTAAACTGCTCCAGTGAAAATCTCACTACAATATGAAAGAGATAGAGGAGTTGTTTGGAGAGCTTGTTATTATGCTGTACTTTGGGGTGCTGTGGTGCACCACACCAACTGCTGTAGCTGATTGCAAGTTATTTTAGAAGGTATAAGCAAGCAGTGTGTAAATTGTAGTGTTTACACGGTAACTCACACTCTGAGACAGCAGTGCTCCTGTATAGACCACTTTAAGCTGATGGAGAAACAGATCTTCAAATTTCACTCATTTCTTCCCTCCTCTGAAACACTTGATGTAACATGCTGATTTAGCATGTGTGTCAGAGTATGTAGTGTACTACATGGGAAAGAATTTATCACTATTTGCCCAATTCTTCCACTCTGAAGTGTGACAAGGTTAAAACTTTCTGTCGCAGTTAGACAAGGCGAATCTTGCCATATATGGAGTGAGAGAGCATCGAGCTGCTGCTCTGCTGGGCGAAAACCCCTTCACTGTTTGTTTCCATTTCACTGTACTATAAAACTGCACGGTATGTGCAACTCCTCATTACTGCCATGCGTAAGTCACAATCAACTCATCCATACTGGAGTAAAGTCATGAAAGCTAACTGAGGACAAATGGGTAGGAGAGAGTTCTGATTCAGGATTTGTGCTTGTGACTAAGGTCAGCACAGGCAAGTCAGAATACTGATATTGGAGCAGCAATACTAAACCTGACATTCATACTGTATGGCATATTTTTTAAAGTCAGACAGGTAAAGTCAGGTAAATTCAGTTCATGTGAATTTACCGGCTTCTGTTTACATACTTCTGTCATTGAAAGGGCATGTATGTTTTTACAACAAGCATGAGACTGGCAGGAGAACAGCCATAACATCTGAACAAATACAAAGCAGGACAGAGAGAAGGCAGGTATGAGGGTTAGGGGTGTTTTGGCATTCCTCCCTTATGGTAAACTGATGTTCTGAGGCTGAGGCAGAGATAGTGTGTGCGTGTATGTGTGTGCACCTCACACCATTCATTCAAACCACACTGGAATGCATTGGGGTGGGTTACTCCAGACTGATCATTTGTACAGAGCAAAGGCCTAGCTGTTGAATGTGTCTGTGTCATCTCTCTTTAGAAGAAAAACAAAGTTAACATTTTTCTACATCACACGTGAACACCATGACAAATACTTGTCTGATATTAAGGAAAACTTAAATGCCTAAATGCCTACTGATCTATCTAGCTTTTACTCATTCATGGCTTTTCGCACTTTGGACTAAAATATGTTTTTACTACTTTCCTGCAATTGTGCTGCCAGAGAAAACTTTCAGCTCTGAGCGAGTCATATCACTTACTGGGGAGTGATGAAAAAAAAACATCTGATGAAATATGTGAACTGAATCAGTCAGCATGCCATAAACACCTCCATGTTATCTAGAGGAGACAAGGGAAGGGGAACATGGCATCTGTAATACAGAGAAATGATTAACGACTGAGAAGCTGGACTTATCCTGGATTGATACTTCAGTAGATATATAGCATTCTGTGCAGTAAACGTGGCATTTATCTTTTTCGTTGACAGATTTTTCCTTGGACCAAATGCTAGCCATGTATCTGGGAAATTATTCTATGTCTGTTCAACTCGCCTAAAAAATGTGGGCCAGCCGTCTAAATGAGAAAGCCCTATTTCCTTAACACATTTCCAGAGTCTCAGCAAAGCCCTTGTTCACTCATGTTTATTCAGCCTTTATAGAGTCTGGGTGGGGAAAACCACAGCTATAAGTACAAGAGAGAACGAGAGAACGAGAGAGAGAGAGAGAGAGAGAGAGAGAGAGAGAGAGAGAGAGAATTGTACTACAAGGCTTTCTGGAAGTGAAAATGAAAAATGTGGCCTCTTTAGCTTGATGAAAACCACCAGGACGTAGAGGTTTCCTTTTGGACAGAAGGAATGAGATGGAAATGGCTTATTCTCTGGTTCCCACATAGCTGGGGAACCGTACTCCAGAGAGAACCACACAAAAAAATCGCTTGAGACATTTTAGAATTAAAAGCGTGTTGATATAGGAGTAGTTTTTTTAACTCACTAACTGTGATTGGTTCAGTTATTAAGTGCTAAAGAGCCACCACTAATTTGCTTCATGAATAGAACCTCACACAGCGCAAAAACAATAGACAGTGGAGCTCTGGGTGTGTTGGCGGCCATTTTTCAGCATGTCCCAGCTGTGCAGTGGCATTGGCCATTACCTCCTCCTCAGGTATTTAGCAGTATCCAAATTTAGCAATGGGCTTTTAACAGCCTAATATAAATTTAGCATTAGTGCTGACTCGGTACAAGCATATCCATCTTCACATTGCTCAGAAAAAGAGCTGCCCAAGAGTTCGCTGCTAGATGTCCTGACATTGGTGTTGTAGAGAAGAGGATAGACCCTCAGGGGGTTATGTATCAGCTAACCAAGAAGTTAACTTAGCTAGCATATTACAGGGGATTGTGGGGCATCTGCCTGGTGTCATACAAACTGTAGAAAAAGAGACACAACCACATTATGTACATACTCTTTTCATATCACTGGTAAACCCACATAGAATAATAAGATATTATTATCATCATCTTCCAAAGGTGAAATGATATCAATATATTGTTTAATTTTTGGCATCCATCTCAGATTTTTTTGCTGTTAACAAATGTCTTAAGGCAGATTAATTTGGACTTTTTTTGGAAACTAGTGCAACAGCATCACCAATGGTTTGAAGAAGAATACACAGAGTGGTATGAAGAAGAGAGGCTGGGGTTCATTTCTTTCTAACTCAGACAGTATATTCATGCAGCCTATCAGTGAAGGGCGTGTCAGAATGACATGCACCCAAGATTTTGTGGGAATTGGGGATAATATTTTTCAACCTGCTTTGCTCTAACATAGCATCAGCAGTGACTCAGAAAGCACACGTGTACACAGTACAATTACGGGTGTAATGAACGCAAACGAGGTGGATTATTTTTTCAATCATGCTTTTATAGAAGAGAAATTAAAAGTAGATAGACTAAGCACACATGAGAGAGACACAACGAGACCTTGTCATATATTGCCTTACACAGCACTAATTTTTTCATTGTCCAGTTACTGATATATTCGATTTTAGCAATCAGCTGTCAGTGGAGATTACTGCAATTGTATTAGTGGTTAGTGCACCAGCTAATTCAGCTACATAAAGTGCCCAAATTCAATGGTTAAAAGTTTTTACTTATTGTATATCAGGTCTCTAAGAACAGATTCACATTAGCCCCAACTGGCCTGTGAGTGTGGATAATAGTAAAGTAAAAAAATTTGAAGAACATAGAAAGGGAGAGAGAACTTGACCAACTGTGTTTATTGTTTTTAGGGAGAGTGAGAGAGAGAAAGAGAGAGAGAGAGAGAGAGAGAGAGAGAGAGAGAGAGAGAGACAGAAACAGAGACTAGGAGAGTTTAAGTGGAATTCTAGTCTAGTCTGTATTTGGAAATGCTAGCCTCTCAGGGACGAACATAGACACTAAGCAGCCACCCAGGTTATGAAAAAGTTGCTAGTAGTCCTGATGTTCTGATCCTCTGAGTGCATGTTTAGGTAGATGACGCTCATATGCTGTATGCTGGGTAACCCCTCAGAGACCAGGCCTAAAATAGTCATGTACTCTACACCACAGACCTGCACTCGCTCCCGTCAAATGCTCACACTGTCCTCTGAGTTTACACTCTGGACTCATCCCACTCATAGCAGAGCAGAGCAAGTGTGTTTAAAAACCATCAATCCTCTGCATCCATTTTCCAAATGAGCTCATTCATGCCTCTATTTAAAGTATAAATGAATTGAAGCTAGATATCAGCTTTAAAGTAGGATGGTGTTGAAAATCTTGAATACCAGATTTTTAAATAAGCAGAGGAATGTGCATTATAAAGTAAGCAAAATGTTTCGCCATTGGTTACTAATTGAGAAAAGTTACAATACACCAGAAATCAGTAAATGGTAGTAGTTCAGTGCTTTTCCCTGAAAATATAGCATACTGATTTGGAAATGATGTTTCACCAGCTATGGTGAAAAAGTATGGCAAGCAAGTACAGTACATCTATGCTTCAAAATTCTTCAGAATGCACTATAGATAAACAGTGGTGGTAGTGAAATATTACCCACACTAAAGTTTCAAGACTTCTTCGGATGTTTAATGGTTCTATCTTTGTAAAGGGCTTCCTTGGAATCTTAAAAGAAAACTCTCTGTTATAGTTCCACATCAACTTTTTAAGGGGTTCCTTAGAAAAAAAAACACAACCAAAGAACATATAGGGTGCTAAATGAAACAAACTAAAAACCTTTTTTTCTGTTTTAAGTGTGTTCATACTCAGAAAAGATACTAAACTTGCGTTTTCTGGTATAAAATTGGTGTGGTACACTAACAGATATGTCTTTTTTATGTTAGCTGGTTAGAGGCACAAAATGGTTAGTATATGGAACAAGGAACACTGTTGTACATTTAATATACATTTATATCACTGTGTGACAGTGGTGTAGTGTGTAGCGTGTGCAGCCTCCGAGCTTCAGAGCCATTGGTTCAATCCCAAGCTCAGGTTAGAGTCTGTGTGGAGTTTCACATGTTCTCCCAGTATCTGATTACTTGTTTCAGGTGCTCTGGTTTCCTCCCACCTTCCAAACTCATGCTGGTAGATGGCGTAGCTATGATAAATTGCCTTTCAGTGTGAATGTGTCTGCGTATGGTGTTCCACAATGGACTGCCAGCTCCCTCCAGGGTGTATTCTCACTTCATGCCCAGTGTTCCCAGGACAGGCTCCTGGATTCAACGCAACCCTAACCAAGATAAAACTGAAGATAAATGAGTGAATGACTTGCATTGCTTGTACATAAATGACTATATAGCTTCAAAGTACATTTCCCCATGACATTATATATGTTCAAATTTGATATACATGTGGGGGAACAAACCCCAGTAACCACTCACAGAAATTCCTTTGCATAAAAGTCATTCATCCTTCTCTGAAATCTTTTTCATTTCTCAGGTTTCTTCGGCAGACATGAAACAACCCCTATTCCAGCAGTCAGAGGCTTGGATGGAGTTAGATGAGAAAAAGCATGATGTTGTGCTAAGATGTTTCCTATTCTAGCCAAATCTTGGATTGGCTTTCATAAGAACAAAGCAGACAGGACAAAGCGGACACCTATTCACATTCTAGTGTGGTCCTTCCCACATGCATGCACTTTGATATACATGTCATAGATCCATGTTTGTGTGTTTTGTTTTTTTTCCTATTCATCTTTTACAGTTAGTATTACCATCCAATCTTTAATAAGTGCAACTCATGACAACATTAAATATTCAATTTAAATGCTTATAGTACTGGACTGTACATACATTATACCACATCTTGACAAGTTAGCCATTTTATTTTTCCACTCATCTCAGATCCTTGTGCTGCATTATGAGACCACTCAGCTTTTCCTCAGTACCAACTTCATTCCTGTGGTGTAAGACTAGAGCAAGCTAAACACAGTACCCAACCCAAACGCTCATTTAAAGAAAAATGCTCTAAATTCCTGTTTGAAATAGGAGATGGATCTTCGAGAGCTGGAAAGAGTAAGATATATTAGACTACAGAGAAATAATTCATGAAATATTGGCCTGACTTCTGAGGTTATAGGAGTTTTATTGTAAAGGGCTCCAGAGGTGTTTAAGTGCTACATAAGGAGAATCCAAAAAGTTATTAGGTTTAAGCAACAGCCTATTGTATTAAACTACTTCTATATTTTATGCACCTTAACACATGTTCTGTGGTATTGTACTATAAAATTTTTAACACCACCATTAAGAATACTGAATAGATGTAATTCCATTCAAATTTCGCTACTACACAGCTCATAGCAGAACAGTTGTTTTTTTTCTGTCCTCAAAATGCAGTCCAGGAACATGTACAAATTAAGCAAGCAGATAACTAACTTTCCAGTCATGAAAGAAGGGTAATTAGTTAGACTAAACAGTGCCTCACATAAGTATTCACCCTCCTTGAACCGTTCTACTTTTATTAGTGCTCCAACCTGGAACTGAATTTAACTTAATTGAGATTATACATCATGAATCTACACAAAATATCCCATAATAATACAGTGTAAAATCTGTGT
Organism: Ictalurus furcatus; assembly: GCF_023375685.1. Classification (NCBI taxonomy): domain Eukaryota; kingdom Metazoa; phylum Chordata; class Actinopteri; order Siluriformes; family Ictaluridae; genus Ictalurus; species Ictalurus furcatus. Next base: position 18,380,984 of record NC_071268.1, on the reverse strand, counting down.
AGCTTACAAAATTATTCATAAACAAAACCATAAAAGTTGTGATAAGTATTCACCAGTGTTGCTGTGAAACCCCTAAATTAGTTCTGGTTCAACCAGTTGCCATCAGAAGTCACATAATCCGTTGAATGGAGGTCACCTGTGCGCAGTAAAAGTGTCACGTGACCTCAGTGTACGTACACCTGTTCCTGGTAGGCCAAAGTCCCAAACTTTGAACATCACAGAGGGCACAATTATATCTATTATTAAAAGATGAAAAGAATTTGGCACAACCATGACTCTGCCTTGAGGAAGCCATCCATCAAAAGGTGATTAGTGAGAGAAGCAACCAAGAAACCAAGACGCTAGTGATATGACTTCTGACAACTGGCTGCACCAGAACTAATTTAGGGGTTTCAAATGAATTTTTTTTTAAATTTGTAAATCATTTTGCAAACTAAACTGATCTCTCCCCTACTTCAATATTGTTTGGGGTAGATTCAAGACTTGATTAAAATTACATCCATTTCAGTTCCAGGTCATAAGACTACAAAATGTGGAAAACTTCAAGGGGTGTGAATACTTATGCAAACCATTGTAGTTGTGCATTGAGGGTCATGAAAACAAGATACACTGACCACACACAAACATTTTTTTTGTAAAAGATAAACACTTTACACATTCTGCTAATTTTGGCAAGTAGTCTGGGTGCAGCAGAGTTTGTTGTACATATGGCTTTCGTTTCCATCAGAGACAGAGGAACTGATTAGACTGATAGGACTCTAAAGAACTTGGTATCTCTAAACATCCTTCCCTTTGTTGCCTGACATTTACAAAACAGCAGGTTGTGAAGAGCAGTGTGATCCAAAAAAATCAATCTGTCATTCATTTCAGTATAAATGACACAAAACATTCTTGGCAAAGACAAATGCATTGTACTGTTACAGTTCAAATTCTCTAGACTGTGTACTAGAGCAAAAGTGCCATATGTCCTTATTTGGACATTCAGACAGAAATCTGGCTCTCCATTAGTTCTCAAAGCAGGGAGGGAGAGGGGGGAGAGAGAGAGAGAGACAGAGAGAGAGATACAGTTCACAGAGGTGTTACTGCGACACCTACAGGAGAGAATGTGCTGAAGAATACCAGACACTACATTGTGCATTTTCTTCTTCTTTTATTGCTATTATTTTATCAAACCTTTTTTTTAATTGCGTGTGAACATGTGTAAATGTCTGTAATTTAATGTTACCAATGCTTTGGCAATGTAAAGCCTTTTACCATGCCAATAAAGCTACTTGAATCTACTGTATAGCCTTATCTCTGTGATTACACAAATATTATTCAAGCTGTCTAGTGGTCATTGAGCTTAAAGTAGACCACTAGAGTCTGTTTTACTTAGTGTCGGGTTTAAATCGATCTGGAATTGCTTGGCTAAATGAGTTTGGACATTCTTACTGCTGACCTCTTGGACAAGTCAGCAGGAAACCTAATGCCAAACAGCAAATACTGTTTTACCTCCAGTGGAAAATAATGACAGTAAAATAGTCTGGACCTGCAACAGGCACAGAATCCAAAACACGCACAATTCGCAGAAACAATGTCTGATGAAAGTCTTTATTTTCAGTGAATACAAAAAATACTTTCGTGACCAGATAAATATTTTACATACAGCATCATAATTATTTCATTTTATTATTACCATTTCAGTTGGTTAAAGAAGGCCCTACAATTCTAGTTTAATCGAAGGAGCTATTTCTTTTTCTTTCTTTTTTTTCCTCTTCCGCTCCATTAAAAGACACCACATTTTAAACCACATATTGCAATATCTTCATGACATTTATTAGTAAATATAAACAAACCCTTCATACATAGTGGTTTATTGGAGAGAAAACTCTTATTTGAGACATAATTGCAACAAGTTCCATTAAAGCCTCAATCAGGAAACGGGAGGCAACTTTTGAGAACGAAGACAAGAGGGACTGCAGCAATAAAACTGTTACGAGACCACACCAAATAAACCACAGCAATATGTATATGTTTCACATATGCTTTCTGTTGGGAAACTCGGAGCACGCTGTGGCATCAGCAGTTCCTGATTGGGGCTTTGCAACGCAAATTGAAAAAGTATAGATACATGTGCATGGAATGCAGTGTTGATTCTTGACTCACTAGAAATGTAAAGCATGTGGAGTCAGTGATACTGTTATACTAACGGTTCTTAGAGTGAATTACAGCTGGCAGTTGAGCAATCTACCAAGGCAAGAGCATCAGGCCACATCGGAACAGTAGAATATGGCAGAGCAGAATCAAACAACAGTCAGTGGCTGTTATAAGTACATTGTTTATACTGCTCAGAAAACAGACAAAACTACACATTTATACTTACTGCTACAAGTTGCCCCTTTCCACTGACGAAAAACTCATCTTTATGGTTTCTCTTTCAGTGGTTGAAGTTATGATTTGAGTCTTTGATGAGCCTAAAAGGGCAACTTGTATCAGAGCAGACAATATAAGGCACTAATATACATCGCAGTCCAAATTTAAGAGGTGAGATATTGCAGTTTGATATAATATATGTAGTGTTCTGAAGTGCCACGTTGTGTAATCCTTAATACGCAAACAACAATCAAACGAGAATAACTATATATCCATATGAATGGACGCCACTAATTTTCTCACTAATGTCTACCACGAGAAGCGTACGTGTTATTTGCAGAAGAAGAGTACACTGGAATACAAACAATATCAGTGCATCCTAGAAATCTTGAAGTGCTGGAACGTCTTTTTTTTTCTCTGTATTTACTGACTCATGCATGTGCACCCTCAAATCAATTTTTAAACACACAAGATATAGGTCTCAATAGTCTGATTGTGTGTGTGCCGAACATATACGTGTGCGTTGTGTGTCTGAAAAGGAACTGACAGATGCAGAGTTCGCTGTGTGTAAGAGACAGGCGTGGAGTGCAGTCGTAAAGATGTCTGAAGTGTGTTAAACATGTCTGAGGTATTCATGAGTGCTTAAAACACTTAAAACGGTGTAACGCTATCTGCTTCAGTCCCACATACTGTAATATAACAGATCTGTGACTGTAATGCTTTTGGTGAAGAGCTTTTGTGACTCTCTTATCAATAAATAATACAAACAAAGCACAGATGTACATTTACCATAGTCTTATAATAAAGCTAATTTTAGCTGAATAACACAATCCTACAATGATTCGTTTTAGCCTTCATGATATGTTTTAAGTTGTGTAGTGCTTTAGCAAAGGCTTCAGAGAAATATTCCTGCTTAATAATATCACACCAGTGAAAAGATTTAAGCAAACGTATCCTACATATGCTCCGAAAGCTTGCAAACGAACATCCTACTATAAGGACAGGGTCATACAACTCATGGTCATTTCACCTGATATCACCACAGAGATCAAGCATACATGGGACTTGGTTTATTTTTAAAGCGTACGAATGATTTACTGAAAGGTAGTACGATACGGTCAACGGTATTATTATAATAAAGTCATAGATCTGGCATACTGCTTGGACTGTCTGTGCACACACACACACACACACACACACAAACAGAGCAGGTAAGTGCATATCACAGTTAAAAAAGAAAAACAAAAAAGATCTGTAGCAAGAGATGACAGAAAAACAAGAAACATAGCCCTGTGTAAGGAGAGCAACCAATCACAAACGAAAACACCAACCTCGAGTGTGGAAAAGAGCCAATCAGTGGAATTAGATTACTGGCATCCCGAAACATCATCATGCATCACCATCTACGAGCTGAGCCTCCAACATGGCTAACAATCCAACACCGATGGCAGATAAGCTCACTGTTAATATCAGACTTAATATTATTTGGGGTGTGTGTGTGTGTGTTTGTGTGCGAGAGCTCAGCTCTGATCTTCTCGTAGTTCAGTGGGCAGAAATTTATACTGCTGTTGACGGATATGGGCTAACTTCTTGCGCGCCTCCTCCAGCTCTCTCTCCTTCCTCAGCATCTCTTCCTGAGCTGCAATGATCTGCAAGCAAGAAGCGATAGTCAGTGTGCTACTTTCTGGAACCAGTCAAGCATCAATCAACCAATCAGCACGCATCTTAATTGGCTGTAACCCTGCAGTGTTTTTTGTAGGCTAGGAACTGTTAGGAGTCCCACGGAGTTAAGTGCTTTCAGGGCATTTTATTCCAGCCAAACCCAACATGAACATAAACTGCACAGACTGCAGCACATTCTTGAATCTGGAGCATGTACATTTTTGCATGCGTTATACAATTTTACACATTTCCCCTTATTCGAATTTTGCAAATATTTTTTGTTGTGTGGGCCATACCATATGGCACCCATTTTCTCTTCGTATTACGGTGGTCTGCTTCCTTCCTCACTGCCTGAGGGGGACTTTGTGCCGAACCTCACTGTACGTGCTGTGCAGCCATTAGAAATGCGGTTTGAACTATACATGTTATATACGGTACACATAAGTAAAACTTTATCTTGTGTTAAATTCCTGCTTTTTTGCATGAGCACTCATTTGTGCTGATAATACAATGAGAAATATTTCTTTCTGGTACAGAATTTGCAAAGCCATTTGTGGTTTAGTTCTCTGCACTGTCTGGATTCCTTCACACAGAAGAAAAAAATGTGACAAATTATTGTAGAGGAACAAAAAAGAGGGACCAAGGATTTGGGATGTGGGGGGGAGGGTGGGAAATCCACTTCTCTGACTCAGCTCTCGGATTTAAACACACGTTTACGGACTCTCTAGCGAGTCTCAGGAATGTGAGTGGTGCGAGAGGGAGTACTGGATGTTTGCTAAAGCAGCACTGATTTAAACTGCAGATTATTTCCAACGCAGTGTGGGACCAGAGCAATGAGAAACGTACAAATATTGCCAACAACAACAGAGAGAATGATCCAACCAATAACACCAAATTAAATGAGTTGTATTTTACTCAAATTACTGAAATTCCTAGCAGACTTGAATCAAACTAACGTCTACTGACACCGAACATGATGAGACTATACATCACATGTGTATAATATTAGAACTTCTAGAACTTTTTTTGCATAACCCTTCACACAATGGCTGTAGTGTGTGAACATTTGCCTTTAATCTTGAATTGTATGGCGAACAGTGAACTACCGAATTAGTTGCATTGGCATTTGACGTGTTATGTGAGGGAGGTAATGAATTAACGAATGACCATATATTCTCCAATTCCACTGTTATATAATCAAATGAACTGCTGACAGACATTCTGCTCAGTTGTCCTTCAGCGTGAGCCGTCTCACCGAGCAAAAGCAGTGCATCTGCTCGAGGCAATGATCATCATTTTTTAAATGCCATTGTATGGACAGAAAACATGAAGGCCAGATAGGCTGAGCTGCATTTTTGACATGCGTAACTATGTGGTATTTCATCATCATTAGTAATAGTGAAAAAAAAAAAAGAAAAAGAAGGTTTTCTAAACTTTCAACTGGTGGCGGCATTTTCAATACCAAAAATGATCAACAGTGCTTTGATCGGGAAAAAATGGCCAGGTTTTGGGTTTACATAATCTGACCTCCAGAGGGCATGGTGGCTTAGTGATTACCTCCTGGGTAGGAGTTTGATTCCCTTCTCCACCCTGTATACAGGGTTTGCATGTTCTCCCCGTGCTTCGGGGATTTCCTCCGGATACTCCGGTTTCCTCCCCCAGTCCAAAGACATGAGTTGTAGGCCGTTCCAAATTGTTTGTAGTGTGTTAATGTGAGCAAGTGTGTCTGAGATTGTTCCCTACGATGGGTTGGCACCCTGTCCAGGGTGTCCCCCGCCTTGTGCCCCGAGTTCCCTGGGATAGGCTCCAGGCTCCCCCGTGACCCTGTGTAGGATAAGCGATGTTGGAAAATGGATGGATGGATGGATGGATGGATGAATGGATCTGACCTCCATTATTGATTCAATTGATACTAAAATTGAAGTCTACAAGCAAACATGCCGACAAATACTGCCCAAAATAATTAAAAAAAAAAATTATTATTATTTTTTTTTTTAGGTGTGTCACTTTTTGTTCATTTAGAAGAAAATTCACAAAGTCATCACCACTATTGCTAATAGAATGCTGATTACCGAGAAAATAACCATTAGGTTTGGCCTGAAGGACTACTTTGCACTTTTCTGACATCATATCAAGTGTGAATAGGTCTCACCTGGGCAATTCCACCAACAAATTTAGTCTTGACCACCACGCTATCGTCCTCTGCCTTGTCAAAGGCAGCTTTCTGAGCTGCCTTCACTAGATTATCTGACGCTCTCTTCACTGCATTCCCGGCAGCCTGCGAATGTTAAGATCAGGCTATTGCAAAAGGGCAAATAATCATTAAACAAGACGTTGTGAAATATCACAATGTCTATGAACAAAGACACTCTTAAAATGCATCCATCGTTTGAAAAGCATGTTAGACCTGTAGTCTCCTCATGGCCTCCGAGTCATGGTCAGCTTTCACTTTGCAGGCCACTAGAAGCTGGGCAGTGGATGCTGCTACTTGTTTAGCAGACGAGATGAGCTTCTCCTCACTGGCGTGACCCTGCACTGAGGCATTGGCTGCTTCACACAAGCTACTGGTCGCGGCTGCTACCATACGGGCCTGAGTGGCACAGAAAGTCAGAAAAACATCAGTTCCTCCATGAGCTTTGCATGACGAAAGATTTGAAGTACTGCATCACACACTATTCTGCCTAAACTGTGAGGAAAAGCATCACTGCAGAAGATTTGTCAGTTTTCATCAGGAGCTAAAAATCTCACTGCAATATCTGAGTTACTGCTGGTATCATTACAGACTGGGACTCTGTGGCTGTGCAAAATATTGCTCGTCTTCTGGCGTTACACCTGGTGTTTATCAAGGGAATAGGGTACGAACAGGTAAGATTGAGGGTATTTCCAATTTGCATATTTTTAGAAACTGGATTTCTTAATTACTTTTTTGTGTAACTTCTATTATAAAAATAAGTGTATGGTCTTCAGAACAAGCACTGGGTGACTTTAATTGGGATCGTGACCTTAGGTCACGAAATAGGATAATCATGCATGTAGTGAGTGAATTAATGAATAGATCAAAGGGAAGCTAATAAACTTGATGGCCAACAATGACCAACACAAAGCATCACTGGCTTTTAAAAGCATAAAATTATGATCAGACAGCTAACTGCACTGGGAATAAAGTACAGGAAGAGCTTTAATAAACAGGCAAAACTCATTTAATAAATAAATAAATAAATAAATAAATAAATAAATAAATAAATAAATAAATAAATATATAAAAAATAAAATAAAATCTTTACTCACTGCTGATATGAGACCCTGAGACCACTGGCCATCATCCACAGCATTGGCTGGGACAGAGCCCACCTAGAGAACCAAATATAGTGACTTAAACCATCATACAGACAATATATGGAGAACACAGGAATTTGACTAGGCAAATAATCACAAAACCACTGGCCATTCAACATGCATGAAACATAATCTTACCTTGCCCTGGGCTACGAGCTCTCTTTGAGCAGCAGATGCTGACTTCACCAGAGCGCTGGTCGCTGCTGCGATGGACTTTGCTGCTTCCAAGATCTGCTCCTCAAAGTCTAGTGACTCATCTGCCTGCTGCAAAGAGAATGATGTGGTGATTACATCAGCATATCAAAAATAAATAAAAATAGCTCAGGTGTAAATAGGTAACTCTATTTACTTCATGTACAGCTCAGGTGTTGTAAGATGCATACAATCTATGCATACAACTAAAGGGACAAAGATACACCTTCATTACCAAAAAAAAAAAAAAAAACCCCTCAAGGAAGCCGGGTACTGTAGAACAGTCCTCGGGGTCATTTATTCTAATCCTAAATTTCTCCTGCATCTCTTTAAGGGTGACACCTAGTGGCGCTGAGGAGCAATTACATCATGTTTCAGTCCCAAATTGCTCCATGCAGCCAAACCCTTCATAGAACACCTTTTGCAAATGGTTTTTGAGTGATAACGGACTGTGAACCAGCAAGCATGCCACAATAGTGGGCATACAGGCTCTCACTCACAGCACATACAGCACACGAGTCTGGAGACAGGGCGGGACACTGTAGGAATATGTTTGATATATAGTTGGACTGAATAACAACCTAATATATCAAACATATCAGACAGAGCCCTGCAGTGAAGGCTTCCAGGTCTAGCTGACCTCTAGAGCATGGAGGAGAAGAGAGCAGGGCAGGAGAGAAGGGGAGACTTGAATATAAGCAATAAGGACTGAACAAAGGAACAAGGGGGCGGGGAGTGATGAGAAGAGTAGAAGACATAAGACAAGGGGAGAAGATAGGGAGGAGTAAGGAGAAGGAAAGGTGGGTACAGAACAGATGCTGTAAAGATGCTGGAAGAGACATGAAGTTTCTTGACATGAAAGAAGAGAAGATGGTAAACAGACACAGAGAAACAGTTGTCACACACCAACAGTGTTAGCCTTGTCTTCCCTGCACAGCATCTGATAATTACACACACTTCAAACTAAAAATAAAGGAAACAAAAACGTTGGGGACATGTGTAGAGGCATGCATGATACCAATGAACAATGAACATGGCAAACGTTCCATGAAAAGATTATGTGCAGGTCAGGGAGATCCACAGCTGGATAACTACCAGATGTGTCTCTTTCCATGGAATCTCACCAGTGCAATAAAACTCCCAATTGCACGCCATGGCATTTGCACCTCATCTAGCATACTGTTGACTTCAAATACCAACCCAACTGACTACAGCTCCTGGCCTAAGTAGATTTAGTAGAGGACATGTTGTGGTATGCTCTGAGTGTCAACTAATATTCTTTTGACATATAGTAGGGATATAACACAATGCCACTATCTGTATCTGTGTAGTGCTCCAGATATGATCTGCATCTGTACTTGGATTTAAACCCAAAATAGGTGTGAACAAAAGCAGGTTTATGTAATGTATGTATGTATGTATGTATGTATGTATGTATGTACGTAAGGATGTAAGTATGTATGTATGTAAGTATGTAAGTATGTATGTATGTATTTATTGTAATTAAACATAAAGCCTACCACCATGCTAATGGATACACTGGAAAACACTGAACCATCCTGCTGATGGGGGTATTATTTAACTTAATTAATTTAAACCACCACGGCCTGAACCAGGCAGTTTGCAAGGACCGGCAGAGGTTACTGATGATGAACACTGCCTTTATTTGAGCTTTACATCTGATTTTTTAATTTATTTTTTGGTCCAGGAGCCCATTTCAACCAGGTGCCCTGTGAACCTTTCTGACAAGCTTCCTAAAAAACCCCTAAAAAAACAAAACCCAACATTAAAAACCAATAGTGCACCTCCTATTTGTATCTGCACTTGTAGCCATTTAGAACACAATATCTGTTTGATCCAAATAATGCATTCATATTTAAATTATGTCCCTATAAATTAGGAAATGTTTTCTACTACAGATTTTCTATCACTGTTGCATAGCATAAATCAATCAAACACACTAGCTTATTTTAGGATCAGTTTGCAGGGGTCATAAATTATTTCTAACCTCTTAATAGAGATGAAGAGTGTTGTTTGTGGAGAAATATTTGTAATATTTCCTGACACACATTAGAACTCTTGACACCCAGCAAACAAAGTATGAACAGCACAGAGCATCTGACAAACACTTCTGACCAAGGTCATTTCTTCACGGTTACAGTTTATCCAAACTCGGATGGACATTTTCAGCATGATAATGCACCATGTCACGGGAAATGGATCATCACTGAAAGATTCCAGAAACAGGATTTCATTATTTCAGTGGCCTGCCCAGTCCCCTAAGCCTTGTTGCATTGATGCTATTCTGATAGCCAAAGAAGTTCAACACAACTATACAGCTAAACCTTCAGTTATAAATACACAGATCCCACTGAGCTACTTATACAAGTCCGGATTCAGGAGTTGACGATGCAGAACTGTATGATGACAAGTACAGCAGCCAAGCTAACATAACAACTGATGCAATTAAACTGGATAAGAGAGAAACAGCTACTATGTCTGCAAATAGTCCCACTGGTCACAGGCTAGTTACAGCATATTTGAATAAATTCCTCTATGATTTGTTAGAACTGAAATGGGGGGGGGATAGCCACACCCATTTATGTTTCATGATCAATAACATTTTGGTCTATAATTTATCTGTCAACATACTTGGATAAATGGTATTGCACAATAGATGTGAAGTGTATTATATGAAAACTGACTGTCTGAGCTGGATATTGTTGGGTTTTAGTTCAAAGAAGATAAATAAGCCACAATATGGAGAATGTCTCAACCTGATTTATGTCAACAGCTCGCTTAGTCACTTCACAGCTTTACAGTTTTCCATATATGATATTTTCTGCATTGGTTCTGATTATATTATGTTAATAAATTATGCCAAATAAATAAGGAACTTGTTGAAATTATACACGTATATATTTCCTTTGGCAGTAGGTTGGATTGATTTTTTTTTTTACACTGTGGTGATAAAGCTCTGATAAATGGGCTGAAAATGGTAAAAATCAGTTTAGTGAGTCACAATTGTGAAGTGAAAAGCATTGACAGATATAGTTTCCTGCAGATGGATCCAATAATAAAAATGCTTCTAGAAAAAAAAAATTTGTTAGAAAGCGTTGACCTTTCCTTTCATTTCCTGAGCTTCAAACAGGTCTGACCTTAAGTTTATCTCAACAAAAACCCCTCCTCACAATATCAAACAAAGAAATCCTAAAGAAAGAACTAAAGCATCTGCCTCTAAGCCTGCAATACTTTATGTAAAACATCCAACATTCTTTCAGAGCGGCAAAGCCTCATACCAGCCAACAGCACATTCCAGCACCCTAATGCCAGGTGGAAGTGATTTGACGCAGGTATGCTGGTGGACAGAGTTGTTGAGGAAGAGTGTTTCTGAATACAGCACAGACAGACAGAGAGTGTACAGAGAGGGATGAGTGGCTACCTTTGGCTTGAGTCTGGGCTTAAGCTGCTCCAGTTTTTTAGCTGCAGCCTCAATGGAAGCGGCAGCCCCCAGAAGCTCAGTCTCAGCAATTACTGTAGGGTCCTCAGGGTCCACCCACTCTGAGCCTGGGGACACAGGGTCATGGGTAAGTCGAGACAAATTTTATTTATAAAATCATACTTCAGAACACCAGAAGCTGTAGAACATGCTGAACAATGAGGTCAAATCCATAAAAAGTGGAACACATAAAAAGGAGAAGAAATAAAATCAAATGCATGAAAGCACTATGTAGAATAAAAGACAAAACCAAATAAACCACATACATAATATGAAACAGAAAAGACAGGACTCTTTACAGGAAGAATATATAGAAAACTATGGATCCTTGCTTTAATCACCACTGCACTGTGTAAGTGCAGCTCGTGGAAAATGCGTTTTTGATGGATTATCCTCATTCTTTACTGACTTTTTAAGTGCCTATATAATACTAAATTTTTAACAGCTCGTGTAGGCAGACAGATGGTTTTTGGGATTATACCAAACCCTGGAGAACTCTACCCCCCTCCCATATTGTGCCTCCCTGTGTGTGTGTGTGTGTGTGCGCACGTGCACTTCAACACTCATGCTGTCTCATACTTACCTCCATCTGCAGCAGAGGAAATGAAAACAGTAGTATTAAAGGAGTGAAGCTGGGAGGCCCAGTGGGCCAATGGCTTTATTAACCCCACAGAGAAACAATTCATCCCAATATACTGCCTATTACTGCTAACACTGATATGGCTATACTGACTGGACCTGAGCCTGAGCTCCACAATACACACATTTAACCAATAGCCTGCAGGTTCTGTTCTTATAGCCTGTCTGATAGAGAATCTGTCAACAAACACCTGCCTATTGCTGAAACCAGTTTTTCTTTTTGTTTTTATAACAGTAAAGGGAATTCATTTTATTAGATAAGGAACAAGTTCAAACATTACCCATTTGTGATTTATGGTGCATGTAGTACATTATCAAACTACCATGCACTATAATTCTGCGATTGTGGTGCCTTGTTAGTGGTAATTTGTGAGTTGTAATAAACTTTGTTCCCACCTCGGCACATTTGATGTGAGAAGTGGGGAAAAAAAACAAAAAACATGGACATCTCAATGAAGGCATGTCTTTTGTTTGCTCTGTCAGAATATGTAAAGCTCATAAAAAGCTAATTTATGCTCCCTTTTACAGTTACAGGTCTGAGTGATGATTGGTCCTGACCTACTTTACTGAGCTTCAACCATTCATGTACAGTTTGGACCGAAATTGCAGCACAGCAACAACCGCGGACAATGGCATCTAGCGTTAACAGCAAGCTAGCTAGCTAACGCTAGTCCGTCCATGCATCCATTTTCTGTACCGCTTATCCTACACAGGATCGCGGGGAGCCTTGAGCCTATCCCAGGGAACTCAGAGCACGAGGCAATCGCATACACACTACAGACTATTTAGAAATGCCAATCAACCTACAACACATGTCTTTGAACTGGGGGAGGAAATCTGAGCAGCCAGAGGAAACCCCTGAAGCACGGGGAGAACATGGCAACTCCGCACACACAGGGCAGATCCCAACCCTGGAGGTGCGAGACAAATGTGCTAACTACTAAGCCACTGTGCCCCAGACTAATGTTAGCGATGACTCTGTTGTTGATGATTACCTTTTCAAATCAGTGATTAATATTGTCAATGTAATAGATTTAACCAAGTACTGTGTCTGTGTATTAATTGTTTTAAAGCCAGTATTGCTATAAACTAATTTAAAGGGGGACTTTACACGGTTCACAGTGTGCGTGGTCATGTTGATCTGACGTCACTCTGTAAACAGGGAAGGAACTGGCAGTTGAGAAATTGACGAGTTGAAATTTCAAGTCGAGGGGGAGATTTCAGTGGCTTTCACTGGTTGGAGGTGGGGAATTACAAGTTGTAACTTTGCCTCAAATGCAGCATAAGAACAGATCATGTATGTGGACGCATACATGTACGTGTGCAGTTTTGTTTCCTCACCTTTCATAGCTTCAGCAGTCTGGATAAGCTCTGTGACTGAGCTGGCTACTTTCTTTGACAGCACAGCCAGCTGCTGTCTGTGCTCTGCTGTAGGCTTCTGCAAAACCTGGAACCACATGAACATACTGTATTACTTTTCATCAGCTTAGAAAAGCAATCTGTATAAGGCAGTCACAAAAAAACAACTTAAACTCCAGCTGAGCTCTCTATGATTTTGTGTTTACAGGCATTCTATTAATCTGATCGTTCTCTGATTTCAACAGTTACAAGTTTACTCAAGCAGTCATGTACACAGTATGCTGCAATATTTTACCTTGAATAAAAGCCTTTATACCACAGCACTGTTGAATTCTTGAATCGGATTACTCAGAAGGTGCTTATTAATTTTCTAGAATAGTATGACAGACAGTAGTGCCAACTGTAATTAAAACCATAGCTTTCTTTTAATATCCTTGTCCTAATACGTTATCGTTTCTATAACAACAGCTCATTCATAGGGACTTGCATATGGCAAAGTCGACAGAAAATAATAAAGACTTGTAATAGTTAGCAAAAATGCGCTGGTGTTAGAGGAAGATAATCTACATGTGCACAAATAACTGAAATTTACTACACTTATAAGTACTGATAAAGCAATGTGTGCACTGACTCCTCTTGGAAGCAGGCAAGCATGAGTCAATTGTGCTCCAACTAACCAATAAGAAATACGAAGCATTATGGATTATGTTGCGAGAGTGAACTATGTAGAGTTCACAATAAAACAATAAAGGAAACTCTCAAGTGGTTTCAGAGAAAAAAAAATCAAGGTGTTAGAATGGCCCAGTCAATCCCCTGACTTGAATCCAATTGAACAAGATTTAAAGACAATATATTTAGAAGAATGGGCCAAAATCACACCTGAATACTGCGGCCCATTAATTTTTTCATACAGGAAGCGTCTTGAAGCGGTCATTGAAAACAAAGGCTTCTCCACTAAGTATTAAATACATTTCAGCTAGCGTGTTCAATACTTTTTTCCTGTGACATTCCTCTTTATTACACATAACTTTATTTATGGACTTTAATGTTGTGAATTCTTTATATTTCCAGGTTTCTTGAGTTAATACTGATGTCTGGTGAAAATTTCACGTGAACAGCCTCATTGGAAATATATTTACTGAAAAAAAATGCCGTGTCCAATACCGATTTCCCTCACTGCATAGTTAAACTAGGAAATGTGATTACTGACCGCAATATGCATTACTAAAACACTAGTGACAGACAGACAGACAGACAGACACACACACACACACACCCCCACACCCACACACCAGTAGGACGTGTTCAAGCAGGTCAATGTATCCGGTTGTACACTCTAGGCCATAGTGCAGGGCTTTGCTCCTCACATCCTCAGCCACATCCTGATGATGAGCAGCTTGCTGTAGGAGAAAAACACAACACTTAATAAAATACACATGAACTCTACAAAATTCAACGGAACCACCACAAGAAATCTTACACAATAAAACAAACCATCGTAAGTCATAGTCAGTCACGAGAACTCAATTAGTTGTTGAACATCTGTACTCTATTCAATCAGAATGAATGGACATGATGAAACAGAAATGAACCTAAGGCTAAATGAATAATAAAAAAAAAAGAATAAATCAATTTGTGAATATAAACTGAAGTTAAGTTCAAGGTGACCTTGAGAAGGGGAGTAAACTTAGCACTGGCCTCAAGCCTCTCATTGCATGCTTCCTTTGAAGCTGGGCAGATCAGTGCCAGAGCGGCTGAATGAAAGCTTGTGTGTAGTCTCTGTGTATTCAAATGTGCATCTGTGCACCTGGGTGTGTGTGTGTGTGTGTGTGTGTGTGTGTGTGTGTGAGATGAAGAATGTGATGGTGATTGTTGAGCGAGGGCGATTAGCACCTTGCAGGTAAGCAGCATGTCAGAGACGGCTTTGCGGCTCAGGTTCGCAGTGGCAATGACGTCCTCCTGCTGGCCAGAGTTGCCCGCTGCCACAGATTTGGCGGTGGCTACAGTGATGCCCTTGGTCATGCGGATGAGCTCTTCTGGCGTGGCAAGCTTCTCTGGAGTGTCCTTGGACTGGAAGACCTGCACAGAGGTCAATTCAGTGAATACTGGTATAAAAAACATTATACACACACGTTAGCACTTATGTTTTGTTAAGTCCAAAATTAAAATTTTACTAAAAGGTAAAATATTACACCATTTTCAACTGTATTGACACTCCTAAAAGCATTAAGAAATATTATTCTTGCTTAACTAAATGGGACGATATTTTGTGTATTTCATATTTGCATTTTTACCTGGTATTACGACAAACCCCAAGCATATGATGGGCTTGATTTTTTACAGTTAGGTCCATAAATATTTCAGCTTTGACAAAGTTATTGTTATTTTAGCCATATAATAAAATTTGACCACAAAGTGAAGACTTTCCACTTTCATTTTTACATACAAACTGGATGAATGGTGTAGGAATTACACCACTTTGATGGTGACCTGACTTTGATGGTGACATTGAGATAAAGACCAACTTGTGCCAAAATGATGGGAAGACGAGAGTATGGAGGAAGGAACTGTTTGTGATCCAAAGCAAACCACCTCATCTTATGTGTTAGCATGAATGACTGCCAACGGAACTGATTCCTTTGTATTTAATGATGACGTGACTGCTGATAAAAGCAGCATGAAAAATTCTGAAGTGTTTCTACTCAGATTCAGCCAAATGCTTCAAAACTCCTTGGACATTGCTTCAAAGTGCAGATGGACAATGACCTCAAGCATACTTCAACAGCAAAGAAGTGGAAGGTTCCTGACTTGAGGCAGTCACTGACGGCAAAGAATTTGCAACCAAGTATTTAAAAAAAAACAAAAAACATTTATGGCCACGTTAGTTTGTCCAATTACTTTTGGTCCCTTAAGGGGGGCAGGGGGGGATGGCACCACATCTATTTACACCATAATTCCTACACTATTTACTATTCTTCACTTCACTATTTAGATTTAAATACCCTCACCTTAAAGCTGAAAGTCTGAAATTTGAGCTCATATTGACTTTGTCGATGTTCAAATATTGATGGACCTGACCATATTTCCATATAAAACTCCTTTAAAAAAAAAACAAAATAACCTAAATTCATTCATTTATTTGCAGTTGCACTTGCTATAAAATAAAAAGTGACAGTCTAGATCAGTAGATGATTGTATCAGATCACTGCTATCATACACAATGTGTAGGGGGGGGGGGGGGAAGCATGACGTATAATGCTGTTATAAGAAAATCAATGCAATCAATCACACCCTGCTGAAGTTGATTTTCTTCTTATTACAGCATGCTCTTATACCATAGCAATTTGCCAACTGTTCCATGTTTAAATTATTAAGAACATGTCATAATTTTTAACCAGATACATTTAATGATGTGTAATGTTTGCAAAACAGACATCGTGTTATCTCCTATTACCACTTATCCAGTTAGAGCAGCTATAAACAGTTATTCCCTCACTAGACTCTCTTTTTTATTAATTAAGAGTTAATAAGACAAAATTAATTAGACAAAATAATGCAGCGTGTCATGGTACAGAGAAACCGCAAAATGCAAACGCCGATCCTGAAGATGGAAAATCCTTATGTCGGAAAACTGGTCCAAAGAGTCTACTTCCATAAATGTTAAATGTCTCTTCACAGAAAACGTCACGATATCACTACTACACACTTAAAATCCATTTATGTGGAGCATCCACCATATAGGTCACCGTAAATCAACTGTTACTATTCCATACCTCTGTGATATAATATTGAATATCGACTGCATATGTCTATGTAATTTGTAATAACCTCATGGATATGGCTTCAAATTCCTGATACAGCAATATTCAATAAACCAATAATCCAATAAAATATTCAATAGTCCAAAAAATTAAACCCTGGAAAATCACTGCCGGTTTGCAATTGCACAATATACGTGCATCATTTACAGCTCTTTAGCAGTGACTGCTATTGTTTGGCTTTGGTATGCACCATAAGGGTTGTTAAATGCTCTTGGTCTCCTGGGAGAACTCTGATAAGGATTAAAAGAACATTAGAGGCAAAGCTGGGCACTGAGCACTACTGGCTTCCTCCTACACTTGCTCAATCTGCCACTCTGCTACTAAGATGTGAAACAGAAGGGAGAGACAGGGGCTGAGAAGAGCAGGTGGAGAAAAGGCTCTAGAACATCACTGTGTTCCTCAATGTACCTGCAGTAAATATTACAGATATAGCTAGAGATTTATCCAAGTCCAGATCTCATCAGGGTATACCTAACTGATCCTAATTCATGGCCATATTGGAAAAAAGAAAAAAGGCATAATATTAGTTGTTTAATTAGATTTAACACAAACCAACTAGACTGACACTTCCAGCATGTAAAAGGCCCCTGTTGCTTGGAAAGATTAATCGAGTTGTGATTTCATTAAATCAGTATGAGTTGAGACACTTTAAATACCTTAAACAAATGCAAAGGCACGAATCATTTTAATAACAAACACAATATGATTCTGAAACCTGGTTATATCTCTACAATTTCATTCTATTAACCCATCACTATGACGTACCGTCAGCTCCTGTCTAATGAACTCGATGGTGGCCTCAAGAGCCCTCGTGCCACGAGTGGCTTCATCCTCCACTGCTTTGACCGTTTTCAGCAGAGATGTCACATTGGTCACCATCACCTAAGACACAATAAGAGATAAGAGCAAACAGCTTATCAGCAGTGTTTTTGAATTATATATGAGGCTAATTGAGAGGCTAATTTTGGGTACAACGTATAGCATCTTCAAACAACCCACCCACCAGCAGGGGGAGCAGGGATCAATGTTAGTCAAATGGCTCAGGAGGGAGTTAGAAAGAATGAAGCTGAAGTCTGTATTGCCCAAGAGTCGGTGCTCTTAATTCATATTGTGTAAGAACAGTTTAGTTAGAGTGCTGGCTGAAAGCATGATCCCAACAAACATTCAAAATGTGGTGAAACTGGCACTCTCAGGACAGGTTTGTTTGTCTGGTTTGCACTGAGACTTTTGTAAAGTGTATAGGAGCCACAGAGAATGTTGTGGAGGTGTCAGTATAACTGATAATAACTGGTATGAGGAAACATGCTGAAATGTGAGGCACAGCAGGTAGTGTTGCCGAGCTATAGCACCGTTTTCCTTGGTTCAATCCCCAACTAAAGTTAATGGGTCTGCATGGGTTTCTTCCAGGTTCTCTGGCTTCCTCCCACCTCCCAAAAACATTCGGACAGTGTGTGTGTGCATGTCCCATTCGGCGTGTATTCCTGCCTCACACAGAGTTCCCAGAATGAGTTTTTGAAAAATGTGTGAGCCTGACTAGAATAAATCAGTTACTGAAGATGAATGAATGGATTAAGAGAGAAAGGTACACCACAATAGAAGCCCAGAGCAGTGCCTTGAGGAATGAAAATTATTCAACCCCCACTGCAAATCAGGTTTATTGTCAATATTTACAGACTTTCAGCTGTTTGCAGTGAACAAATCAAGGAAAGCAATTGAAATAGTTCAACACAAGAAATGCTTCAAGTGGTTTCCCCAAATTCAGCTAAAAATGCAACTTATAATGACTTCTCCAGTTTCAAAATTATTCAACCCCCTGAATAGAATCCTTCACAAGAGCACAAGTATACAAAACAGGTGTTGTCTCAAGCACATCTGATGCAACTAATCAAGGGCTTCATTAGTTGCACCAGGTGTGCTTGAGCTGGAACTCATGAAAATACACACGGGGCAGAAAATACATGAAATACCTGGACAGGGCAGAAAAATGAAACTATCAATGGCTGCAAGCAGATTTCTGAGAAGGCAAGTCGTGAAAAACCCTCGAGTGACTGCAAAAGCCCTGCAGCAAGACTTGGTGGCAACAGGCACTGAGGTTTCAGTGAGCACAGTAAGGTGCATACTAAACACAGAAGGTTTCCATGCCAGAACTCCAAGACGTACACCACTACTGACCCAAAATCACATAAATAAGCTCAAAATCATATAAATAAGCCATAGAAGTTTTGGGATTCTGTTCTGTGGAGTGATGAAACAAAACTGGAACATAATGACAACGAGTCTTTATTGGTCACATATGCATTAGAGCACAGTGAAATTCTTTTCTTTGCATACTCCTGCATGTTAGGAAGTTGGGGTCAGAGCACAGGGTCAACCATGATACAGCGACCCTGAAGCAGAGAGGGTTAAGGGCCTTGCTCAAGGGCCCAACAGCTTGGTAGTGCTGGGGCTTGAACCCTTGACCTTCTGATCAGTAACCCAGAGCCTTAACCGCCAAGCCACGACTGCCCCATGTGCACATTTCGGCACGATGGATTAGCGGTATGTCGAGGAAGAAGAAAGAACTCTCTGTCCACAGTCAAGCATGTTGGTGGCTCGGTGTTGCTCTGGGGCGGCTTTGCATCCTCTGGCACTGGAAACCTGCAGCGTGTGGAAAGCAAGATGGATTCATTGAAGTACCAGGAAATCCTAGGAGAAAACGTCATGCCGTCTGAGAGGAAGCCGAAGCTTGGGCCTCATTGCACCTTCCAACAGGACAATGATCCCAAGCATACCTCAAATTCCACCAAGGTTGGTTGCAGAAGTCGTCCTGGAAGATTCTACAGGGCCATCACTCACACCTGACTTGAACAACACAGAAAATCTCTGATGGGATTTGAAGGCGATTTCAGCACGTAAACATAAGAACATTACAGAACTGGAGGGCATTGCTCATGAGGAATGGGCTAAGATTCCTCAGGAACACTGCCAGAAGCTATGCATCTCATAGCATAACAGCAAAAGGGTGTTCTACTAAGTACTAAAGATGCTTGTCATGAAGGGGTTGAATAACTTTGAAACTGGAGAAGTCATTATGAATTGTACTGCAAACAGCTGAAAGTCTATATTTTGACAATAAACCTGATTTGCAATTGAATAATTTTGATTGGAACTGTATGCTGCAAAAGGTATGAGGAGGTTCGGACCTCTCCATATGTTGTAGGAATGCAACTAGTCACAAAGGAAGCATGAATCTGATTCAGCTCATTAGAAATAAATGATAAATAAAACACCAACTGCATATGTAAAATGACTAAACAGACAAGTGGAGCCTAATAAATAAAGTATAACTTAAACTAATTTTAAAAAATGCAGGAAATATTTCTCAAACTGGTGAAAGGAGTGACACAATGTTGTTTGATATGAACATTACCCGAAGCTCTTGACCTGTATCTGCATGATTTTATACATTCCCATGCTTCCACATGATTGGCTAAATGGTCAGGTGTTCCTAATAAACTGAATGGTGAATGAACAGATAGCACATGGGTGCAATTGATGACAGTCACTCTGATCAAAGAGAGAGTTATGTCATCTTCCCAAATCCATGGCAGAGCCAAAATATTTTATGTACCTTCTGAGCTGTACATTCTCTATATGTGGTAAACTACACCACACAAGTTCCTTCAGTGTACTCTACTTGGTGAATACATTTTCAGATTCTGACTGAGAGACCGACAACGGTGAATACAGACACAGGTGATGTGCTGTGATCACATACAGCTTAGTTGGGGCCCCTGCTGTGTGGCTGATGAGAGACACACACACACACACTCTGTGATGCCCATCAGAGTAACGCAGGGCTTGAATGGTGGCCACACACTGAGACACAGCCTGAAAAGAACACACTGCACACATCCAAGATAACCAGAGACTGTCATAGTGCGCGCACACACACGTAACTGTACATTACCTTGGCAGCACTCTTTAGCTGGTACATTGAAGGGTCATCTGCTGGTTTTCCTGCTGCACACTTAGTCGCACCTATCAGTTCGGCAAGCGCTTTGGCCACATCTCTCACAGCGTTAATGAGAACCACCTGAACAAAGATGAGGAGTACAAAGAAAGGAAGTCAAGAGAGTACTTAGTCCTGTAATTAGAAACAGCTGGGGTTATGAAACAAGCTATGATACTGTGTCCCAAATTGTGCCCTTCTGTATCATTGGTGGTCTGCATATCCAAGGCTACATTAGCTTAGGTACGACACTATGACTTAATGATTGGTAAAACCCCGAGCATTATAAACCATTTAGTTACTAAAGGTGTGATTTTAAAAATACAATGAGAGTAAATGCATTGTGAGAGAAACATTGTGCGTGATAGTACAACCCCATTTCCAAAAAAGTTGGGACAGTATGGAAAATGCTCATAAAAACAAAGAGGAGTGATTTGTAAATGTACTTTGACTTGTATTTAAACAAAACATGTATAAAGACAAGGTACTTGATGTTTTACCTAATCAACTGCACAGTTTTCTGAAGGTAACCGTTTATTTTGAAATTGATGCATGCAACATGTTCCAAAAAAGTTGGGACAGGGGCGATTTAGGACTAATGGCGATGTGACAAGTTGAAATAAGAAGGTGATGTGAAACAGGTGAGGCAATCGTCTAATCATAGTATATAAGGAGCCTCCAAAAAAGGCCTAGTCCTTCAAGAGTAAGGATGGGTCTAGGCTCGACAATCTTCCAACAGATGAATCAGTGAATAATCCAACACTTTGAGAACAACATTCCCCAACGACAAATCGGTAGGATTTTGGGCATTTCACCTTCTACTGTACACAGTATAATTAAAAGATTCAAGGAATCCGGTCAAATCTCGGTGCGTAAAGCGCAAGGCCGAAAATCAGTTCCGAATACGTGTGATCTCCGATCCCTCAGACATCACTGTCTTAAAAACCGTCATGAGTCTGTAATGGATATCTTGACATGGGCTCGGGAATACTTTGGTAAACCTTTGGCAGGCAACACCATTCGCCGCTGCATCCACAGATGCAAGTTAAGGCTTTACTATGCAAAGCAGAAGCCATACATCAACACTGTCCAGAAGTGCCGCTGACTTCTCTCGGCTTGGTCTCACAGATAGTAGCACAGTGGAATCGTGTTTTGTGGTCTGATGAATCAACATTTCAAATAGATTTTGGACAAAACAGCCATCGTGTTCTCCGGGTCAAAGAGGAAAAGGACCATCCAAGCTGTTATCAGCGTCAGGTCCAAAAGCCAGCGTCTGTCATGGTATGGGGGTGTGTCAGTGCCCATGGCATGGGTAACTTGCACATCTGTGAGGGGAACATTAATGCAGAAAGATATGTACACATTTTGGAGCAACAGATGCTGCCATCCAGAGCAGGACAACGCCAAACCATATTCTGCCTGGATTACAAGAGCATGGCTTTGTAAGCAGAGAGTGCGGGTGTGAGCATCGCCTGCCTGCTGTCCTGACCTGTCTCCGATTGAGAATTGAGCATTACGAAGTGCAAAATAAGGCAACAAAGACCCCATACAGTTGCACAGCTGAATTCCGCTTGCTAAACTCTTAAGTGTTATTAAAAGAAAAGGTGATGTTACACAGTGGTAAACAGTCGAGTTTCCCAAATTTTTTGGAACGTGTTGCAGTCATCAGATTTGAAATCATATATATTTTTATATATATATATATATATATATATATATTTTTTTTTTTTCAAAAATAAATTTAATTCACATAGTAAAATATCAAATAATGTGTTAATAATGTGTTTCAATATAGTACAGGGTGAACTGTATTTTCTGTTGAATTGAATAGGTTTAATACAAAACTCATTGCAGTATGTATGCTCTATAATGTGCATAAAAACATCTCTATGGTGCTAATAAATACAAAAAATATTATACACATTTACATAAAGTTCATAAAATCAATCTGACAAAAAACTGACTAGATTAGTGGAAATTATTTTACAGTTAAAGGGATCACTGTATGAAAAAAAAGTTTTGACAATCCCTGATTTAGGCAACAGAACCAAATCACCCTGCAGCTCTTGCCTGGTTTCCCACTGAAGCTAAGCAGCTGTGAGCCTGGCCAGCCTGGATGGGAGACCTCCTGGGGAAAACTAAGTTTGCTGGTGGAAGCGGTATTAGTGAGGCCAGCAGGGGGCGCTCACCCTGTGGTCTGTATGGGGCCTAATTCCCCAGTATAGTGACAGGGACACTATACGGTAAAAACAGCACCGTCTTTCGGATGAGACGTTAAACCGAGGCCCTGATCCTCTGTGGTCATTAAAAATCCCAGGACATTTCTTGTAAAGTGTAGAGGTATAACCCTGGTGTCTTGGCAAAATTCCCCCAATGGCCCTTATCCATCATGGCCCCCCTAATAATCCCCATCTCTGAATTGACTACATCACTCTCTCCTCTCCTCTAATAGCTGGTGTGTGGTGGGCGTTCTGGCGCACTATGGCTGCCGTCACATCATCCAGGTGGATGCTACACACTGGTGGTGGTTGAGGAGATTCCCCCCTATACAACGAAAAGTGCTTTGAGTGCCAAGAAAAGCACTATATAAATCTAAAGAATAATTAATTAGAAGGACCCCAACTACTAGGGTTACAAAACAACAGTAAAGCTATGCAGACTAAACTAAAACACACCGGTCCACCCACACACCTGTGTCTCTGGATCGTCTGAGCCCATGCTGGCAGCCCCTAGTTTGACCACGTCTGTCAGCTGGGTGATGGTCTTGGCGGAGGACTGCGCAGCCTGGGCCAATTTCTCCTGGCTGGATGCTGCGCCAGCCACTAGAAGCTTGGTGTCCTCCACTAGAGCCTTTGCTGTCTTCAGAATGTTCTCCCTAATAAGTGCAAAACACACACACAAAAAAAATCCATCATTGGCATGCTTGAAACAGACAATAAAATCTTTTTTTTTTTTTTTTAAAGGACGGTTCTTTACTTGTTATTAATGGAGTCTTACCTGTGGTCTGCAAAGGACTCTTCATTTTCGGCGTTAAGCGTGCCTGCAGTGGCGAACATGATGGTGGTGTCCAGGTCAGCGATGATGCCAGAGACAGAGCTGGCAGCTGTGATACAGGCCTGGGTGCCTTTGTTACCTGCTTGGAGGGCAGACAACACCATGGACACCTGAAGGAGAGAACACCAGATTATTTAGAGTATGAGACTGGCACAGACATGTGGAAAATGAGTCAAAGGAATTTTAGAATTTGTTGATGGCACTGATTAAAGCAATCATAGTGATTTAGCACATCCTATAACCTGCATCTATCTGCAGGGGGAATGAAGCAAACATAAAGAATGATGAGAAGCAGCTGGGAGCAAAATAAGTAAAGGTGCCATCAATCAAGCAGCAGCCTCATTCTCCTAGGATGAATATTGATGGCTTTGGCACTTTGAGCATAAAAGGTCCATATATATCCACATACAGGCTGATCACAAAGCTGACAGATGAAAGTAGAGAGACAGGAAAGTGAAAATCAAATAAAAGAAAAGAAATTTTTCTGAAATAATTGAAGGGAAGCATTTGAGCAGCTCAACTGACCACCCATATTAGCCTACATTAGTGTAGCAATCATTCCAGCTTGTCGTGAGAAGCAAATTCTCCCCTGCAGTCTCATTTCATTTACTCAGCACTACACTACAGGCACAGCTGGCCACATCTGCACACACCCCTTAACACAGAAATGAAGTCAAGAATTGTTATGGTATTATACATTCAATTGTACCCATTCACAACACAATGGGCAAGAATTCGATAATTAATCTTACACGACTACAAAACCTTCAGTACAAAAGCCACGAACGAACCGAGAATGCATTGTCTACATTATAGCCCAGTGAACGAGAGCTTGTATTAATATCGCATATAAAGCCATAGGCATTGACTCCGCTTCCACTCTAAAATTCAGTAACGGTATCAGTGACAAGCAAATCCTTTGCAGCACACTAGTGGATCCATTTCCTTCACCATAATTACTGTTGCCTAGACAACTTTATTACAGACGTTAACCCATAAAAGCAAAGGCTTTTGATACGTACACCTTAATGCTCTAGATAACACATCACCCTGCATTATTATCAGTTAAAAGCAATTATCAGCTGTTGCTGTGCTTTACCACAGAAGACGGGATCAAATTTACTACCAATATTATCAGGCACAAACAAGGATTTACTTAATTGCTATGACCAAGTTCTTTCAGAGGCAAACGGCATGGTCACCGTTCACTGAAAACACCTCTGAAATTTCTTAAAGGTTTAGTAAGTGATTGCAGTAGAAATTTGCTTTTAAAACTCACAATACAGCCCCTTCATTCAGTATTTCCTCCAATGCCATAAACAATTAGGTGAAATCTAATGAGATACTGATAAACAGACTAGTGTACTGAATAAATTAGGGAATGACTTAAAGGAATAGTCAATGTTAGTGTTCCCGCCAAAAAGGTGCACAGGTCTGACTCCTGGTGCAAGAGGGGGAGCTTTCTAACATGAAAGACAATACAATTGGAAATTTTACTGTTATTTGATATTAAACACACACACACAGGCCAATCCTAGGAGGCAAATCCTCACCACAAACATACATGGGTACATTTGGAATTAGCACACTAGCAGAAAAAAGAAAAAAAAAAAATCCTTTGTATATTCTGCACTCGAAGCATGGCTTTCACAATTATATGTAATATGCAGGCAGGAGGCAGATACGGAGGACACCAACAGTCATAATCCATAGGCTCTAATGTCTCTTTTCTGTGGTGGTCTCAACATTGCCAAGATGTCTACGCATATTGTGTAAGGTGTTTGGTGATCGCTTCTTCTCTCTCTCTCGCTCCTTCTCTCTCACGCGCTCCCACTCTCTAGCTGTTTACCAGTCATTCCAGACAAACCATGATGGAACTGATACCTTTCTAAACCTAATTCAGCCCCTCCCTCTTTCATACAAAGCTACTCTCTGCTGGCTAAACACAACATCTCTGCTAATAGCTGCAATCCATCTCTTCCATATATGGTCATCTCTCAAAAAGTCACGCAAAAAGAAAGATACACCACAACAGCACTCACTGCACCATTTAATCTTTTGTTTACTTCCAGATTCCAAACCTGGAAATGTGATGCTTCCTTGTCCTAATTGGTTGGATGTGCACATACAGGTGCATCTCAAAAAATGTTTTCTCCATAATTTAATTCAAAAAGTAGAACTTTCATATATTCTAGACTCATGACGCATAGAGTAAAATGTTTTAATCTTGATGATCACGGCTTACAGCTCATGAAAATCCAGTATTCCAGTAAAAATCTAGTATTCTAATTTTCTGAGATGCACCTGTAATTGGACTTTATTATTTTTATTATTATTATTTTTTTTTTTTTTTACAGAACCTGGGTTGACACAGAACCCAGAGCTTTTATTCTGAGCAGATATTTAATTCACAGCTGTCACAATGTAAGAAGAACTGCGCCAAATGTTACTGAAATGTTTTGCTAATCCTACCTTTAATGCCAAACATCTCAAGGTTGCAAAATTAAATGCCAATAAACTCAAATGCAGTGATATCAGTTCATCTCTACAGTAATGTTACTTGTGGCACACCAAAATTCCAACCTCAAACCCCATACTGCACTTATTTGATGGTTCCTTGACTTGAATTAATTCATCCCACTGGTTTTCAGTCTGCTTTAACAAGACACAGATGTGTGGTCACTGTTCAACACAAACACTGTTCAGCCCTATAAAAGACTAGTGACAACACTGAACAGATGGCCTTCTTTCCTGAAACAGCAAAGCAGACTACAGTGAAATACAGGCTCATAAAGTAGACATAAACTCCCCTTCTCAATGTGATTTACTACATTCAATGTAAAGTACAAAAGTCTCGGTGAAAGTGGTGCAAAAGGAATGGTGGAGGATGGAAACGAGAGCTATCAGACCTACCTTTTCGGTGACAGCTCGTGCACATTCGATCAGCTCTCTCTTGGTGAAGCTGTCTGTGGGACTCATCTGGAGTGCGCCAGCCTTCTGCACCAGGTAGATACAGCCATGACCGAGCTCCTGCACACGGCTTTTTATCTGCACGCCAACCTGGAGAGGAGCAGAGACGGGTGGCACAGTGAGACCCTGACCAAGTGTACATGCTCAATCCTTCGATCCTAGACTGCTTTGGTTCTTCACATAAAGGCCGATGGGTGAATAATGAAAAGACGGCTAGAGCTGGTGAGTGGGCTGGATGGCACTACACCTTTAGTTTCCTGACACATAGATCCATGGGTAGGTGGTGCTTCATTACCACCTCACCAGAGGCTTTTAAAGCTAGTGGGGGTGCACAGTCACTATGGTAACAGCAGCAGCTGCTTATGTAAAGGCTATTGAGGAGAGTGTGTGGCTCGCAGACACTGGATGCACACACTGGTTTAAAATATACATAATCAAATTGTGATGCATCACTGGCACATCAACTTTACTCTTGATGATAAAGAAATGAACAAAATATGTATGAACATTTGAAAAAAAAAATGCCTAATTGTGGTTTATGGTGTTATATCCAGACAGCATATTATTTGCTTAACCCATTCCATATGTAAAGTTGGAATCTGTTTTTGGAGTACAGCCAGCTGTGCTTCTTGCTTACATGATCTCTGCACTGTATGCATTATCTGCAGCACATGATTATATAATCTGTGTGTTTAAATATGTGCCTCCTGTCCACCCCACCCTACCCCACTCCACTCTTTCCACCCCACTGGTCTGTTGATGACAGACCATCTCTCCAAACTGATCCTCACCTCCTCCGGCTCAGCTGTGGCGGCTGCCAGGCGTCCTTGTTGTGCCAGCTGGATGTAGTCCACAGTCACCTGAGACGCCAGGCCACCCAGCTCCTCCTGGCACGTCACAGACTTAGTCATCTGGAACAGATCACTGTATCAGTGTCCTGTACGTACCTACACTTTTACACCTACACAATCTATACATGTCCATTTTTTTCTACTTACATCAGCTGTTACAGAAAGGCTTGAATACTCAGAGGAATTATCAGAACATATGTACAGTATATGTATACAAGTGTTTAGGAAAGACAGCTGAGAGCATCGGGAGCCGAACGTAATGACGGACTATTTACCATCTCTTGTGCAGTGATAGCGATAGCCTTGGAGAATTTCACCATGGTGGTCTGGTAATCCACAAATGTGCCGTCCGGTTCCGGTGGAGTTCCCTCATCCATCTGAGAGAAATAAAAAATAAATAAATAACACGCAACAAGCTTGATTTCAGCAGAGTTCTCTCACAAAGCAGGCCTTACTGAAACACGAATATGCTGCTCCTCTTAATTACGGTGTTTGCGAAAAATGGGTGTAAAATGAATCTGCAACTATGTTTCAATTGTTGCCAACATCCATCGTGTGTCTTCTTGACAATATAATGAAAGAGTGCAGACACACATAAAGGAGATGAACGGTGGAGTAGGATCAAACGGAGGATAATAATGAGCTCCATGGAGGGATACAGCCGCAGCGACAGTCCCGGTGTGAATGAATGACAGCTGGAGACACTCGGGCTCTCAATGTGAAAAGCCTCCCGCAGATTTCTAATAACAGCTGCTGAAAGGACCTTCTTCCAAGCATCCGCAACCAGAATCGCTCTCTTGGCACAGAGAAAGAACCAGGCTGCTAGCATAACGTGCAAATACTGCTTTCATATTTCTACTATACAGTAGGGTATGTATATCTATTATCAAGTACTATTTCTCAGTTAATAAATCACCAATATGCCATAATTTAGCCATTTGAAAAATCCTAATGACATTCAAACACTAAACTTCCTATCCTTATTTTTAAATCTCGGTAAAGGGTTCACTATTGTAGTTTCAGATACTGTTTTAACTATGCTAATTGCTTTATATTATATTATTGCTTATATTAGAACAACATTTGTGATATATACTGTACATTAGTAAACATACAAACACCTGCTTTTTGAATTTTTATTTCATAAGTTGTTTGGACCCTACAGTATGACCCAGTATGTTAATAGAGTGTATGCTGCATTTTAGCAAGAGGGCCTTTCCATCGGTTTCATTTTTGTAATACTGAAGTGTGTAGTTGCGTACGAAAGGAGTTCTGAAAGATCATGTTATCTTTTGGTTGTCTGCTCACCCGTCCCATGGCCTCAGCGATGGACTCCACCATGCCTCCTACCATCCCTCCCTCACTTGCTGCCTCATTCAGTGTCACCATGATGTCATCTACTGCTTCCTTCATCAGCTGCGCTGCCTCGGCTATTGCATCATGGGTATGGGCTGCCTGTATGAAGATGGTGTGTGTGTGTACCAGTTAATGTACATGGTCGATCAGCTGATTACCACAAAACCTACCCCATATTAAACATCACACTTAAGTGCAAGGAAGAGCTATGCAGAAATACATACATGGACAGGTACACATAATGTCACTCATTTATACAGAATGCACTAAATAACTATACGAGATATAGTCGCAATAAACAATATCAGATTCAACCGCTGTAAAATAAAACCCTAAGCATTAAGGCTGCACAATATATCGTATGTTAATCATCACCACAATATTTACCAGTGTTGGGGAAGCTACTTTGAAGATAGTCATAGTTTGAAGTAGTATGTTAACAGTCATGCTAGCCTTTTAAAAATAGTAGTTAGCAACACTATAAGTTACTTACAAAAAGTAGCTAACTACACTGCAGCTACTTAAATGGGCAACATTTTAGTATGCCATGATTGTGAATCAGCTTATGAATAACTGAATAGTTTTGCATACAGGAATTAAAACACAATTTAAAAATAATTCAGGACAATTATGCAATTATAATGTACACAATTACAACAGTGTTTACCTCTATAGGAGTCCTTAAATTTGTGCTTGAACTCTCAGACATCGTATTAAATTGAAATTGTATAAAATTATTGATACTTCTGATAAGCCAAGAATAATACAACATTATTATTATTATTATTATTATTATTATTATTATTTATTTTTATTTTTTATTATCATCCAAAGATCAATTAATTAATCATGGAAATAATAATAAATAAGCTGACAGGAACTTTTCCCTCTTGCTGCTCCCTTAAACGAGATGTTGAGAATTACAATCAGACAGTTGTATTTAGAACATAAAATAATTCCCACGGCATGCACTGAAACTTGTTGATTTTTTTTTTTATTTTACTTTATTTGTAAGTAAATGTAAACACTGTGTTGCCTGTTAACAACAAAGCACCAGTAATATTACTTTGTATCAGAGAATAAACTCCAGTGTTAATTGATTATAATATTATCATTTACCCGCCCCATACATCACGTAACAAACTGTGGTTGGTCGCTTTGCATGTGTATCAGACGTTCTCTTCCAATCCATGTGAGCTACAATGAGGCTCTTAATTCCTGTGACGCAAGCGTGCACCGCAGATATGCATTGAAGCACACCGTTATAATTGGACAAAATACCTAGTGATTGGTCACGCTACATCACTATCGTTGGAAAAAGTAACTCATTACTGGAAAAGCTACATTATTTTTAAAAGTAGTGGCGCTACTGTCACGCTACTAAAAAAATGTGGTTAAGTTATTAGCGTTATTATTACTTTTAGTTACTCCCAAACACTGATGCTGACTTTTAAATACTACATTCGCAAGAGCCTACAATATGTAAATAAGCAATGTAAGAAACTACCATTCTGCTGTATTATTTGGGCTCTGTGATGATTCTGACCAATCACAGAGGATCCAGATAGGTCAGGGGTGTCAAATCAAGTGAATTTAGAGTCTGTGCTCTAAATAAAAAAAACCTCTTGTGGACTGTAATTGAATTAAAAGACTTGAGAAAATGCTAGTCTCTTTTATTCCACTAAGGAGAAAAACAAAGCAATACTCTCAGGGCCATAAGCTCAGCTACTGACAAAATATGCTAATGATATGTAATGTTTATGTTTCTCCATTTCTAAAAGAACCAATTTAGGGGTTTCACAGCAAAAGGGCTCAATAGTTATTCTATCACAACTTTTATGGTTTTCATTTTGGTTTATTATCCTTTCAGATAAATGCAGATAAATGAACACGTTTAAGAGGAGGTGATGATGTGATATCGACCTATTAAACAGATTTTATTTTTTTTCGTCCATTCCACTTGACATAGCAATGTGCAAAGTGTCCTGTTACCTAAAATGAGCGACACGCCGAAATAGATTTTCTGGAAAATTTGGCATATGGACATTCCACAGATTAATAGTTCCAGCTTCATATTTTTCTTCTCATAGTACTCAATGCTCTCTACATGCTGTGCATCTCTGTATGATGAGAAATAAAGCTCTGTTTTACCTTAGGATTTCCTCCACCCTCTTTGGCTGCGTAGAGCATCTGCAGTGCAGACTCGGCAAGGGTCTTGGTCTGGTCCAGGATGTTCATCTGCTGCTGGTGGTCCATGTGCTTAGAGGCCAGTCCCACTGAAGCCACGATGAATGGCTCAAAGTAGCTAGCCAGCTGACTCACCTGTGAGAGGATGGAAACTAAGCAAATCAAAGCTAGTCACAGCCAGAGAGGTGTACTGCTGATTTAAGCCTAATGCTCTTTTATTGGAACAGTGTGGTTGGGCTAATCTAGAATAAATTGCAATGTATAACACAATGATGTATACCACAGGAGACATTTGCTATGTGAAAAGGCCAGTGTGTATATGTGCAAGTGTGTGTGACCTTGTGTCCAAGCTGTGCGGCCTCCCCACGGGCTGCGGTGGAGATGGGTTCAATCAGATGGCCGATTTCCTGCACGGCCGAGGTCACCTGCTCCTGCACAGCCTGCACAATCACCAATACAGCCACATTAGCTAGAATGCTGGCACTGTCCCAAATCAACAAAGCTGCTACAACACCTGCTCATCAGCAGAAGGACAACTCCATACCCAGTGAATAGGAGGAATATTTCCAGCACCTGATCATGTGGAAACAAACACTTATAGGCAGATGACATACAGACTGATGCATTTTAGCACCTCTAATGAGATGTCGTCTCTGCATGGCAGACTCTGGCCCACGGCAGCTAAGGAGGCTTGCTCTATGTCTCGGATGCACTTGTTGATGCTGTCGATGCTGTGATCACACTCCCGCTGACCTGGAGCCTTGTCCCTGTAGCAACATAAAGAGGGAGATGGTGCTGACTCTTGCCTTTCGTACTATTCCATCAAGACATTAGATACATTACAGTTGCAAAAAGTAAGGGAATTAGTGCAGACGCAACCATTTCTAAGCACCCACTCAAATACACACACTAATATGCACCCATTGGCTGTGCGCCAATTGCAATTGGATGTATTGGAAGGACAATGGAGCTGGAGGGCAGCCAAGTGGTCACAGATCCCTTCTGCTGATACTGATCCTGTTGAGCAGGCTGTTGGCTGAGAGCACACCCTTATAGACTGGTATCTGATCTCAAATCAGCCTGTCTACATGCACAAAAGACATTAACATGGACTACTGCCTGATCTCAAATCAGCTCTATGTGCACAAGAAACATTAACATGGACTACTGCCTGATCTCAAATCAGTTCACTCAATCCACTAAATCTCCAAAGGCATACCATGAACATAGAAACACTGAGCACCACTGCACAGCTCTGTGCAATTTGACTAAGGCAGCTATTTAGCTGTGACTATGGAGATAAACATCGACTGTTGGACAATCGTATTCTTTTAAGAGAAACATAAACGATGCGTCACACCACAATATAGAATATTAGGTGCTTTATGCATAAAATGGCACAAAATAAGAGCTTATCCGACACAGTTTTACAGTTGCCTGCGGCCCCCGCAGTACTATTGAGAGTACTGTAATAATATATGGAAGCCATTGCATCTGCCAGTGAAAACAGCAAATCTTAACTAAACAAAAATGACAAACAGCAAAAAAAAAAAAAAGATGTGGTGAATTGCTATTATATGTTTTCCACAGTCCACGGAAACTCACAACTGAGAAACAGATTACAGTGAAACTGAAATGTAAAGACTGATATTCCACATCAGAGTAAAATGGAAAGAAAGTCATAACACGAAAGTCACAACACAGTGTACATGTATGATTCACCCACACACACACTGTATATCTATATCTTATGGAACATTTCTATTTTTTGCTGATTCCTAAAATATGCAAGCTTCTACAGCAAGCTTCTACATTGTAAGTATGACAATGCATGAATGATTTCTTCCACCACTCTTTCACTCTGGCTGACAGTGGGAAGGGGGAATTAGAGCAACCCTGAGTTTCTATATAAAGCCTACTCAAATGTACGTTTCCCCCTCATTTCCTCCCAATTTGGTTATTTAATTAAAAACGAATTTATTTATTTATAAAGTACCGATTCACATTGTACTGCACATGAAACAACATGGTACAAGAAATAAAACAGCGGCCATAATATCATATAAATTAATAAAACATTAAACAATAAAACACAAAAACAGCAATATATACAAATAGCACCAAGCGAGCCTGTGCAAATGCCACAGCATACATGTTTTAAGACTATATTTAAATTCTTGAACAGTAGGGGGTTTGGTACACTGTATCAGAGTCCAGGGGTGCAGACAGCACTTCTCGGTCACCCTTGAGTTTTAACTGTGATCTTGTGAGGTAGATCTCATGGATCTTTGCGCATTCAAAAGTGACTGGAATTCAACAAAGAGGGACCACAGACCATGAAGAGCTTTAAAAAAAAATAATAACGCAAATTCCAACACATTAACTAGTTCCCCCCTACACAACAGCTACCAAACACTACATCTTTTCAAACTGCTGCTTATGCTATATCAATTATTCAGCAGAACACACCCAGAAGAAAGCACTATTTACCCTCTGAGCTTACAGACACCCACAATTGGATAGTGTCAGTGATTGACAGGGGAGAGCCAACTTTGCTCTTTCGTACCTTTGGCCACAGATATATTTGTATTAGTATACAGTGTATTTGATCCATGACTGTGAGGATCTAAACCTCAAGGACTGCAAGTGTCAGCATGAAGAAATAACTTTGATCTCTGTGATTTCCATGGTGAAAAAAAAAAATGGAGAAAAGTGCACAAACCTGATGGCGGTGATGAGGCTCTTAATGGAGTCCGACACGGTGCGAGAATGGCCTGCCAAGACTGACCATGTAGGTGGGTCTTTAGGGTTGAGGATGAGAGAGCGAGCACTTTTCAACAGCTGGGTGGAGCTGTCCAGCATAGAACGAGCCGAGCGCAGGATTGGCTCCTGAGCTGCCGAGCCCTGGAAAGGAAGGATATACAAACAAACAACAAATTAAATAATTCAAAGATTATTTTGCTCCACCACTTAAGTCCACACACATTTCCTGGACAGTTTTTAGCAAAACTCGGATCACGTTCAGGGTTAATTCCTATAAAGAGTCACCAAAGGAAAAAAAAAAAAAACAAACAAACAAAAAAAAAACTTTAATTTAAATTTTTTTTAAAAAAAATACACGAATACCAACTGAAACTACACATCTAAAAGTCTAAAGTCAGTTGCTCTTAGATATTCACACAACTCCATGTTTTCTAGATCCTCCACCGACAACCTCTACCTCAACAGGCTCGCCGCCAAACTGTGGTGATAAACCTTGTAAAAGCAGAGGAAGTGTGTTTTACAAACACTGTAAAAATGAAGACGACCGCAATTTCACCTTGAGTAATTCCCTGACTACGAAAAGGAAGTGGCTCATCAAACTACTGCTGCCTTGTTCTTCTGAAACTGAGAGCAGCCACTTTGCTTTGGCACAGGATTAAAGGTAATAGATCAAAGGTACTCAAGTCACCTACTTATTCATAAAGGCTATGGGAGCAGTCAGAAAGGCCATTTTATAGTGCATTCTCAACAGAAATCAACAGACAAAGGAGCAGTCTGAGGCTAAGAGCTAGCAAGGACCTGCTGTAATTTTCATGAGAAAATGCTCTTTAAAAAAGGCAGCTTTCAGTAACACACCATAAATAAGGCATCTGATGTGCTACTGGATGACATTATCTCACCTCGTTGCTTATCTGAGCAGGAATGCTGGCGAACTCTGGGTTAGAAGCAAATGTGGCGAGATTCTCCACTGCCTGTATGAGGGGGGCCGTGGCAACACGACATTTTTCGCGGTTCTCATCGGAAAAATCTCCATCCAGGGCCTTTGAGAAGGGGCAGGGGGGATGGACAAAAAAAAATCCCCTCCACATTTTATTACCAATAACAATATTTTACTTGCAAAACTAGAAAAGCAAATGCATCATTCACTATTACTACTATAGTTAATTAAAAAAAAAGAAGAAAAAAAAAAAGCACTAACTCTAATCTTACCTTAATAGTTTTGACAAGGTTAGCCGTGGTGTTGGCCACTTCTTTGGCTGACTGCACAAAATGTCTCCTGGCGACAGGATTAGCGGTTTTGGATGACGCTAGACGACAGGCATTGCAGAGAGCTGAAGTGTGCTTGGCTACAATCGTGGCTGCTGACAGAACCTATTCAGGGAAATATAACCATGAAAAACACATTTTATCTGCTTTGTCTAGTAAGGGTCACAAAATTGTTCATTTAAGATCTCAATATATAACACACACACAAAATTTGCTGCAACGGCAATACATTGCCCAGTTCTGGTTACTGGGAAAATTGACTATGGCTAAAAAATAAAAAGGCACATTAATAATTAATACTAATGGAAAGAAACAAGTGTCCTCAAAATTATTCTCAGTAAATTTTTTTTTTTTTTTTTTTTTTTTAAATCAGCAAGTTGTTAGCCAAAGTGTCAGCTATGAGATGTGGTTTTCCATCCTCTTAATGCATGTAAAAGACTGTTTGAGTCTGGCTATTTTTTGAGTCAGGTACAGTTACAGCATTGAGGCTTGTCACACCACAATGAAATGCATTGTTTAAACATATCTATATACTAAATTAATAATATTCATTTTGTGAAAGGAGTATTTTTTTTGGTTGTTCAACCTAATTGTTCACCAGGCAAATAAGAAAGGAAAAAAAACCCCCACAAAACTTGCTTGTTCCAGGCACCCATGCTACTGATCTGTCCACCCCTGTAATCTATTAAAAAGGCAGGGGGTTAAAACTAAAGGCTAATTTGTCACCTGGGAGGGACTACTTGCAGGGTCTACCAGGCTCTGACATGCCATCTGAATGGCCTGGTTAGCTTTGGCGAACTGGATGGGGTCCACCAATCCCTGATGGCCTGACTGACTGTTAGGATCTGACACACCCACCAGATATGATGCCTACAGACCAGAGAAAGAGAAAAATTAGGTTGAGTGTTGATTTTCTCTGAACCGTAATAATGTTTTATGCACTAATGGTTTGAGAAAGGTGTTAATAAGTACAGAAGGTTTTTCCACAATTTTTATAAAGCAAATCAAGTCATAATCAGAAAATGAGAATATTCACAAGATATTATTTATATATATATATATATATATATATATATATATATATATATATATATATATATATATATATATATATACACACACACACACACACACACACACACATATATATATAGTTTATTAATAATTATTGCAATAATTGTTTTACATAAAAGCCTGTAATATGCAAATTAGCACTGTAAAAAACACTGTTTTGTTCTGTGAGAAACTCATTGAGTTTTCATTTTTTTTTTTTTTTTTTTTTTTTAAACCATAGCATTGTCATGACCCAAACAGGGCAGAACAATTCATTTTGATCCAAGGAACCCAGGTCAGTCTAACTGTGACACATCATGGGTACACTAATTTATATTCGCGCAGCCCTAGAATACCAAAATAATGCAGTCTTCCCAGTGTAAAGAACTTACTGTAGGAAAAATTTAACTGGAACACAGATCATCTAAATTTGCGTAGCTCCTTTAGAGTCTTTTAAAAATATTCAGCTGTCTTTGGTCTCTAATTATATGAATGCTTATGCAAGAACGTAACCAAATAGTTGTGTGAAGGTAATCAGGAAATGTGGATCAGATACATCAGACAGTCTTTTTAACGCCAGACAAAAGAATGACGAGCTTTTTTGGTGCACTCACCTGGCCGGCTGCCTCGGTCAGTCCACACAGTGCTTTGGATGCCACACCCACACACTCCCCAAAGGCCGGAACGTCTCCTGTCTTACAGTGTTGCGAAATACCTGCCATGGACTCTCCCAGCACCTGATATACACAACAAGGTATATAGGTCTCTACTCCTTACAGTATGTATAGTGCAAGATACCCTTATTTTACACAGTGTCAATGCAATATAGAAGTTTTTACCTTGGAGTTCTCCATTACACTCTCAATGCAATCAAAGTAGGAGAGATCACTGACAGGTTCATTGGGGTTATCTAGCATTCCTCTAACCGCCTGAAGAAAGAGAACAGAGCAAAAGATATCACAGGGATGTTGAGATGATGACTCATTTCTGTCCCTACTGAGTCTAGTGATCAAATGGCTAATATTTCAATATCCCTCAATATTGCAAGGAATTTGAGCTCTAGGTTCCATGAGTCAATATGACAGCCACAACCAGATGAATAATCCAGCAGGGGTCACTATAAAGAAAAAAAGAACACTGTGTGTGTGTGTGCGTGTGTGTGTGTGCGTGTGTGTGTGTGTGTGTGTATGAGGGATGATATAACAATACATTATTCAAAATGAACCTATTATGTGTTCTAAGCAGATATGCTTACAGATATGAATAGCACATATTAGACACATGAGCAAGCAGTCATATTTGAAGCTTGTGGGACATAAAAGATGACACTGATTAACGCACAGATGCATTGGCAGTTTAAATTCAGCTACTAGTTTGTTCCTGTCCTGGGAAATAGAACCAACTAAATTTGTTAAAAAATATCACGCACTGATACAAACAAAAATAATAACAGTGAGTGAGATTTAAAAAATTGTCCCGGACACATCCCTAGTTGAGATGAATTATGAACTTGAGTGCATAAAAAAGTAATTTTTTTTTTGTTTTAAAGGTTATGTTTAAATATAAATCGGATATTTGTTGCCCCAAACAGATACAGGATGCAGCTACAGGCATCATTTTGCATCTCTGTGGTGCTCATATAAAACACGAGGTTGAAATGTATTTGCTAACCTCTAGCTCACGTAAAGCATTATCACACTCCTTCTGGCCAGGTGCCTGCTGAGTACACAGCGTGATGAGCTGGTTAATGCTCTCAGTAACAGCTCTGAAACACATTGCACATAGCATATTATAAAAAACACACCACATTTCCAGAAATAAGCACTACAAAGCTCTCAGTTGTGCTATGCCGACACCAACTGATCCTCATAAGTCTTACTGATCTTTAAATTTGTACTTCCTCATGCATTGCTATAACTCAAGTCCAACACACACGCACAGATCTACGTGCATGAATCTTATCCTCCATTTCCCTCATTAAGGAGAGAGAAATCAATAAAGCAGAAAGCCCAGTGGTGCATCTGTCTCTCTCGTCCACCTGAGGCAATTTCACACCCTCGGGCAGTGAAACAGGCTCAGATGCTGCACACTTGGCTCCAGATAGAACACACTCCTCATTTCCAAATTCTCCTTTTGTACTTAAAAGTATAAAGGCCTTGTGGTTTTTGCCACTTTTGACTAGATTTCACTGGCTCTCGCCATCGGGTTGGAAAGTTTATGATGATGATGATGCACATAACTGCCAACTACAATCCACTTACCTTGCTGCAGCTGCGAGAAGATTCTTGGCATTAGCAGCTCCAGGATCCACAGACAGCGATTTGGCAGCCAGCAGCAGCTTGCTGGAGGCCATTGAGATGTTCTTCAGATTGCCAATCACCTGCATTTGGTCATCTTTGGACTGAAAAGTAAAAGAAAAAGTAATCACAAATATTCAGCTCACATGATAGTATGCTTTTTTTTGGGCAGTGTGGTGAAATAGCAAAGACAACACAGTAGGGAATGGTTTCCCTGGAAAGAAATACTAGTAAACAGGTTTTAAACGTGCAGGCCATTGATGTTTTTTTTAAATTGATGAATTCTGAGCATCTTCAGTGGTGCTATACTGAAACAAAACTGTCTACATTAAGCACTGCGTAGCAGCACAAGTTCATGTTTATTATTATTAGACTGTGCTGCCAGTCCTCTCCTCCCTCCCCATCCCTCACTCACTCTTATTGGGCATGTCATGCTCCATCACCCTTCTTCCCCAACCCATCTCTCCAAATTAATGAGCAAAATAAGCAGAACAAGAACATCATCAAGGGTTCACTGATGGAGTGTCTCCTGTGCTCCCGGGGATGATCGTGTGCCTAAATGAATTAAACGAGGAGGTCTAATTAAGAAATGAATCTAAAACATTTCACAGCTGCTTAATACCACTTTGAGCCTCAGTGAATCAATTTATTTGAAGATCTTCATGATCTATAATTTGTTTATGATAATATATTAGTTTTTTTTTTTTTTTTTTTTTACATGAATGCCCAACACTTTCCTGACCCGTGTCTGGCACGAAAATTTAACAAAATTTGCTTGTACCATTATTGCAGGTTTGAAAGGTGGACTGTCTAGGACCTGGACCAAAATAAACAAAAGCAACTGCAGAAGATTAGGCAAAAGTGGACTCCCTGCTGTGGAAATTTTATTGTTAATAACGGTCCAGATTTTTGGTACATTTGCTTCAGAATTTACTTGAATGTAACTAGACATTATAAAAGTGTCAGAGCACACTTTTATATTATAAAATATGCCATTAATGTGTGTAATTTGTTATGAAGTTATGAATTATATTCTAAAAATCACACACGAGTAACCACAGAGAATAAACCTGACAGTTACACTTGATGCCTTTTAACTATGAAATAGTCTTTATAAGTTAATGTAGCATGAAAGCCAGCTGTTCTGTTTGAGGTCACTGGCTCGTTCCAGGCAGAAATGGGTCGTGCACTATTAGACTTGTACCTGAGTGTGTCCAGCCATCTCAATGCCGGCGTCCAGGAACTCGTCAAAGTCCTGACTGAATTTTCCAGAGGCCACAGCAAGCTGGCTGCTGGTGCCGCGTGTTGAGTGCACCACTTCTCCAGCAGAATGGTTCAGCTCAGCAGCTGTGTGGTTCAGGTCAGTTTGAGCCTCCTGGAATGACTTGGAGCATGGAGGCAACTGCACAGAGACACAGAGGCTGAAACAGTGCTGTGGTGAAGATATGTAACAGGAGACTCCTACTCCTATAACCCCCCCCCCCCCCAAACATGTGTATAGTGTTCCCGTTAAACCAAGACATTAATTTCCAGTACTTCCTCTCCGATGGAAATGTATTATGTCTACCAATATAGACCATTATGTGTGTTTTCTCTGTGGACTTTACACAAATACAAGCTCAATGTCAAATAATTCTGCAGAGTGTACTTTACAAACTCCTGTGGGCTTGCTTTTATGAATGATTTTCATTTAATCATGTAGCCATATGCTGTACTCCCTGCTTCTTTCCTGTGGGTTCTCTGGTTTTCCTCAAATTGCCCAACAACGTCAGTAGGTGGACTGTCCACACTAAATTGCTCCCTAGGTTTCGCCGAGTGGGAGAACCAGAACCAGTGGATGGGACACCAATCCATCACAGAGCACCATGCATGCACACACATTCACACACTCATTCACACCGGGGCAATTTACCATAGCCAGTCCACCTACTGCCATGTTTTGGAAAGGGGGAGGTAACTGGAGAACACAGAGGAAACCCTGGAGCTGTGGGACGGCACCGTTACCTACTGCTCCCTGTACCACCCAAACATATCGTGATGCTCTGTACTTTCTCCCCTATGAAATTCTGACAATTGGTAGGCCTATATTGTAAAATATATTTGTACAAATATTAACATATTAAAACATCCATCCAACCATTTTTTTCCATTACTGCTTATCCTACACAGGGTTGCGAGGAGGCTGGAGCCTATCTCAGGGAACTCTGGGACCAAGGCAGGGGACACCCTGGACGTAGTGCCAACCCATCACAGGGCACAATCACACACACATTCATACACTACAAGCAATTTGCAAACGCCAATCAGCCTACAACACGTGTCTTTGGATAGGGGAAGGAAACAGGACTACCAAGAGGAAACCCCTGAAGCACAGTTACAAGGCAAACATGCTAACCACTAAGCCACAACGCCCAAATACAACCCCCCCCCTCCATTTTAAACATGTATTTATTAAAATATAGATACTTTGCCTACTTCAATGTTATTGATATGATTTCCTGTTTCCAGCACAACCACAATAGAACAAATGATGCCACAACATTAAAAGAAAATCCAAAGAAAATCAAACAACTGGTCAACAGATTCAATACTATATTGTCATACTCAAAGGGTTACATCAGTTCTTAAAACACCACCAGACATCAGTTCTTCAGAGTGTCTGACTTTTGCATGGGTTGGATTAGGCCAGTAAAGTGAGCTAATGAATTATCAGTGATAACAAATGTGTTTCAGATAAAACAATAAAGACTCACATTTTCCACCAGAAGTTTCTTGCTGGCTTCTCCAATGCTCCTCAGAGCCATGTCTACGTCTTTCTGTCCCGGCAAACAGTTTACACAGTTATTCAGAGAGTGAGACACAGCCTTTGCTACCTGAAACACACACACACACACACACACACACACACACACACACAGTTATTGTTCTGACAGTACACCATTGCATCCTAACAGCTCTATGCCCTAAGGGGAAGAATCTAAAATGCTAATCAGACCCAGAGCAGAGCAATTCATGTTTCTTAATTTATGCCACTGTCATATACATATGCCAAACAATATGTTTATCTCCCAAAGGTGCCACCGCAAATCAGGAGAAAATGTTGCAGCATTCCAGATATCAGGTCTCAGAGTGCAGAGTAGCTAATAGACAACAACTTGATTAACAGGGCATAATTGCACTGAAATAGGGCAGTGTGCTACTTTCCAAATACTACTGAGAAGTGAGAGAGAGTATAACCAAGAAAGAGAACAAGACAGGAGTGAGAGTCAAATCGAGGCAGTGGAATGCAGGACATTTCCTCAAAAAACAAAAAAAACCAAAAAAAAAAACCCCAAAATCTTTCCCCCCCTCACTTGACCTGTATAAGGCGAAAGTTTTCAGAATTTCATAATAGGCAAGACGTTATAGCAGAAATGCTTAAATAAAAACAAACAAAAAAAACACCAGGGCTGAAGCAGTGAAGACTGAGTATGATATTTGACCTGCGCTAGTCTCTGTTGGCTCTCTGCGTCTCCAGGGCACACCAGGGCCTGCTGGGCCTCGTGGATTAGCATGGTCGAGCCCTCCATTACATGACTGGCTGAATCCAACATGGCGGCTGCAGACTGCCTCTCCGCATTGCACGCAGCCACTCCACGTGCAGCCTGCGCCAGAGTTCGCAGAGCCTGGGCCGTCTCCCTTGCGGCCACACCTGAACACACACGCATAAATTCCATCATTATACTTAATGTTCCCCAATTTTCTACCACTACCCCAGAACACTTAAGAGATTTCATTCCTTGTAACAGTTTTGTTTTTCAACTGCTTACTGTGTACAGTCTGAACTCATAAACATGCCCAAATATACCCAAACAAGAGCAGAAACACAGCCCACTCAAGAGATTCTTTACTAATCCTAATTTGCTAATCAGCCTCCTATCAAACGCTTTTAGTGCTCACCACACTAGCCTCATTAAGGGACAGGTCGAAGTGGAACTACTGTCCTTTCCTCATCCTACAAGACAGAAAAGGCTGACCATGAACACTGGCAAATCGCATCAAACTGCATTATTCAGGAAATAGCCCCGGATTGCTGATGCTATGTTAAATGTAGTGAAAATAAGATTAATGAGAAAGGGGAGCTGCACCCCAGGGCTACGGTGGCTCTGCAAACAGACTGGGACGAGCCAACACGCCCATGAAGAGGGTGAAAAAGCACACACAAGAGAGCACCAGTAGATGCTTCACAGCCAGAAATTTTGGCACTTGAACGTTAAACTGTCTTTTAGACACTGATAGGATGCTAATGCAAAAAAAAAAAAATGCTGCAAGTGTGTATTTAAACTACATAGGACAAAGGTTCAACATCTGTAAAGAAAATAATTCATGCTCTGTTCAAGCAAATGACATTATGTCAAGTGCTTAATGTTGTGTTCTTGTCCCACTGCACCAAGACTGACTTGGAGACTCACTAGTTCATTTGTAACATTTGTGTTCTTAATCATCAGCAATACGAACAACATTTCGAGAAAACACAAACCCTTTCAGATGCTTGTGGATTATCTGAATAGCATGTGTGCCTGCATAGGAATAATAACTTGTTTATTTTACATTCACAGTGATCACCGACACCTCTGCATAAACTCTGCAACTTGTATGTGTTTTTTAAAAATATAATTTTAGTATTGATTTTTAGCAAACAAAAGGTTTCCAAACATATGGACTGACATACCAGTGTAGTGTTGATTGCCCTGGGCAGCACAGGTGAGCAGCTGAGCCATGGAAGAGCCCACAGCCTTGGAGGTGCTCCCCAGGTCCTGAGCACATTTCTCCAGCTGCACAAATACAAAAAGTCACACATAGTCACTGCATGTAGCCTACACAGCTTCAGGCTAGGCTCAAAATGATTTACACACACAAACACATAGACTCAGACATGGACACAAACAGCCAGAGACTGACACAAAGATGGACATACACACACAGACGCACACAAACACACCGATTCGCCAGGTAGCGGTTTGAGTTGTCCATCAAATGCAGCCATCTTGGCATCCTGGAGTTCATTCTTCAAGGTCTGGACAGTGCTGAGAGCTGAATCTATCTCCAGAGGCCCACATGCTTCATGAGCCTAAATCAGGAGAAACCTTCACAATGCAATTCTCACTACAATACAGAGTGCGACGCAGCCTGTTAAAAGGCCATATTACAACATGAAATACCACAACAACAACAAAAAAATGACATTATCCTTTTATAACAATGGTTTCAAAACATCAAAATAACAAAATCACAATTAATTCCATTCACGAGTAACTACACAAAGGCAATACAGATTTCTTATTCATCCAAATTAGCTGCTTTAGAACAATTTTTACATTTACACTGGGAGTTCTGTAGCATTTGGACGGTTTACAACGGCCAATATTTCCCCCAAGATTTAGTTGGGGCTGTTCTGCAGAGTCGGGTCTTATAGCATGATGTGCTTGGAACAGGGCAACTATTCACAAGACACCACGTTCCTGTGCTATGTAAACCAAGTATGCTAAATTTCTTTTCTGCACTCCACTTCTCTGATACATTCATTAAATTCTTAGCACACACATTCTGCCACAATGCCTGAATGCAGGTAATCATTGACATGATAACATTCTGCAAGCCCGAAAATAATAACGGTGACTTAATTAATGTCCGACGTTATTATAGGAAGCCGCGGCATGACAGTAATTAGCCTAGAACATCCACTGGCCTAAAACATGCTAGCTCAGGCAGCCCTTTCTAGTTTGGTTAATTAGTGTTCATTTGTTCCTAGTCAGATAGCAGAGCAACTTAAAATATCTTTCTTTGTGCAATCCCAGGTGAATGGATGTGAGGGATGTGAGAAAATAGACCTTCTGTGCAGCTGTCCTGAGCTCTGCCAGGCAGGTGGCCAGGTTCTTGGCGCATTGTCCCAGTTGCATAGCTGCTGCCTGGTCTGTTACAGTCGGGACGGCCGACTTTGCCGAAGTAACCATCTTACCGCCCGGCTTTGGGATGAAACAAGCCGAAACAAAAACTCTGAATCAATGCTTAAGATGTGTAAATGCTAAAGCAGCAAAGACAAGGTAAT
This sequence comes from Ictalurus furcatus, assembly GCF_023375685.1. Lineage (NCBI taxonomy): Eukaryota > Metazoa > Chordata > Actinopteri > Siluriformes > Ictaluridae > Ictalurus > Ictalurus furcatus. Next base: position 18,336,248 of record NC_071268.1, on the reverse strand, counting down.
CTTTAGCATCTTTATGCTTGTTTAAGATAAAAAAAAAAAAAAAAAATCCTGACAGAAAAGAAAAGCGTAAACAGAATAGGTCAGTAATGAGTGCTGGGGTTTGAGCTGCACCTGTAAAAAACTCTGACTGGCGATGATAAGGGCCAGCTGGGCGCTCAGATCCTCCGGCTGGGCCTGGCTACTTCTCATGCCCTGCACCAGCTGAGGGATGTGATCTGCTACGGCCTTCAGAAACACACACCACCACACACATCAGAGAAAACATACTTGCGGAATATCTCATCATTCAATGCAGCATTTCTAATCTTACAGAAGTAACCAATTAGTTAAAGTAATGAATGCTAATAATGAACACGCTGACGGTAATGAATTGAACAAAATTCACAGCCACAATACCTTACAGCTGTGCACTAGCTGCTGCTGGGATGCGGTGTTCTTGTTGGAGGCAGCTGCATTCTGAGCAGCTGCGATGGTCTGGGTAGCTGCTGCTGCAGCCTGCTTGGCAGCAATCTAATCCAAATAAATAAAACATTACCCATTAATACTACAGCACAGCTGAAACAAAGTAAACGCACACATAAGCTTGTAAATACAAGTGAATCTATTCTGTGTTACACATCTTCCTTCTGAACCAATTATATTTTACAGGTTCAGAGCCCTAATCTGTTCCACACACACACACACACACACCTGAGCTGCCCATCCTTTATTTTGTGACAAACACTGCATTCAACTTTCTTTTACTATGTGGATCCCTCTTTTGATTCGTATATTCAAACAGTCCTAACACACACAGCGCTGCATGCGTGTGGAGGTAAATGAATACAGATATTCATGATGAGCTTTTTGAAGCCACAGCCAAATGCAGGAAGCAGGGATATTCCACATTCTGTAGGAAGACAGATGGAGGGCAAAAAGAGGCCATCAGAACAATGCCATATTTGTTGTCAATGAGAAGGCATATTGGCAGATCCCTCTGGAGGAGAGAAGTCCCAGAAGAGATAGACATTTTTACTGGAAATATCCAGTTAAATAACCTACTCAGACAGAAACACATGAGACTCGGGATTAGAGCAGTGTCAACAGGAGAGTTGAAAATACTCGGTAATGTTTTAAAACTTCATAATGGCACTCATTTCATGTGTTGCTCAGTTTTATTTTTAGGTCATTTTCAGGAAAGGTGCCAACTATTCTAAAAGGCACTGTACACAGAGGTGCACTGTATACTTCAGGTGTGCACTGAAACCACAAAAAAGTGACAGAAGTGGGTGTTTTTTTTGGTTTCTTGAAGGTGGGAGAGGGTAGTCAGATATGAAACTGGGACAAAGAAATGTCATGTTTGTTAACATGAGTGCATATACGATGCTTGCGAGAGACATATTTAATGCTTTATCATCATCACCAGTAACTGCATATCCTGGTCAGGGTCTATTTTAACAAATAGAACCGACCATGTTTGTCAGAAAATAATCACAGCGAGGTACAAATAAAAATAATGGTGGGATCAGGCAGGATTGTTCAGAATGCCTTCGGGGGGGGGTTAGGAATGAGATTACAAAAACAGTCACATGCACCTTTAAATCGTAGCAAGCAGAATTTAACCACAAAAAAACCATAGTGTGTGTTTGTGGACAGGTCAGCTCCATGTTAACAGTGTAAATGATGGAGAATACATTATACCCTGCACTTTTACTGGCCAAAGAGACCACAGAGCAGCCCTTTTGTTTTTTTTTTATTCGCTCAAAAGGCTGAGGTTTGTGAATTCACAGGTCAAAGTTCACTTATAAAGCTTTGTCTACATTAATCCGGATAGATCTGAAAACTGCATTTTCATTTGACAATGTTCTCTGTCGACACTGGCGTTCTCAAACGACTTCCAGAGACTGCTTGTCCACACTGAAACATCCCTGTAATACACATGCTTAAAAACGTAATAAGCTTCGGCTGCGTCATTTCCGTCAGGTGTTTGTTTAGGTTGTACAAAGTGATATTAATCTTTAACAACACTATCAAACTGGATACCAGGCAGAACAACTACAGTTCAACACTGTCCACTTGTTTGTTTTGAGTTGAATGGGTCTCATGACTGCATCGCATGACATCGCAAAAACATCATTTTTGAATATCTCCGTTTTCTGAGTCCACACTACAATGTGAAAACGGCGTTTTCAAATGAATCCACTTGGAAGAGCGTTTTCAAAAAGCTTGGTTTTTGCTGGACAGAAATGCCATGTGGACAGAAGGCGAAAACCTACAGAAAAAGACGCGTTTTCAAATGTATCCGGATTAACGTAGATGTAGTCAAAAGTCATCGCATAGTGAAAGTAAATACTGCTACTAATTCCACGTCCTTTCCCCTTCAGTGAACTGGGTTCTCCACCAAGTCGATTTTATTTGTGTTTAGTCTGACCACTGTTTTAGGTGAAAAAGCAGACAATTTTCATTTTCATTTTCAGTTGTCTCTTGCAAGGAGTCAAAATCATAAATGCTAAGGCTAAACCGAAGACATTGGCACCTCCGGTTTACGTAACAAGTTCCTAAAAAAATACTACTGATATACAGCAAGTTCAAAAGGATTCTCTACAGTTCTAATTATAGCTCTCTAATTCTCTATAGTTTCCATCTCAGGCCTTATTCCTCAACTTAATTAACCACCCTCATAACAGTAAGAAACTTCCTCAGTGTATAATGCTATCAGAAGGTCAAAAGAATTGTAGGCTAGTGGAAATAGCTGCATTGTAAAAGGTAGTGAGAGAAAGAGTGAACACTGAGAGAAGGTGACAGCTGTGTAACATGTCTCTCTCACCTCCAGTCTGTTGAGCAGTTTCTTTTTAATGGCGTTCTGAGCTGCCGCATTGGTGGCCACTCGCAGACCCTCTGCAGCTTCTCTCAGCCTCTGCTGCTGCTCCTCGTTCTCTGGGTGAGCTGCAGCCCCCTGAGGTAGTTCAAACATATCGGTCAAACATTCTGTTGGAGTACACAGTGTCCTGGGAGTGCATTAACGTCCACTGAAACAACACTGTCATTAAATGATCGTGTTAGACATTTAGTTAGAAATTGCTCTGAAATGAAAATTTGAGCAAATATTAATACAGCCTCTCACCATCTCCCTACAGTGTCCCTTCCAAAGCCACAAAACATATGCCTAGGCTGGAATGCCTAAAAGGTAGTTCAAGAAGGAAACTGATAGGAATCATGACCGACAAGTAGAGGCACCTTTTTGTACTGATAGTTTGTTGTGCACATCATTTGTTTATGCTCCACTGAGCATATACAGTGCAGTGAAAAGGTATTTCCTGATTTTGTGCATCTCTCATAAGAAATAGTTTCAGATCTTCAAACAAAATACAACATAAAACAAAGGCAACCTGAGTAAACACACAATCCAGTATCCAACACCTATCACCAATGTGAAAAACTAATTACCCCCTTAAACTGGTTGAGCCACCTTTAGCAGCAATAACTACATCCAAATGCTTCATGGAGATCAGTCTTTCAATTATTTCTAGGACTAGGACTTACTCCTATGCTTTGGATCATTGTCTTGCTGCATAATCCAGTTATGTTTGAGTTTCACCTTACGGACTGAAGACCGGACATTCTCCTTTAGGATTTTCTTGTACAGAGCAGACTTCATGTTTCCCTCAATTATTGCAAGTTGCCCAGGCCCTGAAGCAGCAAAGCATCCCCACACCATCACACTTCCACCACCATGCTTGACCGTACGTATGATGATCTTTTTGTGGAATTCTGTGTTTTGTTTATGCCAGAAGTAACGGGACCACTGTCGTCCAAACAATTCCACTTTCGAATCCACACAACAGTCTCCCAAAAGATTTGAGGATCATCAAGGTGTGTTTTGGCAAAATTCAGTATGTATTTTGGCCTGAGAAAACCTGAACATGGTGAGAGTGACATTTTCTACTATATATAGTTTAGAAATCTGCAGGCTTCCCTTAACTAAAATATGGTTCTCTTTTGCACGTACCTCAGCAGTAAAGGTATTTTAAATCACTTTTCCAAAAGTGAAAAAGGCTGCATTTAATGATTTCATTCCGACTGAGTCACAAAAGCACTGGAGATATTTTGAAAGTGGGTGTCTAATAACTGAACTGATTAGACAAATGTCCATTTTGTTATAGCATTTGTGGGGAAAGCACATCCATCTAGCACGTGTTAGTTATAATTAGGCTGTCTGACTTTTTACCATAATATTTGATAAACTGATATTGTTAACAAATGTTCTGACTTAACATCACTCACTCCATCTTTAGGTAAAAGCACGATTTCATTATTGTTATTCAAATGGAAGAACACGCAATATTGTGACAACAGTTAAATATAGAATTTGGTGGCTGAAGCAGAAACGGAAAACTCGGCTACAATGTTTTAAAACCAGGCCATTTCTGTCTAACTATGCCACAAACAATGTCACTTCTATTGAAAGTAAAATAGCATCTCTCTCTCTCTCCCCCTCTCCGTTCCTCCTAATGGGACTTCAATTCAATGCAAAGTCACCAGCAAATTTCATGGTTACCTAGGAAACTGCATGCCAGAAGCTGACATCTTGAAGATAAGTGTCAGAGATCAAAGGTAATGATAAGATTCTGAAAGTTTATATATTAATACCTTTCTGCTTGCATTTTTTATTAACAAGGTGATAGCAGCACAGAATTTCATGTAGCCCTCGTTGGATAAATTGATAAACTGGTAAATTTATTTATCTTGTTTATTTATCTTGTTTATTTATCTGTTTATTTATCTTATTTATCTTGTTTATTCTTCTTGTTTATTTTATGTACATGTTGGCACGGAACAAAAAAGGAGTGGCTCTTAATTTCATTGTACATGTGTATAGTGACAATAAAAGGCATTCATTCATTCATTATTTAACAAGGACAGAATTCAAATGGGACTTTGTGATTTATGGGAATACAGGAAGTGTGTAATCCTTCATTCACCATCACATCCTCTGCTAATCTGGAATAAAATGCCAAATATGAGAATTGATTAAAAGACTGTTAATTATGCATTGTTTGCGATATATCAAAGTTTCACCTTTGCAGCTTCCACCATTCTAGCTGTAGCATCGGCCAGCAGTTTGGCTGCCGCCAGCAGCTTCTTGGAGTTATCCACATCCACCTCGGCTTCAGCATCCGAACGCATGGCATTCACCAGGTCTGACGTGGCCTGGGCCAACACACGAGCCTGCCTCACCATCTCTCCTTTAAGTGAACATACACACACATTCAATAATATATACAGTTGATGGTATACTTCCTTGTTTCTCATGCCATAATTGCCCACACATTTCATCTTCCTTCCACTGCCAACATTTCTGAAACTGAAGAGGCAAACCACAAGCCTTAGTTCTCATTCCTTTGATCTGTAGGAATGTGATTTTGTTGAAGCGGTGCCCTACGGTGCATCAAAGCTGTAGGAGCAATGCTTAACAAAAGCTGGCAGGTGACCTCATGTACACTATCGATTCAGGAACATTTGGCACTGCAACCACTTGTCACCTATAGATGCTGTAGACACCTACATAGATCCAGAAATAAAAATCAGATACTGCAATCAAAGGAAGGATGTATGTATGTGTGGTGTGCGTGTGTGTGACTGTGAGAGTGTGAGAGAGCGGGAGAGCGATAACGTTCTAGTGTAGGGAACGTCAGCAAACCTGGATGTATGCTGTTATAAGTGTGAAAATACAGTACCAAAGCTGGAGGCTTTTCAAATTTGCTAGAGATCTAGGATTTTGTCTCAGTCTTTTTAAAAAAAAAAAAAAAAAAAAAAAAAAAAAAAAAAAAAAAAAAAAAAAAAAGAAAAAAAAGAAAAAAAAGTGTTAGTATTTAGCTTTATTTTCTATTGCAGCATCCAGAGAAGGTGCAAACTAAGAATTTCACTGTATACTGAAAGCTCTTGAAAGTTATTATGCTATTTGTAATGTCTGAAATCTAATGACAGTGGCTTCAGTATAAAAAAAAAAATGGCTTCAATAAAATAGCCAAAATATTATTGTACACATTTAGATAATGAGTAGTATTTAAATAGTTGGATTATGTCGGTGAAATTAATTATTTAAAAAAACAAAAAAACAAAAATAAAATGTTAAATACATGTGAAATAAATGATATGAGAAACACTGCTGTAAATGCTAAACCTTCTAATTTATCCGACTGCTCAGCTGGTTGGATGCAGTTTAACAGTAATTGTTTTACTGGAATACCAGTGACCAGACCTCAAGTTTGAATTGAGGATTCATGCCATGTGTTTTCTCTTAACGTTTCAAAGCAAGCTCACTTGATTGAGTCCAGATCTGGAGCTGTGTAGTGGTTTCACATTACATGACCAACAACCCCACAAGTATGAAGTGGGCTGGATGTTGCTCAGCTTTATGCCTTATGGCCATACCATAATAAATAGCTCAAAGTCAGAACACAGCTTCACAGCAAAGCATGTCCTAAGGTCAGGTAATAAAAACCACTGCTTAAAAACATCCAGCATGTTACAGAAATGAAAAATTCAAAGCACACCAAGAAAGTCAATAGCACTGAAGAATTGAACAAAACTAGATAAGGCTTAACGATCGATTAGATGTATCTACTTTGGCCTCATTCATATTCATTGGTAGATATTTATATCACCATGTATGAGAGAGACGTGAGAATGCCTCTAATGCACAAACTGCATTATTTCTGAACACCACCAGAAAGCTCTGGTGCTCGTTTTCATATCCAAAATGGTTGTGCAATAAAATAAACTTAGATAAACACGCATCTTATAAACTTACATGAATCGTGAAATGTGTCTTTTTGTACATTATGAGAAAAGAGGTTCAAAGGAAAATACCTGAAAATGACTAGGGTCTCTTTGGGAAATGTGTAAGTGATGTATTCCTTTGTGATGCAGAGCTGAGGATGGAAAAGCTAAAACAATATTTATCCTTTTAAACCACAACACAGATACGCTTTGCTTGGAAGGCCCGAATAAATTATTTCATTGACCCACAGTGTATTATTGTATCACAGTACACAATGAAATTTCCTCTTTTAAATAAACCCTTCTAGTCATGAAATCTATTTTCTGACGGTAATTCAGACCATCTGTCTGAATGTGCTTCAGAAAGCCACTGGCCTTCTACCCTAACATGACAATTCATGGCATACTGTGAAAAGGAAACTGAATCAAATTCTTTATACTATAAAATGTTTACATTATTTGAGAAAAACACACACACACACACACACACACACACACCACACCACACCACACCACACCACACAGGTGTGGCATGACTCTTGAAAATTGCCATAATGACTATGTAGCAAATTTTTTACAAACAACCAGGAGAAAATCAGAGTAAACTGTATTCTGGAATATTTTCAAATACAAAAAGCTAAATTGGTGTTAAAAATGACCTGAAGCATCTTCCAAATCAACTGAGTTAATACTTGTACACATGTTGAGGTGTTATATGGCTATAAACATCATCCTCTACAAACAGATATTTCAAAAGCTGCCATATTGTAATGCTTCTTATTATTACATCCTGTATAATTAACACTACTTTGATTCCCTTATTATAAATACGATTATTGTGATACTGTAAATATCAGGGTCTCAGTGCCTCACCTGCATCTCCCATAGAGGTGAAGATACTCTCAGTGACGGTCATGATAGTATCAGTGGCCTGGTCATAGCGGCCGATTGGTTCACCACAGCTGGCATAGTGGCGCACGTGCTGAAGCAAGTCGCTAAGCGCCAGGCTGACTGTGCCCGCCGCACCATTCACCTGCCGAAGCAGCTCAGCCTCGTCAGAGGCAGCATGGCATGCTTTAACACACAACTCCACTGAGCGCTCCACCAGCCTGCCTGCTTCCACCAGCTGCTCCTGGCACACGGGTGAGCTGATGGTGGGGCTCACCACCTCGAGTAAATACAGAAAATACAGCATTAATGTCATTCTGCTGCTGTTAGATAGGGCTGATGGATCAATGACTATAGATCATTTTAATTCACCAAGCTGTTACTATAATTATTCAGTGCACACTGAGCTTGGTCTGGCGGTTCTAACAAGGAAATGTCTAGGTCAATCGTGCATGTGCAGTATGTTTGAGGTTGCATGCATGATATCCACACCCACGTATCCATCCACCCAATAATCCATGTGTCTGTCTGTCCATCCATCCATCCACTCAACCAGACGCCCATACGTACTTGTTAGACATTACAGAAAGAGATTCAGTGCAGTCATTCTCTCCAGCGGAGGCATAACAATATTAATTGTAAGGGTGCCAATAATTTTGAAACCCATGTATTGTAGGGGGAAAAAATGCACCACTTAATAACAATGAAATAAAACAATACAATGTCAGTGTTTTGCTGTGTGCAATGGCATTATTGTATATCTTTGCTTATTTTCATGATAATCTCAGCTATGTATATATCCATCTATCTATCCGTCTGTTCATCTCTGTACCTATCCATCTACATAGCAACCATCTATCCATCAATCATCTTATCCATCTTCCCCTGTATATGCACATCCATTCATCATTCATGAACCAATCCGTCATTCATCTGTGAACCCATGTATCCACCCACCCACTTATCCACCCAACGATCCTGACTGATCACAGTGGCCTGGGTCTCTCCCACCATGCAAACAAACAGCTGTAGTGTGGTACCTTACCTTAGTACAGGCCACTAGCTGTGAGGTGGAGAGGGCGCACTGTGTGGCTGCAGTTATCACACGGTTCTGCAGTGCCGTGTCCTCGGCTACCTGTGCCACATTCTTCGCCTTCAGCACCAGCAGTGCAGCAGCGTTGGCCACCGCTTTGGCCAGGTTCATCATGATGTCCTGTAACATCAGAATAAAACGAGACGGAGAGAGATCAGAACAATGCAGCGATAGTGTTTGAGTTTCTAAGACTGTACATCTTAATTGATATGCATGAACACTGAACGCAACCACCAACAGCATACACACACACCTGGAATCTCTCGTCGGTCTCTCCCTCTCCAATGTGGCGCAGCAGGTCCCCGCTAGCCTGTCCAATGCTACCTGCTGCTGTTAGCACCGTCTGCCTAGGCTAAAACATTCACAGCAATATTACAAATCTGAGTCTGGACTCTAACAGAAGACTGTCTAGCTGTGAGTGTGTGTGTACGCGCGTGTAGGTGTACCTCTCCAGACGCCGGCTCCACAGCCCTGAGCAGGTCACATACTGCCACTGTTAGAGTCCTTGCTGCACCCAGCAGCCTCTGCCCACTGCCCACCTCATCCTCCATGAGAGCCGCCAGCAGCTTCACGCCCTTCGACATCTCCGTCAGGTTGGAAGAGATGGTGGTGATGGCGCAACCTACAGCTGTGTAGTCAGTGTCTGTAGGGTCACCTTTAGAGAGAGACAAGGACAGAAAGCAGTATAATTTTTAGATTCATATTACAGAAAAGACCTTCAGGGTCATTTTAATCTGAAAGTATCAAGGTTAAACTGGAGAAAGAAAATATTTTTTGATGTGAAGGTCATTTTAGTCCACAGAACTATGGAACATACATTGCTTAAACAGTTAACAGATCATAATTCTTAAAGGATTTACCCCAACTTAATCTCCATCCAGTGCATCTGTAGTGCATGGTGTGCCATTTCCACAGACAGACAGTGGTGTCAAATTAAAGGATTAAAACAAAACAGTGGCTCTTATGCTGTGGGGGAATTTTGTTGGCATGGTTTGTCCACTTGTCCCTTAGTACCTTGAAGAGTCAGTGCAAATCAAGACATAGTTTTCTGTCTGATCATCTTTATTCTACAATGCAACATTTCCATGATGACTCCACCCCCACCCACAGGACACAAAAGCACTCACTGAATAGTTTGATGGTATGAAAATAATACGAATCCTATGCTATGGCTTTCAGTCATCAGTTATGGAAGGTTCTGGACTGACATGTTAGACAGCACTTATTAAAACAGTAATTGAGGGAATACCTGGAGCAATGCAGTAAATACAATTCTGGTTACTTTCTGATATACATGCATGATCAGGCCCACATAATTACAAAATGGTACTACCCCCCAATTTCCTCCCTCTGAAAAGTAGTACCATCTCTGAATTGTATTGCACTATTTTACAAATAGCTTTATACTGTTTTGCATAAATGTGCATTAACTACTCGGACAACTTCCCTTAGACTTCCATGATATGTGTCTTTTGAGTAAACCGATTTTCTGAACACAGGAAAATGTGTTGAATGTTTTGTCTATAGTAATCATACATAGACTATGCACAGAGTGGATAGAGATTAGTTTGAAAAACCACTGGAGTATTCCCTTATTGTAGTGGTTTATGAATTTTCTCAAATAGGTGTATAGTTACCGTGTAAGGATATTGTGAACACAACCAAAACACACAAAAATACATAGAGAATTACTGCTCCACTTTCTCAAACACACATTTCTAACAAGCATTTTCAGAACAGAGAGAAACATATGAGGATTTGCTAAAAAAAAATAAAATAAAATAAAATTAAAATGTTGACGTTTCTGATAGCTGACAGGCAGATCTTTGGCCTATCAAACAGATGGCATAGAGAGATTAACTCCAGCAGAAATCTGGCTTGTGCCCACATGGCCAGCCTCCAAAAGCCAGGATCATGCCAAACAGATCAGCTTCAGGACACTGCACTCAATATTCCTTCATCAACAGAAATACTCATTAGTGCAAATGAAGACTGTCTGCTTCCTGACTGTGTCGTCCTTGATGTTGACTGGAAGAAGGCATGTGTTAATATTCAAGCTGCAAGTTCCATACCACCAGTATTTTTCTGCATCCCAAAAAACTGATTTTCGATTAATCCGGGGCCAGTAAGTAACACGAACTATCTGTTGGTACCAGATTTTAAAAGCATCTGACTACAGAAACAAACAGGGGAAATGAGAGAAACAAGAAAGACAGACCAGCTGCTATGGTCCCTTGTGCAAATTTACCTGCAGTAAGATTGACAACAGATGCTGTTCCAGCAGTGATGGCGTCTACTTGCGAATGGATTTCGTGCTTGGATTCATCCACTTTATTCTGAACCCACACCCTGGATGCCTTTTAGAAAGGAGTGAGACATGATGAGCAGCAATCAACATCAGATGGATTACTGTTTACACTAGACTTTCATTTTCATAGTTTTCATTGGCCAGACGCCACACTACAGATTAGCCATTATCACTGCAGTGTTATCAGTATGACTTATCATCTTGGATAAAATAAACAGTCCATGGCTTCCACCTTCACATTTATAACCGTGTCAGAGGGAGGCGAGTCTGCTCTGCCTCAGGATTACTGAGTCAGGAAACTCAGTCAGATACAAAACTGCTATGCAATAAATTTAGTATGAGTCACAAAAAGAGACTGAAAAACACGAGGGCTGCCAAATTCCTTCGAAAACTTCATTTGCATGTTAACTACTTCAAATTCAAATGCATTTAAATATTAATGCACCCAGAACTTTAGACCTCCACAGACAGAGTGAACTTTATACGAATGCACCATGGATTTGAATCAGATAAACTAAGCAAGGTGAAACATTATGAGGGCATGTCATAAGAAGCTGTTATGTTTAACCCAGTGTGCTCAAAATGTATTACTTGTTCATCTTAAAGAATATTTATTAAATTCTATGAATTATTCAGTAACTACAGAGAAACTAATAGGAATGATTGAGTCATCAGAGGGAGAAATGTTAGTCTGGATACACCCAGGAATAGTGGAAGTTTAAAGAGTTTAAAGGGTAAGAATATATTTTTATTTATTAACTTAAAATAATGTTTACTTATTGCTAATGCTTAATTAGATATTTGATAAATAATTAGAAAGTAAGTACAACAATAATGAGATCATGAACATAATGAGGTACACAATAATTGACGTGTATATATTATTTTTACAGAGCACTTATTCTAGATCAAGCAACACAAGAGACATTTAGTTTTGAAATGTCTCAAGCTGGTTTAATTCCACATTGTTAGACAGACCCCAAATAGCTTCCTATTCTCTCAAATGCTCATTATATAGGGCAGGTGTCTTCATCTTATCCACAAAGAACTGGTATGGCTCCAGATTTTTCCAACTAAGCAGTAGTCACACCTGATTAAAACATGGTTAATTGAGTTAACGGCGCTTGCTGTTCAAATAATACTTGAACAGTTGGAATGGAAAACTGTAGCCACACCGGTCCTTTGCAGATAAGATAGGAGACCCCTAAGAGTGGGTCTGCCATAGTGAAACCTATAAAATGCTGTTGGAAATTCAATTACTTAAATTTAATATCAAGAATACAACAATAATAAAAAATAAATAAATACTGCACAAAAGAATGTGCATTAATTAATTATTATTATTATTATTATTATTATTACTACTACTACTACTAGTAGAGCACTTTAATATGAAGCAACACAAAAGGGTCATTTATCGAAAAGGTTTTGAAAATCTCTGCAAGTTGACCTTCTTGCCTTTTTGAAGATAAAATATGTAAACATTATGAAAATCAAATCTATTTTTGAACAGTGAAATTCATTCCGACAGCCCTACTACACGAAAACGTTCAGATACTGTCACTGTGTACCATACGGAATTAAAGATCTGCGTTTTGCTATGCAATTCTCTATAGGAACTAAGCTGAGTGGAATTTATTTCACATTTATCAAATACATTTACATTGAAATCTATTCATGTGTGTTTACTAGTAACTGCCAGTTATCAGTGAGTATGGTAAGGTAGGGATGAGTGTCGGGGTATGCTCACCCTGTCCTGTCCCAGTGGTGGCAGGTTGTCCACCTCACCGAGGTCCGCCTGAGCCTGCTGTACCGCCTGCATGCTGCTGTTTATGGTACCCATAAGCGCTTGCTGGGCCAGGCTCTGATGACGCACACATGGTACAAGAGACAGGGTTATGCACACGCCCTGCTATTTGACAGTCAAATCAAATGAGGGAGTGTGGAGCAATACAGGTATGAGAATCTCACCAGTGGGGGCATGTGTCCTCTGTGCATCTGCCCCATAGTGATCTGCTGCTGCGGCGCAGGCATGGTGCCCATGTTAATAGAGTCCGGCCCGCCGACGGAGCCCGAGCGCATGATACCGGGCAGTGCCACTGATCCGTGTTCCACTCTACCCACACGGTTAAACTGCTGCTGCAGGATAGTAGACCTGCACACATGCAAGCACGCATTATGATACCAAACACGCGCATTTTAATGTACAGGACATAAAGACTGTAACTCATTTTTAGCGACACAAAAACAGGAGTGGCACTGTGCCAACAATTATACATAGACATTAAAAGCAATAGAGATTTAATGTGCAGTTGAGCAGTCTCTCCTGTTGTAAACAGGCACTCCAGGTTCTATTGCTTAATTACAGCTCATTGTGAGAGGCCTCAGTTTTTGGATTCGAACATGAACAGACATGGTAGCACTGGCGTCTAACGTGGGACACTACGAGGCAGTCACGCTGCATGCCGTGTCCCGTAACAACCAAGAAAAGAGCAAGCCCATCTGTAGATCTGATTCTGTCAGTGCCTGAGCCCAGAATGGATAAAAAGCATGCTGCAGGGAGAGACAGAGAAGCACACACACACTCACACACAGTCTCTCTGTGTGTCTTTTCATCTCTCTCTGCTTCAAGGAACTGGATCTCTTAATTGAAGTCATCCTGATGATTTTGCAGTTTGAGGGAAATAATAATACAGCCATGTCGCTGTGGGCTACATCCTTCTCAAGGTCAAGGTAGAAGAAAAGAAAAAGCATCCCTCTCGTGTGTGATTAGAAATGACTGTGTGCCAGTCTGTCGGTTTCTACACCACCACCGGGGCACTGTCTACTTTCAAATGATGGTACACCTTAACATGATCTACACATGGTTGATTTAAGTTATTACGTTTAAGCCATTACAAGCAAGCCAGTATTAAGGCAAATCAAATGCTTATTGTAGTGTTAAAAGAATGCATACTTCTTCGGTGAAACCGATTCTTCCAGCATGGTGGACTCTTCATCCCCGTCCAAACCAAAGCGGTCCTTGCTCTGTTTCTGTGAAGCCCCAACATCAGGATGAGTCACGCATGTAACTGGATGTAGTTTACTGTACATTGTCTGAGAAACACGAGGGAAAGCTTAGTGCACTTACCTTTTTAAGGATGATGTCTATGTATCCTGCAATAAGTTGGGAGATTTGCTCTCCTTCTGTAGTCTGAACAGAATAGTAGCTCTCTTGGTATTCACCAAAGTCCTGCAGTAAGCACACACGTTAACTCTGAGTAATAAATCCAAGATAAAAGACCAGGTAATGCATCCTAAACATTTATAGCACATCTTATAAAAGATGCCTATAATGGGTATGGGAGGATTTAGCATATAAAGCAATGATAATTCTTGTGCTTATTTTTCTAGCAGGTATGTTTTATTAAGTAGTACAATCCTAATATATAGTATATCCTAATATATTCCTGTATACTTGGTGCACATTGAATGTCAGACAGTATGAGTGTTTGCGTGCTAACAATATGTGCACTTGTGTTCTTTTTTTAGATGCTTTAAAAGAGACACTTGAAGGCCAGAGTATCGGGACCTTCCCGTGCTCCCTGTAAATTGACCTTCAGCTCAAAGCGATCATTGTTTGAAGCTCATTTTCGGTGAACTGGAAACCTTGGCCAATGTGCAACAATGCATTCAATTTAAATGTGCTGCCAAATGTGCCTTGACAATTTACACTGACTACTACTATTACAAATGCAAACATCCTTTGTGTGAAGTCTTATCAGTAGAAGTACTACAGATAAGGACAACCTGCCGAAGTAGTATGCTGCAGTTACAGTAGGAAATATCCAAACCACACAAAAAGGACGTGTGAATTTAAAGTAAGATGAAGCACAGAAGCAGTGCTTGTAAGACAAGCAAGAGCAGTGTAGACTTGCATACCAATGTGAAACTCTTGGGGGATGCTGCCCATCTCTTCACTGTGGTTAAGGGCCACTCCTGCACTACGTCTTTGGTCCTCTCGTCCACCCGCATCACAGACTCTTTGGTTATTCCCAGCAACCGTGGGACAAGCTTATTCTTACTCTTCATCTTCTCCTGTTGGAGAACAAATGACATCATTTTAGCATCATGTCTTAAGACAATTTAAGTAAAGAAGAATATACAGTATGCGATAACTAAATAGACACCAAAACCTTCTTATTCTCTAACTCAGACACTTTTTGCAGTAAGATAGTTTTTAACATTTAGAGGTGGACAAATCAGTAGACCCAGCAACCTTTTTTAAAACTAAACATTTTTTGGATTCCCCCCACATTTTCTCCCCAATATGATCACCTGTCATTTCCGACCCACCACCCAGCTCACCCCATCATACAACAGCCAATAACCAGGGATTTTTTCCAACTGCTGCGTCACAAGGCAGCGTAAAACACAATTGGAGGGATGCACCATCTACAGTCTTCCGCATACATAAGCTCACAGAAGCCTAAGATTGTCTAGTGTCTATGGCTGCGTCCGAAACCGCATACTTACCTACTATAGTAGGCAAAAAGCAGTACGACAGAGGGTAGTATGTCCGAATTCTCACCATGCGAGAAACAGTAGGTGAGAAATACCCGGACGGCGTACAGGCTCATAAAAAATGAAAATAAAAATCACGGAAGACGGCGTCGGCTCTTTCTAAATATTAGACCTTGGCTAAATAGGACTTGTTTAACAATACCCAAATAAATCGTTAACTTGTTTAAGATTTTTGTGTTTATGACGGCGTCGAAGGTCACATGACAATGCTAACATGGCGGATGTAGTATGTCCGGAATTGTATTTGTATTACACAAACCTACTGATTATTACGTACTGTTTCAACAGCAATGTAGTACGTACTGCGTCGAATTCAGTACGTACTGTCCCCCTCAATTAAGTTTCCAGCAACCAAAACATGAGACTGAGCAACACATTGGAACTTACACTTGTCTGGTGAGCTAGCTAATGAATTTCGAATTAGTACAGATTTCTTCTCCAGTGACCAGCAGGCAGCTAACTATTCCGCTGGGCCTCCTGCCATTTACCATGCCCTGGGCATCCCATCTGCAATGCAGTGGGAACTTCACACTCGTGTACACACACACACAAAAGCCTGGACACGTCAGAGTGCAGACCTGAATGTCATTCAAGGGCCCGTAATATGCAGGGGATTGTCAAAAATACCTCTCTCAACATGTGTCCTCAGGCGATTATTTAACTTCAGGGTCAAAAATAAACACTGATAAGAGTCTTCGATACAGAATGGATGAAATATATATAGTTATGAGAACGTGATAAACAAAACAATGCACCTCACATTCAAGGGCATGATTAAAAAAAATTTTTTTTTTTGAAGATGAATACAGATTTATAAAAATATCCACATTGTCTCATTGTCTTCAGCAGACAAGGGCACAGGGTGTTTTGGCATGACTGGCATTTTATGTTTTATTTCATTTGACCAATTAAAGTCTCTTTACATTTAGCCATATTGCGGTCTTTTATTGCTGTCTACTTTAAGTATTTTTCTGATGTCTGTTAGTGTGATCGACTCAGGGCCACTAAAAGCAACACTTCAGCTGCAGTTGGATTTCTTTCTGCATAAATAAATAAATACATGCATTTTCAGCACAAGTATAATGAGTCTGCAGAAAGCCCTTTCATAGCAATTTATATATGGCCCTGGGCTGTGCAGCAGACCACTAATGACCTGAAATCGTTCCCTCACTGAGACTTTGATAAACCTTATTCTGACAACAGCAACGGATTTAACGGCAACGTTTAAGAGATAATAGCGCACATCACATATTGAATGCTGTGAAGATGTGTGAATAATTGCAACCCTAATTTTGGCTTCGTTCCCACTCTACATAACGGACTTGCTAACTCTAAGCTTTTCCTACAAAAGTTTTTGCTATATTTTGTTATGAAATTGCATTCCTCTCCTACTTTGAAAACTCATTATGCAGCACTTGTTGGTTATTGTGTTTAAAAGTGATTTAGTACAAAATGGAGAGGTTCCTAACCTTGTGAAAGTATTCTCAAATGTGTGTGTGTGTGTGTGTGCGCTTTTGCTGGCTCTTGCCTCTAGTTTCTTCCTGAGAGCACTGAGAGGATTAAACACACTCTGCCTGTAAAACCCTCAGTGGCCCATCATCTCTCTGCCCACACACAAACACACCATGTATACATCTTATCTAGTACATATACTGCAATTTCATCATGTCTTACTTTCACTAGGAAGAAGGACACTCCGTATGTTCTCAGGGACCTGGCCAGCTTCACATATTTCACCTTCGCCTCGATTTCCGTCATCTCACCGCAGCTTTTGTGTTCCTACAAAAGTGAAGAAGTGAGCAGTAAATAAGTGTGCACTACAGATCCACACATTCAGCTCAGCATGCTTTTCTCACGCATCATGAACTGAACGCTCATTAGACTGAAAATCTTTTAATCAGGCATTAATTTGCTTAATTTTAATTATTCTGTGGTTCTCATAGCTCGCTCTGCTCATAAGTGAACGCTTCATTAACGTTTAGTACTGAACAAGTGAAAAGGTTCCAAACACCACTGTGTTTTATGAGTGCGATAACCTCAGTGTTGTGTAAAAAAAGCACAAACCTGAAAGATCCTCTTCTCAGCTCCTCTCTGCTTAATATACTCTTTGGGCAGGAACTCCTTCAGGCTGCAAATAAGTCAATATGGCACATATTTACACCCTGACAGCACTTTCTGTTCAGAACACGTGTGGTGATCTCTGTCAAGGGTGTCCAGCATGCTCTTGTACTAACCCTTAAGCTTTACAGCCTTACTTAGAACTGATAAAGTGTATTCGTGTGGGTTTAACAGCTGCAGTAGCAGCCTGGTTCACACACACACAGAGGCTTACTCTAGGAATCCGGGCTTGTGTTTGTGCTCCACATGGGGACCGAACTGGATCTGTGCTTGGATTCCACCAAACTCGCACGCCTTATCGAAGGACACTGGGTGGGAGCCATTTAAGATGTCATCTCTGGCCTGGAACACAAAAATATGAGTCAGGCTACAATGTGTGCACCTGAACAAACAAGCAGAATATGTTCAAAAGTGTTAGAGCCAAAGAGCAAGTTATGCTTTGAACGATTTGCCCATTCATGGTCTAGCATATATTTTGTTCTAGCTAATGAACAGGAATAACTACTGAGACATCTGTGTGCATTTAAAGTACCAGCAGTGGTTTCAGTAGATCGGATAGCAGGATGCTACAGCCGTTCACAATTTCAGAATGTCCAAACATGACTTCATAGCTCTGCGACAGCGCGTGGCATTTAAAAGGCTTTGCGAGCTAATGAATGATTGTGGGCAGCTGAATCAGAGAAAAGCAGTATCCTCTGGCTTCAGTACAGAGCTAATTCTATCACATTTGTTACTTGTGTGTATATATTAGGTCTGCCACAGCATTAATTCTCTATTCCACTATTTAAATATTATTCCGATTTTGTATGTTTGTTTATCTGACAGCAAAGCAATCTCCATTCTATAAATATGTATTTCCTAAAATGAACCAATACATGTCAAATTCATTTGGAAAAAGGGTCGTTTGTTATTATTTACCAGTCATTTATGTCATAGTTTATTTCACATATATTTTATGTATCAATTATGCATCCAGTTTGTGCTCAAATTCTAAAAAAGAACCAGTATTACATATTAACAATTCCTAGTAAGCACTTATTGGAGTCACTCCCACTTATCCTTAAACATTAAGGGATCCTTTTTCCAAGAGTGTAAGCATTAAAGTTTATAGGCTCATCAACATGTAATGGATTCATTCATTCATTTCATTTATTCGTTCATTCACTCATCTTTAGTGCTTTATGCACGTCAGTATCACGATGGTTCTGGATTCTCTCTCATATATACTGAGCACAATGCTGCAAAAAATTTCATCTTAGAGAAAATATCTTGAATAGAAATCAAGATTTAGATGTTATAATATAACATATTAGAAATTAAAAATGTAATTGAGATTAGAAATGAACCAAATGCATGATAATTAAAACTAGTTCTAGGAATAAATGCTTAAAATTAGTAAAATTATCTGTCAATAGAACAAGACGATTTCAAGCTTGAAATAAGAACAAACAGCTTGAAATAGGTTTCATAATCTTATATTTGGTTTACTGTAAACTTATAAATATACAAAATACTAGACAAATTTGACTATATTTGACAGGGCCGGCTATGGCTCAGGTGGTAGAGCGGGTCGTCCACTAATCGTAGGGTTGGCGGTTCGATTCCCGGCCCACGTGACTCCACATGCCGAAGTGTCCTTGGGCAAGACACTGAACCCCAAGTTGCTCCCGATGGCAAGCTAGCGCCTTGCATGGCAGTATGACAGTTAGCATTGAGTGTGCGTATGAATGGGTGAAAGAGACACAGAGCTTTGTAGAACTGTTAAGATTAAAAAAATAAAAGCGCTATATAAGTGCAGACCATTTACCATATTCAAGGTATTTTCTGTTGCTATGATGTCATTTTTTGCAGTGACCCTGGATGGGATACCAGTCCACCTACATGCAAGTTTTTGGGTACTGGGATAAAACCAGAGAACTCTGACAAAAAACCATTAAAGGGGTCATGACATGAGAAATCAAATTTTCCTTGATCTTTTGACATTCATGAGGTTATTGTATCATTAAAACATCCTGCAAGTTTCATAGCTTAATACATCCTCCTCAGTACAAAAAGAGCATTTATTTAACCAAGCTCCAAAAACGGCTCGTTTGGATGTGGCGTGATTTGTGACATCACACATGCAAATACATTTGCGTATGACTGCCCCTAGAGAAAGACATCGACACCTACTTTTACATCATTGCACCGCTGGCTCAGTCGCTGAAAACAGTTCTGCACGTGTTATGGCAGGGGGCATTGATAATTAATTCATAGGCAAAGATGATCATAGCAGTGGGTGGTTACATTGAAGTCTTAAAAGATAAAGGACACACAAACCAATCGTTTCAGCCAGAGGGTGGAAAAAAAGGTCTTAAATTACTAAATTCTGAATTTTGTATGTTTTTTTTATGCAAAAAACTTTACTAATAGTATAATTACACCTCGGGGAAGATAATAAAAGAGAACATGCAAAACTCGGCACAGACAGTAATCCAAGCTCAGCATCACAGCAGGGACCCTAGAGCTGTGAGTGTCACCCCATTCGAATGTATGCGTATGCTTTATCTTGTAAGTAATACACTTTCCAATGTGATGTATAAAAGAATATGACATCTCTTGGTTAAACGTGTGTATGATAGCCTATAATGTTCTCTTCATAGCATCTCCACTCTGAGGAATGCTGGACAGATAGAAACATAGATAGATGTGACTCATTGACTCAGAGGGTGGAATGGCTGCCCTTTTGGCACCTTCGAAATGTGTTGACATGCTGTCTGCCTCTCTCAGGGGCAAACAGCTCTATCGTCCTTAGAAGTGCTTCAGCATGGATGCACTGAAAGAACCATTATACACTTCAGAGTCATGATCTAGAGAGGGTAACCTGTTGGATTCTTTCCTCTCTGGGTCATCGTCACTTGTCCAGACTTGATCCATATTGTTTAGCATGTCGAGCAGAATCATATCGCTGCTTCAGCCAAACACAGTGGGCTGCATACGGAATAGGGCATATTAAGCATACAGTCTTATTGATTTTCCCTGAGTGCGGCGAGTTTGGTGTGCAGCCAAACATTGGGAGGATGGCTCAGAGATAGACATTAGGAGAAATTTACAGGAGTGAGACTGAGCTAGTGAAAGTGCTGCCAGGCACCAAGAGAGCACTGATAAAACCAGAGCGTATAGACTCCCAGTAAATGGGAATGGGTTTATGACAAAGCAAATTGCCCCTGCATAATTACGAAAACAGGCTCAAGCCATACCAACACACATACTAGGGAGGGAGTGTGCTCAACTTGCCAGGATTTAAGTCGGTGATGAGAAAGTTACCCAATCAGGACACAGGAACCACACGCAGAGCATTACATTAAAGGAAATGAGACACCATGATGCTCAGCTGTGCTGAAGATCTATCCATCTATCGATACCTATATAGATATCTATATTCTCTCACTCACTCTGCAGCAGACCATCAGAGACCTTGTCGTGTATGTGCGTGTGCGCACCATACAAAAGGACAGAATTATGTTTACCCCAGTGAGTGCTTTGCAGTTCATGCCAGTGCATGTGTATATATCTGCTGCAGTTTATGTCTGAGTAAACGTGTGTGGTGTGTGGCACTGAGTCAGAGAATCTGTTAGGGGTGTGTGGATTTACAAGAGTGGAAACAAGACATAGAGGGAGGAGAAGAGAGGGAGTAAACCATCTTTCTTTCCAAATGTGTACAGACACTGTGAGGCTGTGTGCACGCGCGTGTGTGTATACACTGTTTGAGTGTATCCGAGTGCTTACTCATAAATGCCTAGGAACAAACACATCCAAACAATTACTCAGTCTGTGTAACATGTGCTTATGTGTAACAAAAAAAAAAGGCAGCACATCTCCATAACAAAAGATAAGTCTGTAAGGTTCCCATGGGTATTTACAACGAATATCCCACTGAACAATGAGAGTTAACCCTTTACGTCATTGTTCCCTTAATTAAAATGATGCTAATACACCATTTCGATTAATGACCATTTGTTTCAATATAAAGTAAATAAAATTTGTCTTGTATTAACTAACATTTATTCCATACAAGGTTTAAATATCATACATTAAGTTATCAGCCCTCATAAATAAGGAGAAATGAAACTACAACGTTTCAAAATTTTGATCATCAATTAAACTCGGGTCACTGGATCCAAATGTTAAAAACCACCATTAACCTTTGAATTGAATAAACAAACATTAATTAAAAGTACATGCTGGTCTATGTAGATTATTTTAACACTTGCTAATGCAGGTGTTCATTATGTGGTTAAAGGAATATTCCTGTGATTTTTGTTTTTATCTAATGACCATCTACTCCATCTGTAGCATATGTGCAATTACCACAGACAATTTCAATGTTTCCTTGTACTGAAAAAACAACAGAAGCCTGTTTACTCCAAATACACTTATTTTGAAAGTACAGACGTCTTTTTTTAGCAAAGGGACTACTTTTTCATAACGAAGATCTGTGGTTATGCATTATCATGATAGTTTTATGAGTCTGATCAAGCCAAGATATCACAAAACCTTCAGGAAAACATTACTAACAGAAATTGCTTTTATTATATTGCTCCAGTGTTGGAAAGTTGGATACAACTCCATAAAAACAGCTTTAGCAGGCCTGTCTAGTTCATCCTAAAACCTCTATTGTTAGAATGTTGTTGTTTTTAATTTGTGTTATACATTCCAATATTTAAAATGTTAGATAACTTAAAAAAATGAATTACTGTTCATGTTTTCAAATAGGTTTTCTGTTCTGTTATTGCCTGTGGTAATTACTGAAACACTACAGATGTGATGCATGATGAATATAAAATCAGGCTGGAGTATTTCCATGACAAAACAATTAATACAGGTGTTAATTACTAGAACATTATTTATTTTATTAAATGCTAATCATTGTTCACTGTTTACTAAACTTACATATGAATTAAAACGCTAAACCAGTCAATGTTTCCTTACTCATTTCAGCATTGGATGCTTTTATGGCTTTAAGGCAAAACATACAAATCGCCTTTCTTAAATGATATCATTAATATAAATACTAGCAACTATATGATTATTAACACCCAGTTATTGACTGCTTTCACAACGTGACACGCTGCCAGTTAACAACTGCTGCTAGAGCCAAAAATATAAATGGAGAGAGGGGGAGAGAGAGAGAGAGAGCTAGAGAAAGCGAGAGCATGTGTGTGTATATGCATGCATGGGAGTGTTTGTGTGAGTCATCTACACTACAATTATTAAATATCAAGCACATCAGCCACAGGCTCTTACAATAGTAATACATATGCACTTAGAAAAGAAAAGGTAATTGATAAACCAGCCTCCATGACAAGAACCTAATTGCTGTGTTGGCCTTCAAACAATTCAGGTTTTACGACAAGCAAATATTGTATTACTTCAAAAAAAAAAACCAAACAAATCACAATAACAATAAGACCGCCAGAGAAAACTTTTTGCTGAGTGCTTAGATTAGCAAAGTGGAGGCTAAACACAAAGTCACTTATTAGTAAAGATGGGAAAAGTGCCTTTTTGGCAGAGAGAAAGAGAAAGAGCAAAAGTGAAAGAGAGAGAGAGAGAGAGAGAGAGAGAGAGAGTGTGTGTCAGAGAGAGACAGAGAGTGAGAGAGAGATGGGTGGACGTGCGACATGTTCATCTCCAGAGCTCGCTGTGAGTTAGACATGCTGATCTGACCTGAACATAAAGCAGGTTGAGCTGTACGGGATCACGAGAGTCCACGTTCTGGTCAGAGTAGAAAAACTTCCTCCTGAGCAGCAGCGTCTCGCTCTCCTCCACCCCTTGCTCACGGAACGTCCGACTGTGGTCCAGCCAGTTCACTGTGTTAAAGAAAGTAAATGTTTAGAAAAGGCTGTGGATAATAACTAAATTACATAATACTATAACAAAGAAGTTAACAAGGGTGGATCAATCAGTAGCCTGGACACCCACGACAATCAGATTATGTGTCTAGGCTCAGTTTTTATTCACAGTTGCCTGGTGAACAAGTAAATAACCAGGAAAACATGTTTCAGCACTATCAGAAAAGAAGTTTTCATTTGGTATGTAGCCATGCGCTTCACCGCAATGCTTACAGCATTCATTAGTCATTCTGAATCCCACCGCCTGCTGCGTTACACACATCTGACAAGGTGTAGCTGTTTTACCGGCAGAACGTGTTCTACTAGGTGGCTTAATTAGTATGGTCTGATAATAGACGATTTTTATTTTAGAACCAGGAACACACAGGCTTGTGAAAAACATTGGAACCTGAGCATAAAAGTGCATCGCAAACCCAAAATATAACCCTTCTGCTAACACAAGACACCGTCATCTCACAAAAACATGTTGAGACAAAACAAAGATCCTACTCAGACTCAAATAAGATTTATAAGAACAAAACACCAAGTCAACGTCCGAATATCCCTACTACCCTACTACGCAGTAGGCGAAAATCACTACGCCAAAGTAGTAGTATATTTGAATTCTCAGCATTCATAAAACAGTAGGAGAGAAATACCCGGATAACCTACTGCTTCCACCGAGATTCTGCAGACTGGAACCACTAAACACTGTGGATACTGTGCTATCCAATAATGCAACGGGTCTAAAGCAGAAGAGCTGTCAGAATAAAAAAATCGGCTCTTTTGAAGTCGTAGGTCACATGACAACGACAACATGGCGGATGTAGTACGTCTGGATTGTATTCATGCTACCCCTTATACTGATCAGTACATACTGTATCAATGACTGAATCAAATGCAGTAGGTACTGAATCAAATTTCGGATGCCGGGCAAGTCTCATAGATGAAACCTTAACTTTTTTTTTTGTCAAGGGTATAAACAGAATGTGCTACTTGATCATACGCTCATTCTTTTCCCTGTATTAATGCACTTAAATAGCCAACTACCTCATCATGAATTATAATATGTTAGCTACCACATTTTAGCTCCAACTCTGAATTTAACTCTTACTCCATGACCTAAGTGGAGCTGAGACTGCGAAATCATGATACTTTTATAGACATTTGTCTCCATGGAGCTCGTTGAAAAATTGCAGCCCAACCTACACAAATCTGTCAATACAACACTGTTGTATATTTCAGCTGGAGACTATAAACCCTGACACAAGATGCAACTTAAAGCATAGCAAAATTAGTGTGCCTTTAGTATCAATCTTTTATGTGTGTGCGTGAGAGAAGGACATTTAATACTGTAGGTTAAATACAAACTCACATTCGTCATCTGTGTGAAGCTTGGCTTTGAGTTTTTCCATCTTCCTCTCATCTCGGAGCAGAGTTCGCTCCTTCTTCAGTGTACCCATGCCGTCCTCCTTCTTGTCTTCTCCCTGCTCCTGGATTAGAGAGTACTCCTCATAGTTTGTGATTCCTAACAGGGTAACAAAACAAACAAACAAACAAAAAAAGAAGACAACACTGAAATTGAGACTACATTTTTCTTGTTCTCTCTTTCATAAGAGCATAACTTTAATTAGGCACAGTACAGCCATTTCCCAGAAATATAAGCAAATAATCCAGATAACTCAGAAGCAGAGAAATGAAGCAGAAATCCTCTAAAGAAACAAATACAATAAAGACATTTGCCAAAGACCCTCTCCTCAATCTTCCCTACACACTCCTTCACTCCAGCCCACCTCTGCCGTAATTGAAATCTACTACTGCAGGAATAGCTCAATACCACGAGAGGAGAGGAAAGCACAATCCTACAGCTTCCCTGTGATGGAGCATTGCTTTCGCTGAAACACAATGGCAACACTACAAAAATCACAAGAATGCTCCGTCACAGCAAAAATGGATTCTCTGCTCTTCTTAAAATAAATAAATAAATAAATAACTAAATAAATAAATAAACCATTCACAGCACCAAGAAAATACAGAACAGCACTAGATGGAGAGAATTTCACTGAGGCAGCCTGGAAAGAGACGTACACAGCCAGAGAAAGAGAAGCACACACCTATTCTGCTGCATATGGTGACGAGCAGCTCGCCTACGGTTTTGGAATCATCCACCATAATCGTCTTGATCGCTCCATCTAGCATTTTAATCTTCTGCGGCCTCTGCTTCTTCTTGTACTCCAAGACATCCTGCAAAAGCCAGACACAGAAAACATACACGAGTGAAAAATCCCAGACAAACCACGGACAACAATACAGGCTTTATATGTAATGAAATGAAATAATGATATAAAAATGGAGGACAGCATGAAACGTTATTGTAATGAACAGCGTTAATGCTGTTACCCCATTTCGGAGCATGTAGTAGTCTAGCGTACGACCAGATTCCAACCAGATGCCTTTCCTAGGGTCATCATCTGACAAGAACAGGCCATAATCTGAGGCTGAAACACAGAACGATGAGACAGAGTCAACATCAGTCAATTATCAAGCTTTCATACGGTTTGGATGCTGGATGGCTATAAAGATTTATGAACACAACTACATTTCACTGATGAAACTAATAAAAAAAAAAGGTGTGTCTCATCAAAAGAAAACAATATCTGACACTGATGCAGATGACACCTGCCTGTGCATTGATAAGCAGAATCTATTGTGGCTCGAGGAGGCAAATCACATTAGCCATACAGCAGCACATGCCTGATATAAATCAGATCTGGAGTCTAATAATAGTACTGAGAGTGAAGAGACTGAAACCACCCTGCTCGGTCAACGACAGCGAGAGACTCTGCAAACCCCAATAAATACCGAGCCACTCATGTTTGACTTTCAGGCAGTTTGATTACTGGAGTGGAGAAAGATGAGAGAAGAGAAGACGAAGAAGAAGAAGATGGCGAGAGATAGATGCGGAGAGTAATGTGGCCGTGACAGATTTTAATCTCTTCTGCTAGCTTTCTGAAGCCTGAATCCATCAAGCTCAGTCCGCGACAGAATTAGAGAGTGTCCCGTTGCCGCCTTGGCTGCTCTCATCTCCTCGAGACTCTTTATCTAAAAAGTTTCACACATTTTGACATTAACACTAAATATACTTTTACACACACTGATCCGGAGAGCAACAGATTTTTCTGAATGGCGTTGAATTTAGTGAAAAATTCCATTAATGCAGAATGTGGATGGTAGGGTTTATTTAACCTCCGTTTTCTTTTTTTTAATTGACTTGTAGGTATTTGTTGAATCAACAAACAGTAGCACATACAGTAGCAATACACATTAGGGACTTTAAAGTCCCCATGAAATCAATATTGATGTTTTGTGGCTTTTAGTATGAATATGTTAGCCTTAAGGTTATCTATAAGCTAGTGTGCTCCAAAACAATGACGAAATTCACATTTAGAAAAAATATCTATTAAAAATTTACAGTCTCTCTCTACCACCAATACGAATCAACAATTTTGATGAAATCATTCTGCACTTCAGCTTTTTATCAGATTTTCTGTCCAATCAAATTCTCTCTAGAATCTGAAATGTCCCAGACCCAACATTATTAAAAAAATTTAAATAAAAAATCACCTTACCGATGTTGTCGTCATTGAGCGAGAGAAATCATATCAGCAAGCATGGGGCATAAATGCATCTTTGGCTACTCGAACGCACACATTTTATTCAGTTTTCCAACTGTTAGATGGTTAAGAATGAAATGGCTTGAATTTGTTCATTTTATTGCTCGGGCTCGCGTCCATGGTACAAACTGTCAAGTACGGCTTAGCTAAACACTACTGGCCATTTTAAAAAGGGGAGGAGCCACTCGATAGGCTCCACCCTGGCTTCCTGTTTCAGTGGAAATTATGTCAACACATCAAATAACGCTGCATGTGTCAAGGCA
The DNA here is from genome assembly GCF_023375685.1 of Ictalurus furcatus. NCBI lineage: Eukaryota > Metazoa > Chordata > Actinopteri > Siluriformes > Ictaluridae > Ictalurus > Ictalurus furcatus. The sequence continues at coordinate 18,308,709 of NC_071268.1, read as the reverse complement.
CTTCACAGGGACTTTAAGCAGTAACAGAGGCAGGAATAGCTATGGTGGCTGGAAGAGTATCAGAGCTGTACTGAACCTTCGCAAATTTAACTCACTGCTTCCTGCAGTTCTTCTTCAGCAAATTTTGTTTGATGTACTGAGATTAAGCAGAGTTTTTAAATGAGCATTGAATTAGAATTATATTTACACTAGGTGACACTATTCCTTCAACGAATTCAGAGCAATTAGCTCAGACACTTGTAATTTATATTCCATGCTTGTAACGAGACCAGAGACCCAAAGCACAATAAGTCAACTTTGATATCATAAAGAATATGATAATGGCTGATACAAAGTCTGCCAAACACTCTGTTCTGATGTAGCATTACAGATCAGTGACTTTACACAGTTATGGCGTGAATACAGATTTAGTTCCTACAGCCAAAAAAAAAAAAAATGCTAGCCATCACAGTTCTCTCACCTTGTCCGGTTTGGGCCTCAGGAACCCTCTCTCTGATGATGCGGCAGGCATCGTACACTGGAGTGGAGGGCTCAAACTGCATGGTCTTCACGACATTGCACTGCCGCACACAGATCTTCAGCGACAGGGCCACCATCTTGACCTCTGTTCAATCAGGAGTACATACAGGCAGAAAGATTTTATTTAGGAAACCCATTGAGGAACATCAGTCACAACATCGATGAGTTATAACCGCTTATACGACAGCACTGTTCGAATTCTCAATTCTGATACATCTGAAGATGCGGATTAATTTTCAAAACAGTCGTTCTGACAGCAGCACCAATTACAGGTTTATATTAAAGTGCATTTGATTATGGAGGACACGCCACAATCTAAGGCTAATTAAGAAAACTTTTTTTAAGGAGGTAATAAATAAATGTTTTAATAATGGTGAAGCTTTCTATAAGGAGATGTTTACTTAACGTTTATGAAAATAGTTTTCAGTGTCGGTGCCTTGTAACACTTTGTATTTTCTGGTTTCGCTGTAACGTACACTGCTTTTCAAAAGTTTAGAGACACTTGACTGAAATGTTTCTCATGATCTCAAAAAGCTTTTGATCTGAAGGTGTATGATTAAATGTTTGAAATCGGTGTTGTAGACAAAAATATCATTGTGCCAACATTCATTCATTCATTTCTTTCATTAGAAAACTAACATTTTATTTACGGATGACTCGGAGCGAAATATTCCAAAAAGCAGCCAATAAGCATCCAGCATCGGTGGGAGCTCCTTTAATACTGTTTAAAAAGCATCTCAGGGAGATTCCTCACGAAATCGGTTGAGAAAATGCCAAGAATACATTTCTGGAAATTCTAGGCAAAAAGGGTGTCTACTTTGAAGATGCTAAAATACTAAATTATTTTGGATTTTTTTTTTTTTTTTTATCATCGCAACATAATTCCCATAGTTCCATTTGTGTGTCTAAACTTTTGACTGGTACTGTACGTCTTATTCAGAAGAGAGATAAATAATAAATAACATTGGCATGGTAAGGTGTTGGGCCTTCTACTTCATGCTGGGCTGCACAACACTACCAGATGTTTTTTTCCCCTTACATAACTGCTAGATTGCATAAAGCTCCTTGTAACACCTCATTTGCAACAGACTAAATAACAAGGTGTGTAATCCAATCACAACGTAAATCTGATTTCATTGACAGAGTGAATGTTTGCATACATTCTGCATATGTACATTTGTTACAGCAAACATCGGGGAACATGCGAAACAATAGTTCCCATGCAGAAACAATGTCCAAGTTTTAATATATCAAAAGAACATGTTTACTTCTTTACACCAGCTGTTTAGTAAGAACATTTGGAGCATGTTTTTCAGGAAGTGATGCAATTTAAGCGATGTAATGGCTCATTAGAGACACAAGCTAAGATCTGTAAAGTTGAGCTTGTTAGCCAGGTGTTCAAATGTTCCTTTTTAGGCTCTGAAAGGACTCACACGCTTTTTGTTTTTATGGTAACAGACAATTAATGTTACTCTTTACTCACACTATAATTTTGTTTGAATGACATGATAACATGCACGTATATGGAGATTTTAAACAGATTGCTGTGATTAGGACACGTATAAACAGTCTGCAGTCGACAATCTCTGCATGTAAACAGACTCCAGCCTGTGCCTTATTTCCACTTTGTGCTTTCTGTAATTTTTTTTAACAAGATTATTAAATGTGCAAAGCTGTGTATAAAGGTTAAAAGAAAACGTGGGTTTGGAGAAAGAAAAACAAATTTATTTTATTTACTAGGGTAAAAAAGGTGTTGACTACAAGTTTACTAATTTGTGCTAGAGCAGCAAAAGTATACTGCACAATATAACCTTTAAGCAAGAAATGAAAGTTTACAGTGCAGGTTATAACAGTCTGCCGGAGTTATAGGGATTCCAGAGGCATGCTATTAAATCCTAGTCTTACAACGCAATAATTGGATATTTCTGAAGCTGGGATAAAATAGGATTGCTGATCAGTAAAGCTTAAGGAGGCTGTGCAAGTGGGGGAAAACCAAACCTCTACTGTTCAAACTGCCCTTAAAAAGGTCTCTAGTTCATATGAAATCTATAAAAGGTCTCTCCACTCTGCTAACCAAGTTTACTGAATATGTGAGATACGAATACTGATGGGCCAAAATGTGCTTTGTATAATATGAGAAATGTGTGACACAGCTACACTTGGACTAAAGGTGAAAACAATGGCTGTATTCCCTCAGTGCCATCTCTTACAGTCTTCTAAAGATTAATACACCCACACAGTCTGAAGTGGCGATAATGTCGCCGCGTGATTCTTTTATTCTCACGCAAACACACAGGGGACCTGCTGAGCCATTATTCACCAGATGTGAAGTTCATTTACACACCACCCCCGCCGACATTTCACACCCAGCTGGAATGCAGAGGCAGACGGACAGTGGCACACGACTCAGATTGGACATGGAGGATAGAGAGGCCGTCTGGTGTGGAGTGGGAGAGTGTCAAAAGGTATGAGGGCAAGACTTTTATATTCTCGCGCAATCATTACTCCCCATACCAGCCTGGAACACTACCCTGCTGAAAAAAACAACAACTACAGAAACCATCAAAATAAATTCCAATGGTTTCCACTACAAATACCATTACAAACCATCAGCTAACCATTAAAACCATTACCAGTCCTTAAATGGTATCCACTAGACAAACTACCAATCGAAGGGAATAAATAACCAGTAGAGACCAACAGGGACCATACAGTTTCCATTAAAACCTATTATAACCATTAAAAAAATTGCACATTCTATGAGGGTTTCCATTGGGGTTTTTTTCCCAGCAGGGTATGCCCTTGCAGCTTTATACTAAACTTGTGTGATACACAAAGCTGTGGAAAAGAACTAACTACTCATTCAGTCTTTTCTTAAACACTATATATATTTCTTCCAGCATCCATGTACACAAATATGTCTGTAGAAAATAAACCAAATTTATGTTTCCTTCATCAGTCAATGCTCACATCAAACAGTACAATAGGGATAATTGTGATCTCAGGTGACTTTGGCTGTAGCATGGTTGGTGGTGCCAGACGAACAGGTTTGAATATATGAAGAACTGGTGATCTAAGATTTTCACATACAACAGTCTGTAGAGTTTACGTAGAAAACAAACAAAAAAACAAACAAAAAAAAAACATCCAATGAGCAGCAGCTCTGCGAATGGAAACACCTTGTTGAGAGCGGTCAGAGGAGAACAACAAAACGAACGGTTTGAGCTGATAGGAAGGCTTGATTAACTCAACCATGCTTTACAACTGTGGTGAGCAGAAAAGCATCTCAATACATGCAAGAAGTCAAACATTGAGGTGGATGTGCTGCAACAGCAGAAGACCTAATTCCACTCCCGACATCCAAGCAGAGGAATGTGAGGCTACACTAGGCACAGGCTCACTGAAACTGATATTTTCACAGTGCAACATTACAATCATTTTTTAAACAACAACACATGTACAACTTGGCATTTGTGCCAAACGTCTCATGAAGTTTGTCCTGCTTGATCTCTCTCCATCTTAATTTTCTGTAGTAGAGTGGAGAAGAGGAAGCCTGAGTTAGGCGTAGAGTTTGAGATTGATGTAACTCTTTCTAGAGCTGATTAAAATGTCACATTATATGAATCACTATAAATATTACCAGGGATAGTCCAGTAGTCCTGTGAACGTACTCTGTGCTTCTACACAAGTTTCCATATCTCAAACATGATTAAGCAAAGGGGGAATGATCACAAGTTAAATTAAATCCCATTAAATGTTCATCAAGTATGAAAAACTCCAACAAATACACAAATAGCTATACCAGCAACTTAAGCAATAGGATCTGTCTCCCAGTTAAGAGACAGCAGTGAATTTCCCTTTCACTGAATAAGGTTAATGTAGCTTAACCTGCAAGCGTGAATGTTACTCATATTTCAGGCGTCTCCTCACAACTGCTCCTGTTACAACACTGCACTGCCCATTTTTGTGCTGTTCACTGAGGATGGATGAACAGTGTAAGCTAATTAGAGCCCCCTGCCTGTGATAAAGACATCCAATCATTGATGTCATGTTAGCCTTTTAAGTGGTTCTCTAGTGCGTCCTCCAGGGCTTCTTCCTTAATCATTGCAAAGCCAGAACAGAAGAACAAATATTAAGTTATGCCGTTATTATCCTAAAAAGGAGGTTTTAGGATGAAGGAAACACCACAACAAACCTTGCTTTTGGGAGGCTGCTGTCATAAATATGGACAATTCAACTGGGCCATCTGGAATGGATTGCTGTGTGGTGGTTCACAGCAATAACAAAAGCATAGGGCAGAGCCTGTGGAGTGTGTGTGTGTGAGTAAGAGTGTTCTGGGAGAAGAGAGCACACCCTGTCCTTTCTGACATTCATGTAAAACCAGTACAATACACAGCACATGACCCAGTGACAGACTCTGAGATAGCCACCTACCAGACTGCTGATAATGACCATTTCAATGATGATAACCCTAATAAATACCGGTACAGATACGCTGTACAGTGCTTTCCTCCAGTAGTATGTACACCGTAGCTCTTGCTCTCACAAAGCACGCCTGCAGTTTTCTCATATCCTGGTTGGTACGTCAGTCAGCCAAGTGGCTCGGCTCTGGAAGCGATATGGGAGGACAAACCCCAGGACGTCCAGCTGTGATGTATAAACACAATCATACAGCTGCAACTGCTAAAAAAGCGCCGGCAGTGATGGTTGAATGATAACTGTATACCATTTAAAACGGCCTCACTGCAGGTCCAAGATTAGTGCAAAAGAAACAATTCCAAAGCTAAGCCTGCTTTGTAGGTGCATCCAGTAGCACTATAACTGATCTTTCCATATTCTGGATGCGAAATCATGTTATGGCCATTTTACTAGAACTGTCAAAATGACCACCAAAGGGCTATTTTGAAAAGCTGGGTTATGACACAAAGATTTTTGGTAACTCGCATAATGTAAAAATGTGTAACCCTTGTTATGCAACCACACAAAGAAGTGACGTGTCTGTGCCACTTTTTTGTGCTTCAAAATCAGTGTCCAATAATAAATACACCCCTTCATACAGGCTGCATTTGGGCAGCATGACATGGAACGGTGTCTTTTTTAAATCATACGTGGTTTAAAAAAAAAAAAAAAACCCACACCATAAGCCCACTGCAAAATAGCTGCCAAATTACAGGCATTTTCCTCATCCTCTCTGAGTGGGTTTAGGAATTAAAAACACCTTCCATGATACTTATAACCAAGTACAAACTTTTGTATCAGTTCCCTCGATCCTTTTGCTCAAGCACAATAGTAATATATTATAAAGCCTGAAGAAAAGCCTGTATAATTATTGCATAAAGGTTGCATTCTCATGTGTATATGACTTCATTATGTCAGGTTTCATAATGCATTATTATATCTGTTCATTAAAATACTGAAGACACTAATACTGTAATGCAATAGAAGTCAGGACTGTGGTGTAGATACTATTCCAGAGCCTATCACTATTGTGTACATATACCACGCTACACACTCACACAGTAAAATATACAAAGCCATGGATACAATCCTGCTGCTGCAACTACTTACAGTCACCTACTTTGGACTGAGCAAATGCATGTAGAACAGCCTCAGGCCTTACTGATTCCCGCAGGAGTGGCCTGCACAGCGTCTCTGGCTAGCAAAAAAAATAAGTGTATAAATACAATAAGGAGGCAGAGATCAGACCAACACTAGGATTAACATTCCATTCGCGTATCCATAAGATTTTAATAAGCCTTAATAAGATTTAAAACAAGTAAAGGGTCATGGTACACACTGATGTGCTAATCTTTAAAGTATGTTAATGCCTCCTGGGTTGTGCATGAATCTCAAATATATTTTAATAAGCCGGAGTTTGCACGTTATTTTCCATAATAATTAGCATGCAAACATATGCAAATGAAAGAGTCGCAGGCAGAGTTAGAGAATTAATCTTTTCTCATTCCTTGCAAAAAAGTAAAGCCAGAGAGAGAAAGAGAATAAGAGAGAGAGAGAGAGAGATGTTAGGAGAGAAGACAACAAGTGAGAGGGGGGAGAGAAGGAGAGAGATTACAATTGTACAAGCTCCATCTGTTACCACAGCCTTCTTTTATTCTCCAGATCAGTTCCACTAGTTAAGATGATATTTTTCTATCCTGCAAGCCGCTCTTCACAAACTCACCTTGGTCTTCATCAGGTATTAAGTGCGATCATAAAAGAGCTATTGCGCTATGCTGATGTTATTAATAAAACTAGTCAAGGCTCATTGTGGTCACTGCAGAGCTGCATTCACATAAAAAAAGAACAAAGAGGCTCATTACAGGACTCATCCACACAATTTCCTGCTGTTAGTCCACTTATCTGGCCATCTACTCATTCAGCAAAGTTCTCACATAGCAGTTTTACCTTTTAAACAGCATGCTCATGATTTATTGAAGACAGGGAATATAATTTAAAAAGAAAATTTTTTTTTACTTCCCATGGCTAAAATCAACCTGTTCACAGATGTAAAGCAGTAATGGAAGAGAAGACATTAATAAGGTATTCTGTGTAGCCTAAAGCCCTATTGGATTAGATTAGGAGTACATGAGGATGCGGAGTATCTTTAGGATTTTTGTCTTTTAGAAACAGTCATGCCAGACATTTTTACTAACTCACTGCACACGCCTGGAAAGATTACATGGTATATTACCTTCTACAAAATAACAAGTAGAAACACAAGTAATTAAATATCCAAATCCAAACTAACATGATTGTAAAAATGTCATTATGGTATGCGGAAAAAGAGGTTTTGTGCTTTTTCTATAAGATAATCTCCAGCTGAAACCAAAACCGAGTATTGACAGAGTTTAAAACGCAGTACAATAAAATATAGGATAGATGACTTTTAAAGAACTTTTTAGGATTAATCTTTCAAATTCCTATCACAGGTACAGACTTCATATATGCAAGTGTAATGTGACATAATAATCAATCGGGCAAAATACGTATGTGGACACAATAAAGCACAAAACAATCTGTTTGCATTAAAATGAGGTGCAAGTAGTATGCACTATAGTAGTATAATTATAGGAGGGGCATAGTGGCTTAGTGGTTAGCGCGTTTTCCTCGCACCTCTGGCGTTGGGGATTTGATTCCCGCCTCCGCCCTGTATGCGCAGAGTTCCAAAGACATGCGTTGTATGCTGATTGGTATTTCCATCCAAATTTTCTGTGGTGTGTAAATGTGTACCTTGTTGCTTGGGATAAGCTCCAGGCTCCCCTGTGACCCTGCATAGGATAAGCAGTATGGAAAATGGGTAGATGGGTGGAATCATAGTATAATTCTGCGTACAGCGTGAAGACACTCCACCTCTGAGATTTATACAGAAAATCACTTATACTGTCCAAATCCATCATAAATACTACATACGTCCTCCGGTAACTGCTCAGGTTATCAAAGTCTTTGGAAGCAAAAGATATTACAACAAACATAGCAAAGGCTAGTCATTTCCCCATTTCCACATTTACTGCCATTATTTACATTTGCATTTACTGCATCTGACTATATGCAGGCCTTAATTGAAAAGCCTTAAGTCAGCTGGCTTTAAGACAAGGCTAGCATTAAATCACAATTCATAACTCACCATAAAGTGATTCTAATTTACATTGTGGCATCACAGCAAAATGATCAGCTCCTGTTTTTATTACAGGTCCTGTATGGCAGCATGGGGCAGGAACGAGACGCATCGCTGTAATTGCGACATCCGTGCATACTCAACACATCCCCATACAATGAAATTAGACATCACGATTAGAATGAAAATGTGAGAATATTTCACCTTCAGGATGTTGAAACACAGGCTGACATTTTAACAGGACATGAAGAACAAACAGACAGAGAACCTGGAGCTGCGCAGAACCTCAATGTTCCAGATGTTCAATATAAAAAAAAAATTAAATAAATAAAAACTGTGTGAACACAGAGGCAGTTCACCATTTCAGAGAGGATAAATATAGCCTTCCTACACATCACTCAATTTAAAAATACTCTCTGATTAATAAGTGTCCTTGCACTGGAACATATGGGACTGTGCTGAGCAATGAGCTGTCTCTCCTCAGTTTTCATTCTGTATAAACCTGCTGTTCAGCCAGCACTCCACTTTGTGCACGGTTTCTGCTTTGTTGGACAGAGGGGCACAATTTGCAGAATTAATACTACATAAGACCTAGACACATCTGTAAAAGAAAGGTGGAGAGATGCAATCGTCAAGGACGTCTAAAGCCTGAGCGGATCGGTCCATGCTACAGCAAGAACAGCATGCCACTGTCTCTACAGGCACACATGATTTAGAAATGCTTACACCGACTCTCTATTCATTTTAAAGAAACTGGTACTACTATGTAATGTGGGTGTTGGAAAAAAAAAAAAAAAAAAAAAAAAAAAACAGCCATAGAAATGTGTTTTCCCCACGAAACATAAAAATAATAAAAAGAAAGAAATCCACCTAAAATAAATAAATAAATTTAAAATCAGAGTCCTAATGATGGCCTAATATTCTAATGAATGAAGGATGTTTGATTGACAGCCAAATCAAGCGCAGCAGCCAGGAAGAGAAAATGAGACATGCTTCATCTTTTAATTTTTTCTCTCCATCTTTCACCTTTTCATCTTCATGTACGTTACACCCTGTAATTGTGCACTGTTCATGGGTGTTATTAAACTAGTTATTAATTTTTTTGTATTCATCCTGAAATAATGGCTGATTTACAGAATCAGGAAAAGCTTTAAGTCACTATGGGATAACTGAAAAGTATCTTTGTTACATTGCCTGTGTAATGTCCTCTGAATTCTCGCATTCCTATAAAGCTCTCCAAAGGGAAATCATCATCATCATCATCATCATCATCAACACTCAGTGAATTTTATTAGTACACAATTTGCAGAAACTCAACATCTCTCAACCAGTCCTGTCTCAGTTCTAGGGCCACAACTGAGAGCATCTTGACCTCATCCATAAGTGTGTGTGCTTCATCTCAGCCTTCTCCTGCTTAAAGGCCAGACTGTAGTGAATTGCACACAGTGGAAAGGCTGACTGGTCAGCAACAGCTCTCAATTCAGGAGCTGCATGACAACAGGGTCAAGAAGTGAGCTGGAAAAAAAAACAAAAACCTCAGACCTCACACAGCTGGTGAACCATCTGCTTCAGAAAGACCCCTCAGGTAAACTAATGCTCAATCAGAACCAGTACCACATGACATTTGAATATTGCCCCCAAGGGCAGACACTATTCTGAACAAGCCACAGAAAACAAATAAGCAGAACTGACCCTTTATATAAGCAGAACTGACCCCTGTCCCTTTACAATATAGTGTTGTATAAAGTATGTATATATGTAGACTTTGTTTATACATCCTTTATCCCGATAAGGCTAAGCCCCATCATATCGTCCATGATATATCAATACAATTCCTGCACATGAAAATAATTAGTCATCCCGCAATTCTGATCATGTAGTTGATAACGTGTTTACGCACTGCAACATAGACATCTCACACGTAGATGGAGAACAAGCAAGGTGGAAAGCAGAGTTCCAACCCTGGACAGGGAAGAAGAATTAATCTCCCAAAAAGGAGCTTCCTCCGTTACATGGAAGTGGTTCGAATACAGATCAGATGTGAATGAAACGTCTGTGATTGTAAAGTGTGTCACATATCAACAAAGGGTGGAAACGCATCAAATTTGTTCCACCACCTGCAAAAACACCGACCACTGTACGCGGATGTGAGTGGTGGCCAAAAAGATGAAATGTTACTATTTTCATATCCATCATTTATATCGTTATCGCAAAAAATACCATGAAACAGGGGTGTTATATTTTTAAGTCTATACATCACCCATCCCTACAGCCCGACCTACTTAGGGTAAGGGGAGAATTTCTGTATTAAGGATTCTTTTGGCTTTAAAAGAATTGAAATGATCCTGACGATGCCACAGCTATCAATGTCAAGAAGCTAAACCTAAACTGGCTATGATCTCTGGGTGGGAAAGATGGCGTTTTTTTTTTAGCTCATGTATGCAGAAGAGGGTAAATGGCACTTTTCTTCCAAGTGTGTTATGCTGCCCAGTGATGCAGCATGAGTAGCAGTTTGAAAAGATGTGGTTGGCGAGCTTCATGTGTTTCAGAGGAAGCACGTGTTAACAGTCATCCTCCCTGGTTGATAGCCAAGAAGCTTAATGATAAAATAGGAACCGTCTTGCCTTACTCCATTTCTGAAGGACACTGGGGTATTGTGACACTGCAGCTAAACAAACAAGTAAGCCATATCATTAAAAAGTCCAGACATGATGCTGCCCTAACCAGCACTAATGACACAAAGCACACCGGGGACACCCAGGAATTGGGTCAAATTATGTTCTCTAGAAGATCCAGAATCTACCTAGAAACAGAGGTTAAATCATTATTTCTGCCTAAAAGAGAACAGAACAAAAATAAAAACAAACAAACAAACAAAAAAGCCATACGAGAGAGAAGGAGAGATATCTGTGGTAATGTTTACCTCTTGTGAAGTATGCGCATTGTATGGGGCCGCTATAGTTCCAGGCCTTGCCGGCTGACAGAAATGATAAATCTTTCCCTTGTCTTGAGGAAAGAAATAAAAAGCCGCCCAGCTCCTTTCACGCTAAAAATACTCTACAAAGTAGAACGTCCTCCAGCGCTATCACACACGGATCTTTTTTACAACCCTCTTTCACGGTCTCCCATTCTTTCCATAGAACTCCCTCTCAATTACATTCGCATCACACAAGTTAGACATTTTAACATGAAGCTTTTCACCTAAATTCAGTGGAACCTGGTTTATTGTCCCTGTTTCAAAGTGGAACGCCCAGTTAATTAGTACGAGAGACATCCAGGGGAAGATTCATTAAAAGGCTTGCTACTGAGGGTTAGAGCACATAATATATTCAAAATACCTTCTTATTACAAAGCCATAAAAGCCCTGAGGATAGAGAAAGAGAAAAGGAGAGATAGGGGAGAATGGAAGAAAGCTCGGCTTCGCTCCACCCTGACAGACGGACATTCTCAATCAAACACAAACACACCCTGGAAGGGTCATCATGGCCACAGAACAGTGTGTTTGTCCCCAACTTCACCGCTGTTCTGGGCTCATGATGGGATGAGTTCCAATAAAAAAAACTCCTCTGCAGTATGTTCAGCTTTATACACAATAGTTATTTACTTTTATGGGCCTTGGCAGAATACAGAAGCTTCGACTCAATGGCACATGCTTTGGGATCAAAGTGAGTTAGTTCAAGTACTACACACACACACACACACACACACACACACACACACACACACACACACACACACACACTTTAGATTAGTCCACTCAACAGAAAGGCACTCTGACATAGCATGCAGCAAACTCTCTCAACTATATTGTAGACAAAAGAGAGAATAATGACTTTTTGATGTTCGGCAGACTATAAACCTTTTTTCAAAGCCTGGCTGTCCACAGCCTACTCCCTCCACTGTCAGTGGGAGGTATCTCCCACTAGCTTTTGCCTTCCTGCCACAAGAATATAATCTCAAAACACACTTGGTGGAATGTAATCAAATCAGGCAGAAACAGTTCCCTGTTGTAGGCAATTGCCCTGATGTTGTGCTCTCTACCTCTCTTCTCTTCTGTTCTCCTTAGTGGAATAGCGTGCGTGTGTGTGCGCGCGCGCGTGTGTGGCCACACTGGATGACAGAGTGTAATTACAGTAATGTGCTGCTATCAGTGGCATAGACCAAAGTGAATGTTCAACAGTAAGAAAGGCAGATGTCATGTCATGGTGGACCAAACTATGGCTTTCAGTATACAGGACACCAAAACCATCAAAAGTCAAGCACAACTGCAAAAAACAAACAAACAAACAAAAATAACCCACATACACTACCAATCAAAAGTTTAGAGACACTTGACTGACCTGTTTCTCATGATGTTAAAAAGCTTTTGATCTGAAGGTGTATGAGTAAATGTTTAAAATCGGTGGTGTAGACAAAAATATAATCATGCATTCATTTCTTTCATTAGAAAACTAACATTTTATTTACAAAAAAAATATCTTATTAAATGGATGATTTGGAGCGAATTATTCAGAAAAGGAGCCAATAAGTGTGCAGCGTCGGTGTGAACTCCTTTAATCCTGTTTAAAAAGCATCTCAGGGAGATTCCTCAAGAAATCGGTTGAGAAAATGCCAAGAATACATTTCTGGAAATTCTCGGCAAAGAGGGGGTCTACTTTGAAGATGCTAAAATACTAAATTATTTTGATTTATTTTGGATTTTTTAAATCACAAGATAATTCCCATAGTTTCATTTGTGTTACTCCAGAGTTTTGATGACTTTATTATTATTATTCTAAAATGTGGGGAAAAAATAAAGAATGAGTGTCTAAACTTTTGACTGGTAGTGTATATTGCATTTATGTTTCTACAACTCTATACTCCTGGGCAAAAAAAGGGGGCCAAGGCCAAACTGGCAAAATATTGAGCTTTTAAAATGGTCTTAACAGCAAATTATTGGTCAGGAAATTGGTAAGAATTAAACAAATAGATAAAGTAATTTAGAATAGCATAACTTTTCCCTTTGATTCCTTTAAATGCTTTTTGTTTAGTGGGTATTTTATTTGAAATATTTCCTTTTAAATTTTGTACACCCAGACATGTGTTAGTTTGAATTTTACATCATCAAACCTTTTAATCATGATTTTATCTTTGTGTACATGGGTGAAACAGGGAAAGTGTTTCTACCTTTTCCCACCCAAACAGTTCACTGCAGCAAAAGTAGAAGAGTAAATGGAGGCACAGGAGGTCTCAGGAGTGCATTTGTTTAATTCTTGCTCATTTTCTGACCCATTATTTCTGACCCAGATCATTAAAAGCTTAATATTTTTGCCATTTTGGGCTTGGCCCATTTTTTTGTCCAGGAGTGTACATATTTCATACAATACAAATACTACATAGGATGATATGAAAAGAAAACGCCCACAAATGCATGCTTTATCAGTAACACAGCTCACCTACAGGCTTTCAATGGGTTTTATATCAGAGGACCTAATCTGGATTATTGATGTCACTGAATCATTTTCATGGATTTGGACACATGTTTTGGATCACTGTTCGAAAAGCTAACCACGTCCAAGTTACAGCTTCTTGGCAAAGGCAGTTAGATTTGACCCTTCTTTGTTGCCCCCCCCCCCCCCCCATAAATAAATAAATAAATAAATAAATAAATTTAGGTCAATTAAAGGTCAGAATTGTGTCATATTTTCTGTGTGAGATTAAACTAATTAATCACAAAGGTATTTTTACCTTCTTTAGCAAGGGTACGGGAGCTGACTGTAACCGCAAGTAAACTAGTTTACATTTCTCAAAAGTAGACGCAACTCGGATTTCTAAATCTGATTCCAGTGTCATTCTCAGAGATTGATTTAACAGTAGCCAAACCAAACCAAATATAGAACAACTGCAATTTTTTACTTAAACTAGTTAACTTAGCTAGCTGGCTACTTAATTGCTAGTGTAGTACACGTTCTAGAACCTAAGTTAGTACACGTTCTAACTGAAAAAATATAACTTGCATGCAGTGTTCCCCAAATTAGTTTGCAGACGAGCTGTGACTATTCTGGTTTTAAATAAAAGAGATGACGATATTAACAAATTGAACAAAAAATGTACCCAAAAAAAACAACAAAAAAAACCAAAACACCAATCTATGTACTTAAAAGCAACCATCTGAGAAGTGTTGACCATTCTTGTTTTGGTGTTCAGAGGTACTTAATTTAAAACTGTGTGCATGCCTGTGTGGCAGAGAGATTAAACCCTGACAACTGCTTAAAATCACCTTCACAGCAAAGAGACTACAAATTTCACATCCACATATTTCTGCAGGTTCGGAGACTAATCTGACATATGGTCTGTTCTCTTGGTAGGAGCAACAGAGTACAGAACGGTTTCTACTGCAAAATAAAATATATAGAAAGGCTCTATATACTGAAACTCTCATTATTATTATTACTATTATAAACACTTAACTCATTTAAGAAGGAGCTGCAAACAGAACATACCAACCTATATTTGTAGCTAAATGTAGAGCATTATCATATGTAGGAGAGGTACAAACCCATTACAGCTGAAGTTCAGAGCAAAGCTCCAAGGCGTGCACCACAAATATCAGCTGAGTAAAAAATACCAGATTTCATCAATAGAGGATGAACACACCGTCCATTACACTAACAGAGGCCCACGACAAATGCATCGAGGGTGTTATCAGGGCGCAAGGAAAACATATGTGAACTTAATAGGGCATTACTCATTTCCTGTAAGGTCATTTGACCAACATGTATCCCGTCTACAGCTAACAATACACTCTCAGAACAAGGCATGTGCAAGATGATGTGTGTCAAGGCACATTACATGGGCAGTAAATCAGTGCTCATTGCAATCATACACAGAAGATGGTCATAAGAAGGCAAAGACATCCAAAATGTGGTCTTTATACATACAAAAGGAGACAGGAGAACAAAAATTAAGCAGTTTTTACATGAAATAATAAATTACAAGCGCATATGTTAGGGAAAGCTGTATGGTGTTATTCATGCTAGAGGAAAAATAGTCTTACTGACCCAATTTCCAGCTTAGAGTATTACTAACATATTGCACCACTACACTGAAATCAGGCCTCCCATCTTTAAAAAGAGAATTGAATAACCAAAGAGGTATGCAAGAGGGAAATCCTTTTTGAGACCAGGGTCTTATTTTCAGAAAGGCCTGACAGGAGAGGAAGGAATTACTGCTGGACACCATCAGTCAGTCCAGTATACAGTTCCATCATAAATTAATACTGCATTCAAATGCCCACAAAGAAGATGAACAGATGGCAAAGTGCTGTTGAGTAGGAGCGAGAGCATGAGCTTTTAGTGCTAATGTGAAAGAAGCATCTACTGTATGAGAGCACGGCTATGGTGCTTCTGGCTCAGTAGGATGTGTTCTGCTTACAGGTAGACTGTAGGGTTGCTGAAAAGGGGAGGCAGCGTGGTGTTATTGCTAGAGAGAAATTAGCTATGGAAAGGTATTTTGGTGTTAATTATGAGGGCAGAGAGTATGATGTACGTTTCTTTACTATCATGTCTTTGTTACTATGATAGATCATGTCTATGCTTAGGCTTACAGTGCCCTCCATTACTGACATCTTTCAGAAATAGACAAAAATTCATATATAAAACATTTCATTCCGGTCCACTAACTTGACCGATCAAGAGACACTCGAAGAGTGATATTTGATATAACAGCACTGGGATATTTCACTTTTTATAAAATCACTCTGCCCGTCTGTGTTCGCTAGTAATAATCAATAGTTTGTTACATTGTAACAGCTACTACGGGCTGTGGCTACTTTGGGAACAATTTTTGTTGACGGAGAAAAAAATAACAATATTGTGTCATATTGTTTCAAAAATGTCAGTTAGTTGATATTAATTGATCGTGTGTGTGTGTGTGTGTGTGTGTGTGTGTTAAATAAATATATATATAAATGTATATGTGTATATATATATATATATATATATATATATATATATATATATATATATATATATACACACATACACACACACACACACACACATATACACACACACACACATATACACACACACACACACACACACACACACACATATACACACACACACACACACACACACACTTATAAGTACAGCCTTGGAGAAAACAGCAGCACTGAGCTTCTTCCTTTAATGTCTAACATTGTAGAGGGATCTTGGGCCACTCCGCCATGCAGAACATTTAAAACTCCTGTACATTGTTACTTTAGTCCATGTGGACTTCCTACTTCAATTCAAACCACAGGTTTTCAGTGTGGTTTCTTTAACCATCTGTTAACCACCTGGCTTTTATGCGTTGAAAATTCTTTGGTGACATGTGTGCATCATCATATTTTTACCCCAGGGAAACAGAACATACTGTAGTTAAAGGTAACAAAAGACTTCCTGGGGACTGATAGCTAATTATTTCACGTGTTTTTAAAGAATGGCACTTTGTTTGAAAATATTTAAAATATTCCTATAGGGTGTAAATATGATATTGCAAACATCAAAGAATTTTCAACATTCCAATTTGTCCTAAACAAAAGGACAGTCTCATGAGGAGACTATTTATTTTATTTTTAAGTAACAGTATTTTCTCTCATGAGACGGTCCTTTTGGTTAGGACAAATTGGAACTATTGTGTGTAATGTTTATTTTATACAATGCTCTTCACTGTATTTGTCTTTGTGCTTTAACTATGTCTAACCTTATTTTTAAACTCCATCTATGTGTCCAACTCCACATGAATGTTCAACACCAGAGCCTCTCTCAGCCTAACTTAATGCACTCCACTGCTATCAGGGTATAAGCACGGAAATAAGAGGCAGTGAGCCTCAACTCCTTTCACAGAGAGCAGTTGTCCTGTTCTCCTGTGGAGAAACCCACAGAGACTGAGTGGAATGAGACTGATCTGTCCTGACCCAGTGTAAAAAACTGAAAGGGCCATAAGGGAAAGCTGTCTGACACCTTCTATTAGCTGCCTCGGCGGAGGAGCTCGTGTAAAAATTCAGGAGAAAAATATATATTTATATCCCTCTCAAATCTAGTGTCTGGTGTTCCCTTTATTACTGAGGTGTGTGGTATCATCCTGTCAAGAACTAAAGAGTTCTGTAAGGCCTTCAGAAAAAAAGCTCTGGCAAGGAGATTTAAAAAATATCCTCCACTGTAAGGAAAATCATCTACAAATTGTGCAGATTTCAAATGACTGCAAATTTGTCCAAGTCTGGCCATCCCAGCAAATTCAGACCAAGAGCAGACAGTCTGATGCAAAAAGTCCCCAAGAACCCCAAAATTTCATCACAGCATCTGCTAGTAAATCTTGTAGCTGTTGGTGTCAAAGTGCATGCTTCGACATTTATATTTAGCAAAAGCTATCATATCTTCATATTGTACTAACTTCCCCAACAGGGTTTTTAGAACTGAAGCTACTTCTAGCCCTTGACCTAGAGAACCAGCATGAGGATATGACTATGTGTTTTTTGATAGAAACTTCAAAGCACTTCTGTAAGTTGGCCATTTCTGTTTTTCTGTATTTTAGGAACATTTCTGTTTTGGTCTTTTATATTTATAGTTACAGAACCAAATTCTGTAAATATAATTACAAAGCCCCCCCAATTCATAAAATTTAACTGGCTATTTGCGTGCACATTGTGGTTATTTATAGCCAATGTGACAGTTCTTCAGTCTCCTCTTATTATTTATGACTTAATAATAAAATACGGTGCAATAAAATTATGTTGCCTGCTATTTGTATCAATAACTGTTATAAATATTATTTTAGCTTTCCCAAACCCCATAATTAGCTTCTATTATAGTTTATATCATGATATTATATGACATGTTTAGTTGTCACAGCTTTGGTAGCAATTTAGGACTGTTTTCTTTGGTTTTAGAACACTGTGCATTTGTCTACTGAATCACTGAGAAGTTACCAGCTTAGATGTAGACTAGACTTTTAATTAAATAGGCTTATCTAGGTAAATGATGGCTAAGCTAGTCAAATAACACTAGCTAGCAAGCGACATACAGTATGCTGCCTGTCAGAATGCAGTACATTAGCCCTGTTAGCTATAGTTTACAAATACTATAACATTTGGCAGTCTGCTAAAGCAAATATCATACTCCAAAGCTGTAAGAATGATTTTTTTTTTTTTTTTTTTTTTTTTTTTTAGGTATACAACAGGCAGTCAATTTATATTTGTAAAAGTATTAGCATGGCCGTAGTGATAGCTGTGTTCACTATGATTTTCAATGTTTCATGTAGAGCAGAATTATGAGATTGTCTTTGCTAAGACAGTCAGATACCTAATGCAGTCTACCTAGGCAGCTGGAACAGACGGTCTGAATGGAATGCGAGGAGTGATGTCCTGTCCTCCCGACCGCCCCCCCCCCCCCCCCAAGTGTCCACAATAGTGATAATGTTTACTTTGAGTACTGGGTATACTGACTAACCAAATATTAACATATGGTAAGTTCTTTCATTACATTAATGTAAAAAGGGTCAGGGCTGGGGAGTGATGAAGGTTAAAGTTAGCTAATGTCTGGTTCAGCTGGTCTCCTTTCATCCTGCTCCAGTACACAACCCTGCCTGTGTGTCTCCTCTCAGTGCCACAACCCATTATTCTTACCTACCAATTACTCACACACAGCACACACTTGGCCTGCAAACAAAGTGAAACTCCCCCCGTAGAGAGACAGCCGAGGTAACCAAACAAAACTCAAATGAGACAGTCAGCCAGCCTGTAGATTAAGCACTCATGCACGACTTTGTCCCACTGTACTCAATTTATTCCTGCACCATTGTACTGGATGTTTCCTCTACACGTGATTAATGATTGGTCAACATCTCGACCTAGGGATGAATATGAAAGGCAAACGGTGTGAGTCCCAGGCAAATCAAACAGATCTATTATTTTCTATATATTTTGGGCCCTGTTTACACTAGAGTGTTTTCATTTTAAAACGCATAATATCTGCTACGGTTACGCCTGTCGTGTACACTATTCCGGTGTTTTCGACCCTTGAAAATGTAGACTTTTGGAAATGCCAAAGACCCTGTTTTAGTTTGAAAACTCTGGGCTTGAGTTTCAGTGTAAACAGAACAAAACGAAGGTGTGGCTGCTCACATTCGCCCCCTGATTGGGTCTTTTGAACTATTGCGTTTCCTTCCCTGATTGGTCAAGCCCCTACCAGATGACCATTACACTACCTTGATCATATACACAACAACACGGAGACTGAGCCGCAAGCTTTGCTGGCTTTGTCGTCATTCTTAGCAGCCATTGTGCAGTTAAATTCTGTATTTTATAATACTGCAGCTGCCTACATGCGCAAGAGGCAAGCTATGATTACAGCGATCGGCCACAAATCTCATTTCAAGCAGCGTAAGGCCAGTTTGTTGTGCCTGCCGGTGACTAGCAACCAACTTCCTGTTTACACCTGTATGCGCATGCCCAGTGTGCATGAATGGTCATGTGACATGCATATCCAGTCGTAGTGTGGACGGAGATCATTTCTCAAACACAGCAGAAATGCCAGTGTGGACGAGGACCCCACAAGGACAGGAGTATCTGATTGTTATAAACATGTGGGGACATATGGTTGGTCCCCATGAGGAAAACTAATATTAATTAATTAATTCATTTTATATATTATATATTATATATATATATATATATATATATACACACACACACACACACACACACACACACACACACACACACATACATACATACATACATACATACATACATACATACATACATACACACACACACATATATATATACATATATATATACATATATATAATATATACACACACACACACATATATACACACACACACACACACACACACACACACAAAATGGCAGCTTAAATTTAAAAAAAGAAGAAAGGAAAAAGTTCTCTTTTGGTCATGTCAATAGATTACTCACAAGGATAGTAAAGTGTGTGTGTGGGGAGTAAATAAATAAATAAATAAATAAATAAATCAACCGTTAATATTGAGTGGAAAAAGAGCAGAAACAGCTCCTCTTCCGAAGCATTTATCACTTCACAGAGTGAAGTTGCTGTCGGATTGCACGCCAATTACGGCTGTTCTGAAGCAGAGCAGAGAAATTCCTGGCTGTCAGTTTAACAGATGCTTCCTGATTCAGTGTGTCCTTAAAAGATGCTCCCACAACGGCAAAAACATGCCCACCAAATGCTGGAACCAGACGCAGGGTTTGCTTACTCTTGCCTGTCATGGTCTAATGACGAACAATCACTCTGAATGTCTGAATACCACACGCTAACAGCAAGACAACTACTGCGTCCAACAGCAGCATGCTTCATAAACTCCCATACTAATAAACCACTAGAGTGCATTTACACTCAGTCCATCACAACTGAGGCCAGGAGAGTCCGGCCTCTCTGCACAGCCAACCATGCATTTCCTGTGCTTGCATACCCCAGAGAGCAGAGCAAAGGGATCTTTGAGCTTCTCTGCTACAGTGATCGAAGTAAAGAGAGTGAGAGAGGGGGGGGGGGGGAGAGCACGAGGGGGGGGGGAGATTAGAGCCCTAGCACTTGAAGAAGGGAAGGATGCTGCCATGCTTTGTTAGCAACTGGCAGCCACTACTACGTCATGCGCCACATACTCTGGTCGCCATGGCAACTGCAGCCCAGGCCTTTTTCCTGGGGGCCGGGTGGCTTTTGGTCAGCTCTAGTCACGGAGCATAAGGCCCCTTTCTGAGCAGCACAGGACTATTCAGAGTGCCGAGCCCCTGCTAGGAGTGACAAAAGGGCCCTGAATTTCATTACCAGTTCTCAGAAAAAGAGTCAGTGCTCATTCACTGAGACATTTAACACTGATCGCCAGAAAGACTGCACACCCTTTGACTGAGAACACCTGGTCCCGCAGACAGGAAAACTGAACAGCCATCAACAACAAAAAAAATCCAAACCCAACTGCTCTTTTTTGCTCTCTGATCAAATATTGCACAGTGTGCACTTTCCTCTAAAGATTAGACGTAAATGGGTCTTACCTTATTGTTTGCACATACAATGGCAAAGCACCTCAGCAGCTCTCCACAGCTGAAAAATAAAAGAGAAAGCCAGTTAGAAACAGGAAGACTAATCAGCAGGATTCCTGCTGAATCACTGTTTCAGAGCAGAACACTTTCTGCTAATAGATCTTGACAGGTTTAGCCTCAAACTATACAACTCCAATAATTAAACTAATTAATTTTGTTGGCACTACGGCTACACATTTCCTCATTTAATTCTAGAGAAAACTGCCATTAAGAATTGCTTGTTATTTCAGCGAAGGTGCTGGTGTGAGGCTCTGAGGGTATCATGGGTCATCTAAAGCAGTCATTAGTGGAGGAAAGCATGGTGAAAGGTTAAGGGAGAAATTGGCAAGAGGTTACAGAGGGGAAGAGAGATATGACAAGCAGTCCGGAAGGAGCTGGAGAGTGGGAGAGGGGGAAGCAAAGGGTTGGGAAGGGGACAGAAAGATGGGAAATGTTTTTTTTTTTAAATTTTATATATATATATATATATATATATATATATATATATATATATATATATATATATATATATATATATATATATATAATTTTTTTTTTTTTTTTTTTTTTTTTTTTTTTGCAAGGGGAGGTGTACAAAAGAACCCCAGGTAATAAGATATAGATTTGTAAACATTCCCTTTCATTCTGTGGGAAAATGTTTTCAGTAGACAATCCAGCAAATGCTCTTTTGTATTGACTCTCATCCAAACCAAGTATTGGCCGAGTTTAAAAGGCTGAACACTAAGGATGCTCAAAGGGGCATGTCAGAGGAACAGGATTTCTGTAGGCTTTAAGTAAGCCATTGTCTTCCTAGCACAAGTACAGTCAACATTCATTATTACGGGGATGTAGCCTACTAATTAGCAAGCTTGAGCTTGGACACCAGCCTTACAACAAGCAGTTATAATGAAGGTCAAAGTAATTAGTTTGCAATTGAACATCCAGGATAAGAATACAGAAGCTACACATAACACACAGTACTGTTTAACCTCTGTAAATTGCTCCACCCAAATATACAAAGAAATTAAATAAAAACAAAACATTCATATTTGTGCAGTGTTTCTGCTATACAAATATTGTTTATGCCAGATTGGCTTTTAAAAACATGATGCATCCTTATATAGCAATCTAATCCAATGGCAAAGAGATGCTACAGTCAATTATTTTTCTACAACACAAATCAGCCCAAACAAATTAATACTAATTTGGTTATATTTTTGGTTCTGAGTTAAAAAAGGGTCTAATGCAGTGTGACATTACTCTCAGCCATAGCCTTATAATGAAATATTGCAGTTCTAGTATGTCTAAAACCAAATCAGCCCAAATAGTCCATTTGATTTAGGATTATTAATTCAAGTATTACCCTTCTTTTTAGGAAGGGAGCCTTCACAGAGGTTTATACTTTTTTTTCTGGTATCATGACAACACATATGGTCTCATCCCTGCCATTTACTGTATACTTAGCCCATGTTACAGATATCTTTATATCAGCTATCTTCAGATATCAGTAATTGACAGACATACTGTATCTGGAAAATGTAGATCATTTGAATAGTACTAAAAGATTTGGGGGAGTCTTTGGGGAGAGACTGGGAGCTGGGGAATGGGAAAAGGTCCAGAATGGTTGGGGAACAATTAGGAAGGATGGCTGATCTAGATATTGATTGGAAGGGCTAAAACTTTATTTTAGTCCTTTTATATTTTATTTATTTTATTACCCATTGGTAACTCACAGGGAGTTATGGTATGTTATGTCCTAACTTCTAGTATGAAACCACCAGGGTGTCGCTGTATAGGCATGGGCAAAAAAAAACACCACACACACGCAGCACCATTTGTACCATTTGTGTCCTAATTGTTTTTTTAAGTCACAAGTATAGAAGCTGCACTGGTTTTGACCAGCGCTTTCTTTTAAGACTAAAGAACACAAAACTTGCAGTTCTGTCATTTGCTCTTTGTGTAATCTTTGTGTGCTTCATGTATTTCTTCTTCTACCACCAAAGGCATCTGGGGGGGGACGGGACGGGACAAGAGAAAGTAATCCACCTTGTTCGTGTAAATTATTACACCCTTTTATTGTATTTCACGTTGAACTTACACTGCTAATAACAAACAAGGCATGCTTAAATAGATTTGCTCCAATGGACTCTAGGAGGTGTTTCACCATGTGTAGTGACCCGACACGGTCAACGATAGGCAGTTTGAATCTACAGTCTGGTTGAGGAAGAAATCAAGCCCAGTCTTTACTTTATATGTATGGTTAGAGGGATGAATACACATCTGCATGTACCGCAGCAAGAGACTTCACATGAGGTGATACCAAATCATTTGCAAAGCTGGAAGAGAAGAGCCTGAATTCCAGTTGTTCCCCTAACCAGATTAGTGTAATGAGCTTAGAGGCCCAATACTGAGCTCAAAACACAGACCACTCATGCAGTTGCTTCCATTCTACACTCGCCAACACGGCACTAGAATCAGCTTTGTCCGTATTTAATAATCGTATCAGGCATGCAGAAGGGTTCCTAGAGCTCCGATGACAAATGTTCTTTAACCATCCAATTAAAGAGAAGTTTAGTCATCAGATGCTAAGAATGCACAAAACTATACCAACACTAAGGCAGCTATGATGGTACACAACTCGACCAACCACAAAACTCCAAACTGTCACAGCTAGACTGGACAGGGAAACTGCACATGTGGGACCTAATTGGTAACTGGTGAGACTACAGCAGTGTCACTATGAAGGACATGAAGGAATGCCATGGTGAAGAGTGAGGATCATTTACATAAACAGCCTGGGAGAATTTACAAGTTTTCGAGGCACTGAGCTTGAAAGCGTAGACACACAGCAGACAAGCAACACGCAGCTCCACAGGATGCTGTAAATTACAGCATGGCTTTCTGCTGAGGTATGAAATGTTATACAAAAGAAATCTTGTGTAATTAAAGATTCAACCAAAAAAAATGGTATCCACTGCCAAATGCTCAGCAAGCACGTATACTGACTCCTGGTAACACAACATAGTTTTCTGACAGAATAGTAAACAATACTATCGAACCATCCAAAATGAAATGATACACACACAAATTAAATGGTACATCAGTCAATTTAATCCATCAACTAAATTAAGCACAGGCATCAAAGTGATGGACCAGCGGAATAGGACTGTATTGATTTCTTTTCACGGAATCAGACAGCATTTCTTTGAAGTAAATTTCCATGTGAATACAGAATCACGCATGATGATATGTTCTTAATTAAAGAATAGATTCACAACATACATAGTATCACCTTCATCTACACTGGTTCATATAACAAGCAGCATTCAAATGTAACTTTTGCCTTGCATTGCTAGAAATGGTCTCCTAATGTATATGAAACTGAAGTGCACACATATTGGCAAAGTCCTTATGGTTAAGTCGGCTGCTATCTTGGCAACGCTCCTAGGTGGTTATTTCCAGTCATACAAGATCAGGTTTCTATCTACTTGAATAGAGAGTGACCTATAAACCCAAAACAGATCACAAGGCGATATGAAACCACTGCTACAATTCAACCAAACTATATGGCATAAATAATTTATAATATTTTGCTTCAAAATATATCTCTCTTAAAAGTGGCAAAGACATGACAACACCTTTTTATGGCAGTTTCTATGGCAACCGTGATCATCATACCAGAAAGCAGGCCGAGTCGCAAGTTACTACTTCCCTATATACATGCGTTACATAGGGAAAAACATAATACCATAATGAATCCTAAATTCCCATCAGCCATGTTTATAGTTATTATGCTTCATGTGGCTCAGTAACTAGTTTTTAATAGTTTATTTCCTTTCACAAATAATTTTTAAACTGACGCTAATGATACTTTAGAGAATGTATTAGTGTGCTACCATTATATAGACTATGGTATGATATTTTGGTTCCTGCTTTCAGCATTGACAGAAAACTAAAGGATAATGTTTCTGGTATTAGGGCTTTTGTGTTAAATAAATAAATAAATAAATACATAAATAAATAAATAAATAAATAGTGTGTGTGTTTTTATATTAGGCTACTGATGAGTAATCTAAAGTTGATTCAACATCAGATGGCCTCCTTCGCTTGCATCAACACCACTTTGGACCGCATATTGAGAGTTACATTTACTTTTACGGCCTTTGGCAGACGCGCTTATCCAGAGTGACTTACAGAAGTGCTTTGAAGTCGCCATCAATAAATACATCCTGATACTGGTTCACTAAATCGGGGACTAAGAATACCATCAGTCTTAAAACTCTGTTGGGAGGTAATATTAGTACAAAAAACACACAGACAACACAACAATTGTTTTTTTTTTTTTTTTTTTTTTTTATAAACCTTGGTCCCCATTAACAGCTATCAAATGCAAATTCAATGCTTGGAATCAACTCCAGACCTCTTATCTCCTTAATTTGATAAATCTCCTTAAACTAAACTGACCAAAATGACATCAGGAAAAAAAAAACAACACAACAACAAAAAAAAACATTCAGCCGGTGCATTTTTACCTTTCATCAGTCCAGTCGCTAAGGGTGAGACAACTGCTGCATATCTGAAGCCCTTTAATATTCAGTGTTCGTCTTCAGGATGCAAATCCGTCAAGTAAAACTGCACATGCTGCAGAGTATGGAATAATGCTGACCATTGTTTTGCATAGATGGATAAAATTAAATGAGAGTCATACTAGAAAAACCAAGCTTGCCTATGATTTACGCTCTTCCTTATAGACTGCGCTGGTTGTCAAACAGAACCTAAAGTAAATCTGTGTCTCATCCTTCTGCATGTGTGTTCTGGACAAGTTTTCAGCTTACATTCCATACCAGATACAGCTCGACTAGTGCCCTGTAGTATCCGAAAGATGTGAACAAGAGAGGGTGCTGTTGACAGAGCGGTGTTCCCCGAAACATTTGGGGAGCATGCTTTTTAAAAACACACTTCCAGAAATGTCTATGCGCTGATCCCAACTCTTTCTGTATGGCTATATCTATATCTGTGCACTTTACAAGATGAATCAATAAAAGTGAGGAATGATTTTTTGCTACAGCCTTGGGACTTCCATTTTGTAGCCTATCCATTCCAGTGGGTTTGACATGAATCGAGAGAGACAGAGAGAGAACCCACAGGAGGACATTTCTTCATGCCTCATAGAAAGACAGCTGAGCTCACTCGATTACAAATTATGACAACATTCCTTATGGATAATCTGAATCTTAAATGATAAAATGCTCAACTCACTTGTATGGACATGTATGTACAGCACAGCCGGTCATAGGAAATTCTTCAGATGTGCTCCAGCATTTAGGAAACCACTTTCCCCAGATTCCTTTTCTACATGATGCAGATCATGAAGGAGGCATTGTACTCCAACACATTCCTCCAAACATCCCATAAAAAGCAATCAGTCAAACTCAAGCACCAATCAAATGCAATACAGACACCCAGATCCCATAGAATCGGCCCAAACACTTAAAATTCAAGGCCACGCAAATTAAAGCTGCACTTTGTCAGGGTCAGCATTGGTGACACCGGGCTTCAGCTAGCGGCTTTTCGGTGACGTTGGGTCCAAAGAGTATTGAAGGAATCTTTCTGTGCTGTGGAACATGTTCCTTGTTTGGAATTGATCTTGAAGGATGCCGGGTCTCAGACCTGGAGGAATGAAGGCACTATTCAGGGATGTGATAAATGAGAGGAATGAGCAGTGTCAGAGAGGACAAGCGTGAATGGCAAGGAGGGAGAAGGATGACTGGGTTATACCATTCTGACTCCTACAACTCACTGCAGTTGCACATATAGATCTACATGTTTCCAATGTGTGACCCTGGTGTTATAAGGTTCAATCCGGGTTAAGAATGAATGAGGAATACTAAGGGTCACAAATCATCACTGATATAAATATTACATTTATTCACTTAGCAGACGCTTTTATCCAAAGCAACTTACAAATGAGAAAAATATAAGCAAAGTGATATATCAAGCAGAGAAGAATACAAGTAGTGCTACCATACAAGATCCATTAATTGAGTTCCAGAAGAAGCAAAGTGCACAGAGTAGAGGTGTAAGTGCATTTTTTTTAATTATTATTATGGGTTGGTTAGGTGTTCACGGAAGAGGTGGGTCTTTAGCTGTTTTTTGAAGATGGTGAGAGATTCTGCGGTCCGGAAATATTAAATTAAGATTGTGTGAGAGAATATCATATATAGCCTTAATGTATATGCTATATAACTCGTTTATACAGATGTTTTTAAAGAATCTTATCCACTTTACGTGACCAGTATATCACCACAAGGGTGAACAGAACAGTGTTGTAATCTGTGTTGAACAACAGAGGGTTCACAGGACTGTATTATTATAGGATACAATAATTTATGTTTTCATGTTAGAATCAGTTTTCCTCGAGTCTTCTTAAGAACCCATGGCTACTGATGTATGCTAGCCGAGACTGCACATTTTACTGGATCATTTTTACCGAAGTAATATCACAGCCTATAACTAACAACATATTTATAGCATCATATATTCTTAGCCAATGAGAAAGCAGAAAACTGATTCCATATACTTACGCATGCAGTTACAGTTCACATACAGTTCAAAATGGATAAAACTGCCACTGGATACAGATTTAACAAACATGTTTAAGCTGGTGAGGGAACACACAGACAATATGTGCAATTGTGCATAAACAAACATTAATTATAACTCATGGATCTCAGGACTGTCAGATGAGTGCCTGGCAGAGAAGTTTCACACAAGCTTCTTAAAAACCCCATACGTTGTTGATGAGAGTATTCAGAGGAGAATGGCCAGAATGGTTTGAGCTGGCAGGAAGGCTTCAATAACTCCAATAACATTCTCTATAACCACAATGAGCAGAAAAGCACATCAGAATGCACAACATACCCAGGTGCCCACTGTAGTTACTGACAAGAGAGGAACCTGATGTGGTCTGACTTTGTAGCCAGTCCACCTCAGTGTTCTGAGATGATTTTAAGCTGCCTCACCACTGGCTGATTGGAGAACTACATTAATAAGCAGTGTTAAGGGTGTTCCTATTAAAGTGGCCAGTGAGTACACCTGTAGTAGCCTGGAAAACCCCTTCACATGGTGAAATGTTCACATTTTATACTTGCAGAAATCTCAAACTGTAAAGTTCTAGCACTAAAGTCTGCTTACTCCCAAAAGTGAAACGGGTGAAAACTGCATTTAAAGAATCCATTCCAACTTCACTAAGGTACGTAGCTTCCATGTATAGGGCATGCATTTTTTGCCTTCTTTGGCGGTCTGCCAGAATTCAATGCCAGCGACATCTTTCTGACAGCTTTCCCAGACTATCACAGACATGCCACTGACTCTGGCACCAAGTGGACCTGATGCAAATGCAGAGGTTATAATAATGGGTTTTGCTGCTTGTACAGCAGGGCATAAGCTGTGGCCTGCCTGCTTCTTCTGTTAATCTGATACTACTCAGGTGGCGTACATTTGCATCCACCCTGGAGGGAGGAGTGATGGCACTTTGCAGTTTCTGCCAGCTGGACCAAGGGTTTCGAGTTTCACCATCAGTAGTTCACTGAAAACACATGGCTGTCCCAAAGCTCCAGTATCCTCCTGCTAAGTTTGTTCACTACTCCCACTACCATTAAATTGCCAATTTATATATTATTCATATTTTTTTTTAGGGGGAATTAGGTCCGATTTCCTGATTCTCTCCACCCAATCAGCTTGTATCAGATGTTAATTGTGTTTGCGAGGCCTTGTGCGTGTCGTGAAGCCAGCTTAGAAGGGGAAAATAGAAGTAGTTCAAAAGTACTTCAAGAACCAAATTTGATGCTACTACAAGTAGTCCCTTAGCTCCTTAGCCTCATTTAATGTCCCTTTCTCCTGGCAAAGGTAACCTAATTGTCTAGTCAACTGTG
This sequence comes from Ictalurus furcatus, assembly GCF_023375685.1. NCBI lineage: Eukaryota > Metazoa > Chordata > Actinopteri > Siluriformes > Ictaluridae > Ictalurus > Ictalurus furcatus. The sequence continues at coordinate 18,279,560 of NC_071268.1, read as the reverse complement.
CATGCTACTCTGAACACACTGTCTTACAAATGAGGTCTTTGGGCTAAAAGTCAGGCAGGACGAGTAGAAAACTTCTCTATAAACTGGTGTTTCACATTTCACCACTGAAAAGGTGAAAAAACCTGGTTGGAGCCACAAAACTGACTCTGCTGTGGAGAGGCTATAATTAGCTAAGTGGCTGCTTGGTCTTCAGCTACAGTACGAATACATGCCATGCATCTCCCATTCACCTTATTAAAGAACCAAGTAGGTCTTGTCTCATTACGTTAAGAGGGTATGCACCAAGGTCTGGTCATTAACTTCCTCAAAACATACGCAAAGACCATCCCACTAACTACTACTTAATAAACAGACCAGAATTACAGCAATGCCACATAGTGCTCAGATTATAATAAAACCAATTAGCAATAACAGAGGGGGGGAAAAAAACAACTAAAAACCCCTTACTTACCTACTAATACTGTCAGTTTTATCCATAACAAACGCAGTGCTCTAAAGCACACATTTATGAAGCTACATAAGCTGTGACTCTTCAAGTGTATTGCTTCAGGAATAGGAAATTTAAGAGCATGCTTTACACGTATTCATATTACACCACCAGAAGTTAGGTCTGCCCCAGACTGTGTGACTGTAGGAATCAAGACACGTCACCTCAGGGAAAAACACAACAGAAACCAGGACTCTGAACTCCAGCGGGATGGGAGATAAGAAGAAAACAGAACTCAATCCTCCTCTTGGACAAATACAGATTGGGATTCAGCCACAGAGGGGAGAAAAAAGGCTGTGGCAAACTCTCACATTTCCACAGGGCTCCAACAGTGTGAGCATTTCACTCACATTTGCAAGTGAAAATTACTGTGTGCAAATGTATAAGTTACTTAAGAGAACCCACAGATATAGGAAAACACTACATGCCACATTAACCACTCTTGCTAGCTACTGTGATTTGTCAGAGCGGCTTCAACTGGAGCCAGAATCAAATGTCAGCCAGTGAAAACATGCAGACCTCAAAAAAAATATAAAATACAAATTCACTTCATGTACAACGGACGTTCCCAAAAATACATCTTAAATGAAAGTGATGTTAATACACATATTCTGAGTGAGCCTAACTGCTGAAAACTGCCAAGCAAAGCAGCTAAATGTTAGCTAAATGTAAATTCTCCTCAGCCAAGATAAGACCGGTCAGGTGAGGATTTTTTACTGCCATCACCTACACGCGTAAATGGAAATCTCCAACCTAAGATTTTAGAGTTATTTGGAAATATTTGAGATGTATGTAGTGATTATGGTGCCAAGTTACTTCCAGAGGTTAGCGGTTGTATGTTGCTAACATCACATGACTACCTCCTAAAAACAAAAGCACATGAGATTTTTTTTTTTTTTAACCATTTTCAGAAACTTTCAATACCATGTTAAGAATGAAAAATGATTAAACTTATAATAATAACAATAATAAAAAAAATCAACAAATTTCATTCACAAAATACATCTTGGACACAACTGAAGCTCACATTTCATTATACAAAATAAATGCAAGTCGTTCAGGGTGGAGGTTTCCTTTAGGTTTAACCATAGACAAAGTAAAGTGTAAATGGTGATTCTGTGCCTAAAATTGAGGTCTAGTCTGTGTCTGGAAAATATCTGGTTCACATTTTAATTCACAAATACAGTGACCTTTAGCTCACCTGTCAGATGAGTCTCCCGCTATGATATATAACAGCATGAGGATAATGATAGGATGGCCTAAAAAGAGTCATTTTAAAATTCTATGAGAATTCTACCACCCTTATATCAGCCCTTGGCATTTCACATAACTATTATTCACACAAGATGAAATGCACACAAGTAACCCAGCAGCAGGCCTAATGAATGTCGCCACAGAGGATGATTTATTTATGCTTTCGCTTTATCACTGGGTCAGGCATAAAAGCTACACAAGGTAAAAAAGGAAATGCAATGAATATTCAAAAGACATTCAAACGTTCTGACAGGTGTGTGTATCGACAGCTTGCTTGGTGTTTCAGCAGCACTGTCATGCCTCATATTAGAGAGGAACCAGCCAGAAGGAAGACCAACACATTAACCGCTTAAACAAGAATGAGTTCCATATGAAACTATAAGATTAGCACATACACTTGTAAGACAGGACACACCCACTCACTCCCAGTGGACATCGGTTTCTGTAATCTCTCCTCCTAGACATGACAGAGCCATGTAGCCTGCTCCAAGAATGCAGAGGGCAATTCCCAGAGACAGGAAATAAAATCAATTCCCCTCCTCTCTCCCTCCTCCATGTCTGTATAGTCTTCGTTAGAATGAGTGCAGCTGTAGCAGCGAATCTGATTTATGCACGGGCCGACACAGATCTGCTTAGTTTTATAAGCAATGGCAAAACTGCTTTACGAAAACCTCAGACAATTTTCTAGCATTGTTTATCTAAACCAAGACAGTTACTACCATCCCTGTTAAAACACTACATTTGCTGAAAAGTATGTCATCATGAAGTTATTTACTTTCCCGTAGTCCATAGGGGGCTAGGATTCAATCCAACTGGGGATAACTGTATTTAAAGCCATTGGCAGTGTAGTACATCACATAAACCATGTAACAGAAAACAGATTTCAAGAGGGCTATTAAATAAACAATGGGCCCCATTTATCAAACTGGATATGAAAGAATTTAGTCGGAACTCTAGAAGCATTTACATAATTCGTATAGAAAAAATTTGTATCATCTCCATTGTACGTATAATGAGGACCTCCACAATGCGGACCTCCACTGATGGGCGAACTGACTGGCTGGAGTTACTGCAATTTTACATACAGGTTACGTTGACTCTAAATAGCTTATTTATTTCAACCACACACACAAATTAATAAACATTTTGGGAATCTCATTAATATTAATGACTTTCAATCCAAAACCAAACCAAATAAGACTATTCAAAAGAGGACAAAAACTGAAATAGATTTAGTCTATTTAATTTAGCCTGTGGTAGCAGACATGCAGTGATAGCTGAGCAACATTACTAAAAGATTTTGTGCACTTCATCCTTAGGAGGTGCTCTTTCCCCCATTTAGTTGTTGTGTCATTGTCAGCTCTCTATAAACTTAAATCTACTGGGAATTTTTAATATTGTTTGGGCTACGAAAAACACACAAATTTAATGAATGAATAAAGATTATTGAAAGAGGCCCATTAATAGGCACATTTACCAATAACTGATCCAACTATTGATGAGCAACAGGATCATGAACAGAAGGGCCTGCACATGCAGTAGCAGTGATGGCAGGCATTCATATTGGGGGTTACGTATTCTTAATCCACGAATTCATGACAGCATCCTTCAAGTATCTTAAAACATGAGCAATTCACCAGCAAAATGATGACGTTATATAACTGTGGTTGAAACGTCAGTTGAAAGCTATGGTATACTCGGTTCTAAATTCCCCTTCAGCTTTTGGCTGACGAATCTTTCATTAGCAGATGGTAGAACCTTTTAGTGTAGCACATCTGTGAAACAGCTGCTCCCAGTCATTTTTAAGGGTCACTGGGTGAAGATGGATCCTTCTGGAAAAATGCCATTTAACCCAGGCCATGAAGATTCCCTTGAAAATGAAACCCCTCGACCACACTGGTGAGGCACTCTTGGTTAGAATCCCCCATTCTGGAAAAAAAGACAGTCAGAATGATTAGTGATTCCCTCCTGTAGGGGGTCAGGGAGATGTGTGCGTGTGTAGGAGGGGCCTTTGTAATTCAATTAGTCCCAGTGCTCAGCTCACAAGCATAGAGGCATGAAAGACTCATATGTCCATCCACTGACGGCCAAGTACGCTATGCACCAATGTTTCACAACAGCTTTCTGCTTATCACACACTCTTCCACTAAAATGTCTCCATAGCTATGACAGTCCAACAGCTCTGGCTCAGACATACTAACAAAATACTGCCAGGAGTTTGTCAGAGAACAGAGCTTGAAGTCCAGCACTAACATAAGAACACAAAGAGCTACCATCCCTCATAACACTCAGCTTCACAAGCCCTTGTAAAGTGGATCTTGTTGCTCCAAGGCACCCCTCCCTAGGTTGTGCTGTGTTAATCCACTGCAGTGCTCCCTCGGAGGGACCTCGGAATAGTTTATCGCAGCTGCATTTTCTCCCAGCTAACACAGAAATCAAACAGTAGCCTGAACACTTTTCATGTTTCCCTGGGTGTAGCTTGTTCTACCAGCAGATGACCAATGTTCATATCAATAATCCTGTCCAGAAGAGGGATCTGTAAGAGGAAGAGGGGCTCAACTGGAAAGATCGCAATGTTTGTGTGAAGTTAGTGATGCATCTGAACAACACGGACTGACCTGAACCCATGATCGGTCACTGGCAATTTGATCCTGCACATGCCAACGGTTCAGCCAGAACAATATTGCAATATTAATGATCCTCTAGGCACAGGTTATATCAGCAGCTTTCTGGAGTCTCTGAACAATATCCGACAGGCCAGCAACTCAATTCCAATAACAAACAGACAGCCAAGTGTTCAGATGAAACACTTGCAGATCTCCGAGATCCCAGCCAGGTAGATTCATGTGAAGTTGGCAGGAGAGGCATTCTTGCAGAAGACTTCTCAGACTAAAATAAATGTCCCCTCGTCCAGGCTTCTCAGTGCCTGGTGTCCCTATGGCAGGTCAGAGAGGGCAACAACGGCCTCTGCTATGGAGTGAAAGGTCAGGGCAGAGCCTCTGAGGGGGATTACAGCTCTGCACACTGAGCCTTCCTCTGGGGAAACTCAACCCTGCTATGTTGGGGTCCATCACAGCTGGCCCGAAACGCCAACAGCAGATGGTGGAGATGGTTAGGAGTTAGCACGGTATCATTTTAAACTTGTGCACAGAATTTTCATTCGGGTGCAAAGCGACCAAGGGAAGCTCAAAAGACAGTGTTGCATCCATTTTTGAGTGTGTGCGTGAGTAAAAGCATATCTGCTCCGAGCTGTGGCATTAAAAAAAAAAAAAAAAAAAAAACCTGTATCGTTCCCTACAGCATTGTTTTAACAAAATAAATATTTTGATTGCTTTAACTGAAGCTCTAAAAACACGTCAGCAGCAATTTGTGATTCATCAGAATATAAACTGTACGTCAGACTGTTTTGTCTTGTGCAAGTTAACAATAGTGTACAAAACTGCTCGTCACTCTTCAGTGAAGTGAGGTTTCTTCCTCATAGAGCTTTTTTCTTGCCAATCTCCCCCTTGGCTCACTCTTTAAGGATCTAAATCTACATCAGGATTTCTGTAAAGCCTCTTTGTGATGATGTGTACTGTTAACAGATCTGTAACAAAACCCAAACTGAACTTAATTGAACGCACATTCAAGACTTACTCGGACAGAAGAGCACCATGTGATCCAACATTATCATCTGTAAATGCAATTATCATCCTTTCAACACCATCAGTGATATAATAATACAACAATATTAGCATTCATACATCCATATTTTCCCCTTTATCACATCAATTATATTTTAAATAGGAAGTGTGAGTTATGTTATATTACAGTCTTTATTGTAGCTCAAAGGGGGCTAATAATTTGGGCGACTGCTATTGGATGCTGTGGTTTAACATTTAAATAGGATATCAAAGAATAAGTTGTGTTTCATTTCAATGATTATATAAGGGAAGGGAAAAATATATATATATATATATATATATATATATATATATATATATATATATATATATATATATATATATATATGAAAGGGTTCCCTTTGGGACTTGACATCATTCAAGCTATGTAAAGAGCATGAAACGTTTGTGCTATGTACACAAGATCAAAAACTCAAGCCCTTACTAAACTTTACATTTTTACGATTTCAGATTCAAGGTTTAAAGCTGCTCAAAAATATTTTTGTACCAAACATTTGTACTGATATTGAGGCCTCATATTGCAGCTATGAAACAGACAGTAAGAACTGAACACTTTTGTTATAAATTATGACTATTATTATTATTATTATTATTATTATTATTATTACTACTACTACTACTACAGTCATTTCAAATGAACTCTTCAGTCTGGTTTTACAGAAAATCTCATTCTTCTAAGAGATGTAATATAAATCTCTTGTTCTGGCATGTGTCAGGAAACTGAAAAACGTTGTAAATGTAACTAGAGCTTTGTACATGCTCTGAAATCTATAGATAGTAAACATGCTAAATGGCTAGCAACTGCTTGTGGTTCAGCATGTAACTGACTGCATCAAACAGTCATCATCTTCAATGCATGCAACATGTTAGGAACAAGTTTTCTATAAATGTTGATGTTGGTGAATCAGCTCAGACCTCTGGTTACTACTCAAGTGGACTGTCTGAAAAAAATGAAACAACTGTCCTTAGAGGAGTGGGGGGGGGGGGGGGAATCAGCATAACAATTGAAAATGGTGGGGGTTTTTGCCTACTGCAAACATAAAGGGAGGAACTGCAGTCCAGATAGGTCCAAAATAGACTACACTGATGGATAAAAAGGATGAAATCATACACAGCTTATTGCTTGCTGGAAACCAAAAGTGACCTATTATTAGTCCATTTCATTTGCTCGATCAACATGCAGCCATGCCGGCCTCTGGATTTCTTAGATTCTTGCAATTAATGTCAGGCAGACGTTTCCAAGACTGTACTGTTGACGTGGGCCTGAGAGTCAGTCATGCACAGTGCTGTCACTGTTTCATCTCCAGCACATTCAGTCTTTGAATAAGTGGTATTGTGAACTGCCAGTCATGGCAACACAGGCATTCAATTTTGGCTTGCATGGGAAGACATTGCTACAGTGACACCACCAATTTCCATCCGCCCTGGGCTTTTCAACTTCTGAACTCAATACGCTGTCGCTTCCGAGTCTCTCTTTGTCAATACACTGTAATTCTGCATCTGTATCTTCCAGTTTTAACTGATCTACCTTTTTTTTTTTTTTTTTTTTTTTTTTACAATAATCTGGGATATTTTAGAAATAACTGACCCTTTCAACATCCTCATACTTCCATTTTTCACAATAACTATGCTAAATAAAAACATAACCTGTAAATTAAAAAGTAAGCTACATCCCACTTTAGCTAGTTGGACTGTCTCCAGCTAGAGAATGCACGCACACACACGATACTAATTTATACAGGTTAGAAAATATCAACACAATACTTGATCTTTCTACAATACATAGTGTAATATGTATCATGATGTACAGGTTTGCTAACAAACTGCCTGCAAATTGGTAATGTTAAATAATTATTTAGTAAATATTCAGTGCAAAATTTCTTTACTTCTTAAAAGCACTAGTTTTAAATAGATATCTTACAGATACAGAGACCCACAATATATCAGAAATGTTTATCAAGTGATAGAAATTACACCCGAGCAAATTAGTAAGCATCAGTAAGAAAACAAATGATGCAGAAGTCCAGAGTGACCACCACCTAATAATTAGCACAGCTCCTCCAACCACATTCTTGTTTTCTGTCAGCTCACAACTTCACAGATTTTAAAATCTGAAAAGCCTGCTGTATCTCCATAGGAAGAGGTCAAAAATCTATATCGTAAATGCTATAGCTGCATTTGATTCACCTCCTAAGAGGTAACGCGCAGGTTAGAATGAGGTTATTTTTTACCTCAGCAAATTCTACATATAAAGTAGAAGAGGAAGAAAAAAAAACAACAAAACAAAACATGGACGTCTCCATGTTCGTCTTTTGTTAGCAACAACCTAGGCAACCAACTGTGATGAGTAATGTATATTTTCCTTCCTAAACAGTCAACTGTATAGTCAGTGTTATAGACCTAACAAGCAAATATGTCTGAATGTTGACTGATCGAAATCAAAACTTGTATTATTTAGCATAACTCATTTAAAGGTATTGGGTGCTAACTTTGTTAACTTCTGATGCAGTCTGGAGCCATTTTGATTTGACATTACTGCAAACGTGGAAGGAAATGGTATTTGAGAAGCCTACCTTAAGTTGACGAGTTAAAATTTCAAGTTGAGAGGGTGTTTTCGGTGGCTTTTACTGGTTGTAGGCAGGGAATTACAAGTCGCAACGTCACCTCGAAAGCAGCATTAGTCTAAACTGAAATTGAAAACCTTCTCAGGTCTATTGTGTTAAATAAAAAAAACTGGCATAAATCAATGTATTTATAATTATTTTGTGTAAATGTTTTCTGCGAGCTGTAAGGCTTTAAACACCTGCAATGGTACACTTTACAAGGAGCTTTACAGAAGAAAAAAAATTCTAAAAAGGACTCCCTTTAGTTCACAGTGAGTAAATTCTGCAGACATTCTTGAAAAACAAAAAAAAACAATCAGTGAAATTCCCCTCTGACTAATTATTTAAGGATAATTTTAATAGAGGCATCTCCCTTTGGAATAGCTACATGAATTCATCTTTTTTAAGCTGATGCATGGGCAGGGCTACTTGCTTTTTTGTGGGTTGCCCTGTGTTCTTATTCCATGTGTAGAAAAAGCTCAAAGGCTCAGACCACAAATATACTGCACACTAAAAAGCACTAAAAAGAGAGAGGTTCATCTATTCAGTGTAAGAGAGAATATGAGAGCAAGAGGGAAAGGAAAGTGATTTCTGTATGATGCTCCTAAAACTTTGTTGTTTCTTTTCTTCTGTGGCTGTGTTCCGTCCAAACTTGTGCGGTCTACGCTGTATTGTTACTTCCTTTTCAGTTCTCAAGTGGATTCAAAATCTGCTCGCTTCCAGAACCGCTCCAGTGCGTCCTTCACCCTAAGGTTTTCATGGATTCAAATGTAAATAGGACAGGTTAAGAGAGAGAATCCAACCTTGGCCATCAAAATGCTCGAGGCTCGCTTGTGGGTATGGTACCTGTCTGACAAATGAATGCATGGGGCTTCAGCTAATCCCAACTGAACAGAGCTGACATTTGCAGACAAACACACCCATGACGATGAATAGCTTCTTCAAGGTAAAATGCAAAACGGGGCCTGAATTTATGCAGCTAGAATGGGAGTGCAGAACCTGCTGTCTGTCGTCACAATACGTTGAGCCTATGGGAAGCAAGACACGACATACAGGACAAAAGAGAGGACTCGGGTATAGAATGTCCCGTAATATGATATACGGCCATTGTCGATTATACAATTGCAGCTCAAAGGCGATTTAGTCATCACAGTTTTGTGCTAGGTCCTCTTGCTCCTAATAAATACTCCACTATCCTTTACTGTAGAGGAGCACAAACACACCCATGCTTAGACACACGCATATGCAAGTACATACCACATGCTGCATAACTCAAAATCTTTGGAGTGCAGGATAAATAAGAGCAGTATCAGGTGAAAACCCTTTCCTCACAGCCTTTTAGAAGAATGCAAACAGACACATGGCTACATATAATGTTGCTAATTACTCAGGCCACAAGAATGAACATTTGGATGGGGGTGGGGGTCAGGGGGGTAACGTGAGAGCTCATGCAAAGAGCAGATCTGCACTGCTGACAGCACGCGCACACGCGCACACACACACACACACACACACACACACACACACACACACACACACACACACACAAAAGATGAAAGCTCAAATAAACTACTTGACCAAAATTAAATCAGTGAATGTTCTTGTGTTGCATTTGGCAATCTGTACAAATAGCACACAGCATTCTATAGATTACAACCATAAACAGTAATAATAAATAATCCCAGATTTTTACTTCATTACATTAACAATTTATCCATAGAGGCACATATCCCAGTCGTGTATAGTAGGGCTGCAACTAACGACTATTTGGCTGATAATTTTTTTTAGATTAATCGGATTGGGGGGGGGGGGGGGTCAAACTTCCAGAACCATTTTTTCATTTATTTAAACTGAGTGTTACAAATAAAAAATTAAGACTAAAATGTTACACAACTGTTTGTCCAATTATATAACACTGAAAGGAACCCAATACACACAGACACACACCAGAATATATATTATTCATTTAGGACTGTAGTTTAATTCAGTGCTTTTTGTTTGTAACTATAAAAAGTTATACATACATACTTATATTCACAATATAAACTAATCTAGTATTTATGTATTATTTTTTAAAGATGCTAGCTACATAAAACTGTCTTGTATGTCTTTTGTTCATCTTCAGATTAATCATTGTATTGCAGTGGTCAGGTGATACTAGTCAGAGCTGTCAGAAAATTCCTAGTTTACAATTTGCTTACAAGAAAATTCCTAGGTTACAAGTTGTTTACAAGAAAATTCCTAGGTTACAAGTTGGTAACAAGAAAATTCCTAGGTTACAAGAGTTCTATAAGGATATGAGCACTTTTTACAAGTTGGAATCTCGTAATTACAACATGTTGTGAATGCAGCTTAACATTTAAAAACATACAGTGCTGTGAAAAAGTATATCTTCTGTTTTTGTCTCATATCTTCAAAAAGAAATAAAACATAAAACAAAGGCAACCTGAGTAAATATTTATTTTTTAATTTTTTTATTGAAGCAAAAAGTAAAATAAATAACTAAAAAGCTATTCATCACCTATCACCAATATGAAAAACTAATTGCCCCCTTAAATTTAAAATCTGGTTGTGCCACCTTTAGCAGCAATAACAAACCAAACGCTTCTGATAACTGGAGATCAGTCTTTCACTCACTTCTAGGACTTGACTTACTTCTATGCTTTGGATCATTGTCTTGCTGCATAAACCAGTTGTACTTGAGTTTCAACTTACAGACTGAAGACAGGACATTCTCCTTTAGGATTTTCTGGTAGAGAGCAGACTTCATGTCTCCCTCAATTATTGCAAGTTGCCCAGGCCCTGAAGCAGCAAAGCATCCCCACACCATCACACTTCCACCACCATGCTTGACCGTAGGTATGCTGTTCTTTTAGTGGCATTCTGTATTTGGTTTACGCCAGATGTAATGGGACCCCGTCTTCCAAACAGTTCCACTTTCAACTCATCAAGCCACACAACATTCTCCCAAAAGATTTGAGGATCATCAAGGTGTGTTTTGGCAAAATTCAGACAAGGCTTAATGTTCTTCTGGGTTAGCAGTGATTTTCACCTCACCACTCTTCCATGGATGCCATTTTTGCCCAGTGTCTTTCTGATAGTGGAGTCATGAACAGTAACCTTTACTGACGCAGGAGAGGCCTATAGGTCCTTTGATGTTGACCTTGGCTCTTTTGTGACTTCCTGCAGGAGCAGTTCCTGTGTTCTTGGAGGAATTCTGGAAGGTCGGCCACTTCTGGGAAGGTTCACTACTGTGCAGAGTTTTTCCATTTGGATATAATGGTTCTCACTGTGGTTCTTTGGAGCCCCAGAGCCTTTGAAATAGCTTTGTAATCCTTCCCAGACTGAAGATGAATTTCTTTCAATTTTGGCACAGTGTGTTACTGGGTAAGACCATTTAACCAACTTCATGCTGTTGAAGACATTTTATTTAAGTGTTGATTTGATTGAACAGGGTTTGCAGTAATCAGGCCTGGTTGCGTCCAGTCCAACTGAACCCCATTATGAATGCAGTTTCATAGATTTGGGGAATTAGTGTGGGGGCAAATACATTTTCACACAGGCCCAGTTGGTATTGGATAATTTTTTTGCTTCAATAAATAACTATCATTTAAAAACTGTATTTTGCATTTATTCAGGTTGCCTTTGTTTTATCTTAGATTTTGTTTTAATTCTGAAACAATTTAGTATGAGATTTAAATAAAAAGAAGAAAATCAGGATGGGGCAAATACACACATTTTCACAGCACTGTACGTTCTACCCTACGTCCACACGTGCGAGCGACACACTGCTTGTTTATCTCTAGTGGATGCAACACACCTACAAACTGTTGCTTGTGGGTGTACACTGTCCAGCCTTTTATTTGTTATTTTTTTTAGTTCTGATGAGACATGGAAGTAGCTATATAACCTAGCTTCTAAAGATAACTAGTTAAAGGGTCATGAAACCTCCCTCTTTCAGCTCAAGTCTACCTCTCAATGTTTTGAAAAATCCAACTTAAATGGGCATGGATGGCTGTGTGAAGAAGGGAAGGGGAGTGGGCATGGCAGGGAAAGGCAGGGGAGGAAGAAGTGGGTGAGCCTTCAGAAGACTCACAATAAAGATGGATAGTGACAAAAATTTTGCAGTGCCAGCAGTGCCAGCAGTACGCAGGGCTCTGATAACGTAGAGGACTTCTCTCCTCCTGAATCCGCAGAGCTAAATGGAGACACAATAGATAGTGGTGCAAGTCCTCTGCCCTATCTACAGTGGGGGAAATAAGTATTGAACGTGTCAATTTTTTTCAGGAAATATATTTCCAATGAGGCTATTCACATGAAATTTTCACCAGACATCAGTATTAACTCAAGAAATCTGGAAATATAAAGAATTCACAACATTCAAGTCCATAAATGAAGTTATGTGTAATAAAGAGGAATGACACAGGAAAAAAAAAAAAGTATTAAACACGCTAACTGAAATGTATTTAATACTTGTTGGAGAAGCCTTTGTTTGTAACGACAGCTTCAAGACGCTTCCTGTATGAAGAAATTAATGGGCCGCAGTATTCAGGTGTGATTTTGGATCATTCTTCTAAACATATTGTCTTTATATCTTGTTCAATTGGATTTGAGTCAGGTGATTGACTGGGCCATTCTAACACCTTGAATCTTTTTCTCTGAAACCAATTGAGAGTTTCCTTTGCTGTATGCTTTTTAATCGTTGTCCAGCTGGAAGGTCCACCTAGGTCTCATCATCATCCTGGTGGATGGCAGCAGATTCTACTCAAGAATCTCCTGGTAAAGGGCTCCATACATTGTTCCTTCAATTATATGAAGTCTGCCAGTACCATGTGATGAAAAACAGCCCCACATCATGATGCTTCCACCTCCAAACTTCACTGTTGGTATAGTATTTTTAGGGTGATGTGCAGTGCAATTTCTTCTCCAAACATGGTGTGTAGTATGACAGCCAGAAAGTTACATTTTGCTCTCGTCTGAGCAGACTACACTCTCTCCCAGTATTTCATAGACTTGTCCAAATGAGTTGTAGCAAACTTTAAACGAGCGTCGACATTCCTTTTCTGTAGTAATGGAGTCTTGCTGGGTGAGCGTGAGCAGTGGAGTGCATTGCCTATTGTTTTCTCTGTGACGATGGCACCTGCTGCCTCCAAGTGTTTCTGGAGCTCTTTCCGAGTGGTCCTTGGCTCTTGGGCTACTCTTCTGACTATTCTTCTCCCTGGTCAGAAATCTTGTGAAGAGCTCCTGTACGTGGCCAGTTGATGACCTAGTGATGTTGCTTCCACTTGTGGATAATGGCCACAATGGTGCTTACTGGAGGATTCAGAAGTTTTGAAACACGTCTGTATCCGATTCCATCAATATGTTTTGCAACAATAAGGTTGCGAAGGTCCTGGGAGAGCTCTTTGCTTTTACCCATCATGAGATGTTTCTTGTGTGACACCTTGGTAACAAAAAACCTTTTTATAGACCATCAATTTACTAACCCAGCTGAGATTAATTTGCACAGATAGGGGGTATAATTACTTACAGACTTCAGCTGGTACCTTGCCTTGGAGAACTGCTTTTTCTTAGCGTGTTCAATACTTTTTTTCCCAGTATCAATCCTCTTTATTACACATAACTTTATTTATGGACTTTAATGTTGTGAATTCTTTATATTTCCGGATTTCTTGAGTTAATACTGATGTCTGGTGAAAATTTCATGCGAATAGCCTCATTGGAAATATTTTAAGTGAAAAGAAATGTCGACGTGTCCAATACTTATTTCCCCCACTGTATATTTTAACGTACTTACATTATTCCATCTATTAAGTCAAGGATCATTAACTGCTTCATAGCATACAATAGAATTCTTTTGAACCACAAAATGAGCGGATGTAAGATTTTAATTAATATATTTGTGTTAAACCTGTGCTATGTATTTAACTCACTTTTTCTCTTTTCTCACTCATGCTCATTTCTCTTTCTGCTGGTTGTGTCCCTGCCATAAATTCATATGGTTTGTATTATCATAGCCCCCTGGGGATGCTGACAGTGTATCTAAGAGCAGAAGTGCAGGGAGGGAAAGACAGAGGTTGCTGTAGGCATTGCTGGGTCAGCATCATACAACCAAATGCCTCAGCACCACAGCTTACTTAGGACAGGAGGGATGTAGACACTCGGCACACTGACAAGGACATTATCCTGCCATGTGATGGCTTAACAAAACAAGCAGAATAATGGTATCATTTTCAGAGTGCACACTGGAGACTAGAGTTGTATCTACTGTTAGCTTTATAATGGCACTCACGATTCAGGCTGATGTATAATTTTTGTCTTAGTTGCTGCCTATTGCCCATTTCCCACAGAGTATCTCCATTATTCTGCGAGATGAATGAAACTGCCACTATTGCCATCCTATTACAATGCTGGCTAAAAACCATCATTAGAAAAGTAATGTTTTGCAAGCAAAAGAGATAGAAAGCTTCTTGGCATCAAAATCCCTTTCTTGTGCTGTTTATGCCTTTTCTCTTGGCCAGTTTGGCTCAGCTGCACACTGAGCAATCTCTTAAGTAGTACTGCCATTAACCCCATACTCCAAAGAACCAGACTGCCAACAAGGGCTACACCAAGCCTCTGCATCAGCATCTGCCTCAGTGCTGGCCTGATGAGTCACAGGGAGAACCTTATAAGTCTGACGCTAGGAGGGTCCCCATGCTAATTCGCTTAATGGGCTTTCAGACTCACTGGGATGGTGCCAAGAGTACAGTTAACACTCATTCTGAAAGCTGTTTCAAAGGCCAAAACCAAATAAACACATGGGCTCTCCACATGATATTAATAAATCCAGCTGAAATGAGAAAAGAAATGCCAGTATTAACCGTCAGATTTATGCGGTCACCTTTAATCCACATATTTCAAAGATACAAAATTAATGTAAATTTTGATTTCACTTTACTAAACCTATAGAAGGTACTGATACATGATGCAGCCAACCTATTTAAAGCGGACATTCTTCCAAGTAGAACCCCTTTAGAAAGCTAGAACCATTAACCATTCCAATAACCTCTGTATGAACATCTGTAAGAACAACAAATAATTGCATCACAGCTTCAATGTCTGGAGTAAACTGGAAGGAAACAAACAAGACTAAAAAGAAGAGAACTGCTAAATTTTCTGGTTGCGTAATTTAAAAAAGTCAACTTTGTTACAAGCCAGTGCAGCTTGCCAAGCACATTAAAAATCCACTGGGTGCACTTTAAGGTGACTTAATAAGATCCATATGAACCGGCTCCTAAATCAGGTCACTTTTAATAAGCTCTTAAAT
The DNA here is from genome assembly GCF_023375685.1 of Ictalurus furcatus. Classification (NCBI taxonomy): domain Eukaryota; kingdom Metazoa; phylum Chordata; class Actinopteri; order Siluriformes; family Ictaluridae; genus Ictalurus; species Ictalurus furcatus. Next base: position 18,264,224 of record NC_071268.1, on the reverse strand, counting down.
CAAAGTTTAAGTAAGCCATTGCACAAAGAAAGCCATACTTAACAAGTTTCCTGTACACTCTACAATGAGCTTAACATCCAGCAGTGAGGAAAAAGGCTGTGGGCTTTGGGGTGTGGAGTAAAAGCACTTTTTCACTCCATGATCTTGACTTCATTGAGAACCAATGGTATGCCCTGATTCACAGCAGAAATACTGCTGCCGGTACTGGGTACCTGTGGATTTGAGACACCATCCAGAAATTTGACAACCGAAATATTTTCAAATACTATTTCTACTGCAGCTGAATAAAAGTACAAAGGCAACTCATGTTGTAGCCCTATATTTTTGAAATATCTGAAGTCAGAGGCAGTGTTTGTGAAATTTGTGCCATTTACACATTGAATCAAGAGCTTCTGGAGTATTTGGTTCTGTATGTAGCAGTGTATAGAGGGAACATAGCAATAGTAAACAAAACAAAAAAACAGCAAGGAATAAGTCTTGTCTGACCACTACTTTAAAGGGATTGGCTTTTCCACTGGGTGAATTTCACTCACATTTTGGTCTGATTGCTGCTTTATCTGAGAAAACACAAATTATTTTCAGGTGTTTTCCAGATCACCTTAGCAAGGGGTCAAAAATCAAAGGCTACAGCTAAACTGAAGCTAATTCCACCTCTGCCACCAACTAGCTACATCAGCTCAATTCTAAAACATGAAAATATTTCATTAATTTGGTCCCCATTCATTATGCTGACTGTTCAGTTTATTCTGCTGGTTCCATGACACCTTTCAGAAGAGGAAGCACATCCACAGTTTACTGGTCAAAATCCTCCTTTTTCTTTTTTCTTGTACGGTTTTGTTTTCCATTTGTTTATTGCTGTTATTTAAGCATCCACAGAAGCACGTGCCTGCATACAGATTTAATTTTAATTCTATATTATAACAATCCATACCATTATCCAAATCTCATGACAATATTCAAATCTATTAGTGTTTGATTACAGTATATTTAATTATAGTTTAAGGTTTTTTTTTAACTTTTAGTTTAATTTGTAAAAAAAAAAAAAAGTAGTAATATCATTAATTATAACAATTATAAATGTCCCAATGTGAATCATAATAGGTCAGGATTAGGCTTTGTGCTCAATACAGGATTGCAAGGCAGAGCACACACACATCAGTCTTCCACTAATCAGCACATGAAGAGGGAAGAAGAATGGCCAGATGGACCTCCGATTCAGTGATTCAATTCTGTGGTTTCTTTCACTCACTTCATTGCCTCTTAGCATTTATTCACACAGTGTTAGCACTAGCTTTCAGAAGCTCGATTACAAAATGCTGCCCTTTTCAAGTCTGCTTGAGAGCACACAAGACGGTATCTCATAATCTTTAGCATAAAATCAATGATCCCCAGCGGCGAAAAGATAGGAGATCTAGATTTCCCAAGGAACTTGTGCCTTTGTTTTTTTTTTTACATATATAAATACAGTGCCTGTCCCCATTCTAAATGAATCCTTTCTAAGGAGGTAATTAACACCACCACCCTACATTCTGATACTCTGGCCCCTACACTGAGGTCTGAGGATGAACCCTAGCTTGGCCTTGTGCTCTATGCCCGGACTAATTGATGTGGTTACGTGACAGTAGAAACACCAGAGGCAAGTGTTTGAATTAACGTTACTTAGCAACTGAAAAGCCAGGGTATTATGTAACAGCAACAACCAAACAAGTTAAGTAGTACTTTTTAAAAAATCCACAGAACCAATCATTTTCCCCATTTTCAGTGTTAGACCACAATACTTTATCTTGATTAAATTTCAATAACACCACTTATAGTGGTTCTTGAAAGTTTGTTAACTCATTATATTATATTTATCAGATTTCCACACAAGTCTTAAACATCCCAATAAAACAAACAGGACAAAATTATAATACTTGGTCATTTATTTATTGAGGAAAATGATCCAATATTGCATATCAGTGAGTGCCAAAAGTATGGGAACCTCTAGGATTAGCAGTTAATTTGAAGATTAAACTAGAGTCAGGTGTTTTCAATAAATGGGATGACAATCAGGTGTAGGTGAGCGCCCTGTTTTATTTAAAGAACAGGGATCTATCAAAGTCTGATATAAAAATAATTTTTTGGTTCGCGGTGTGTTAAAGCATTGCATTCCAGCATAAGATCATTATCCCATCTATGAAACATGGTAGTATCATGGTTTGGTCCCATTTTGCTGCATCTGAGCCAGGATGGCTTGCCATGGTTGATGAACAAATGAATTCAGAATTATACCAGTGAATTCTAAAAGAAAATCCATGAACTGAATCTCAAGAGAAAGTGGGTCATGCAACAAGACAACGATCCTAAACACACAAGTCGTTCTACTAAAGAATGGTTATAAAGAAGAAGAAATCTTTGGAATGGCCAAGTCAAAGTCCTGACTGTAATTCAATAGAAATGTTGTGGAAGAACCTGAAGCAAGCAGTTCATGTGAGGAAACCCACCAACATCCCAGAGTTGAAGCTGTTCTGTACTGAGGAATGGACTAAAGTTCCTCCAAGCCGATGTGCAGGACTGATCAACAGTTACCAGTAACGTTTAGTTGCAGTTGATGCTGCACAAGGGGGGGTCACACCAGATACTGAAAGCAAAAGTTTCACATACTTTTGCCCCTCACAGATATATAATATTGGATCAATAATAAATAAATGACTAAAAATAATATTTTTGTCTTGTTTGTTTAATTGGTTCTCTTTGTCCACTTTTATGAAAATCTGAAGATGTTTTAGGTCATATTTAAGCAGATACATAAATTCTAAAAGGGTTCACAAATTTTCAAGCACCACTGTAACTTTAGGGCATAGGTTCTCACCCCTGGTCCTGGAGTATATCCTGTCCTGCATATTTTTGACTATTTCCTGTGCTAACACACTAACTTCAATTCAAGAACGTATAGCGCTTTTAACAATTAACATTGTCACGAAGCAGCTTTACAGAAATATATAAATTCCAAGAGTCATTGCAGAATCCTTCTCCTGCACATCAGCATCATGGTCATCATCCTCACATCCTTTGTCTTGTTTGTCGTTATCATCATGAACATGATTACAATCACCATCAGCTGCAGAGACCACTGTATGATTACCATCAAGCTCTCTCATCACCATCACTACCACATTCGTAATAATCTCTCCCCAGCTATGCTGCATAAACAGTGGCCGACTTCATTCTTACAGCTGTATGCTGTAAAAAGTCCTCCATAGTGAGGCAAACAATGACTCCCATGATGGAAACTTTCACCAACACCCAGAAGCCCCAAAACTGTAGCCCAGCAACAGTTTATAACAAAACCAAAGACATTAAGTACATGGACCCTAATCACTCAGTAATGTGCTGCCTGGCCTCTTCAGAACACTGTTGCTCTTCCTTTTATTATGCTCACTCCTGAGCTGAAAGTTCCTCGGAAAAGCCTGGTCTTTGTGGGAGGACAGGAAATGAGAAGAGTACTGGAAAATGTGGACGAGGCGTGAATAATTTCAACAATGAGACCCTCACTGTGAATCCCCACCCCCACCCTAGAGATCCAGGGAACAAGCGATATTACTGTTCAGAGAAATCCACCTCTTTTCCTGAAACATGCTTAGCTCATCTGGAAGTGTGCTGGGTGGAGATGAGTGGAGGTGTGCTCTTTTCTAATGTTTCTAGACAAAAATCAAATCACTCTCTCTCTCTCTCTCTCTCTCTCTCTCTCACACACACACACACACACACACCCCTAATTTTTACATTGTAGGTCTTCAGGGAAACAAATGTGTCACTAATGTGTCCCATACCCAAGATCTTTAAAAGAAGGTCCAGAGAGGAAACCTTTCATTAAGGGCACTCAAGTGAAGAGGTCTTATGAACTCCAATGTATTCACTGAAACAGCAGCATCAGAGGCGAAAGACAGCATGGTGCCTTCCTTCACTTTGCCTGCTGGCCTATAAAAACCCTCTGGTTTGCACTTTAAATGAAAGCTTTAGGCATAGATCATCATAACTGTTCTTGGAGGTCTTTACTATTGGGTACCAATGCTTGGAAAGCTTTTATATAAATTCTACTGTCTCATAAAGCTACAGAACAACAATAATATAATATAATCAACTTCTTTTATTATTTTTTTATTCTAACTGAGGCAGCACTAGATTACAAAGCACATTCATAGTTCATAGAACGTGACTCCAAAGTCTGTACTACGTAGTGTTATCAGGGGGTCATGTTCAAACCATGCAGAAGTGAATACTACTAGAGAATTCACTTTCTTATGGCAGTTATGTAGTCATCCTAATAGTGACAAAGTTTAGGATATAAAACAAGAAAAGCTGATCTCGGGGAAAAAAGGAGGAAATTCCAGCCCTGGCATGGGCATACTGTACTCGTCAGGCCTGGCCTGCCACCAGAAAGACAGCACAAAAGACCCAAGCAGACTTCTGGTGTACTGGGCGTGTGGCAGTTCAGCAATTTGGCAAAAACACCCACACAACTGCACATTAACAAACACTTCAGCACAAGCATGCTCGTCTCTCTCTCTCTCTCTCTCTCTGATGGCTCTAGAGCAGTACAGATGGTACTCATTTATCAACAATGCAAAGAAAAGGTTCTAAATTGTTTCTTATGCATCAAAATTTGAATTCACATAACACAATTAAATTGGTAATCAAATGTATGTGTATGGAACCTTCACAGTGCAAGTAATGAAGCTTAATAAATACCAATTGGTCATAGCCACCTTGCACATTACTTCTTATTTTAAAAGACACACCCACTACTGACAACATATGGTATATAGGAATCGCTTCAGATGGTTCCGATAAAACTATGACATTTAGTTAGTGCCACCAAAAAATGTGCAAGAAACGCTATTATTTTTTTCATATTGACCAGTAAAGTGGGGAGAGATTAAACTGTGCTATTTAATATTTTTTATGTGTTTGTCCTTTTGGTGACATTTTCTGTTGAACATCAGTAAATGCATGTCGTAAGTCAGCTACACATTCACAAAATGGAAACCATTTGGATTTCTAGAACTAAATTCATTTTCAGATGGCACTTCAACTGCAGCAATACTGAACTCATACTACTCCTTAAAGTTGAATTATCCAGCAAAGCCAAAACCATGTTGAAAGCACCTTGTCTTTAATGGGTATTGCATTGGTGTATCTCATTTACCTCACCAAGTATGTTCTTCCAATTGGTGGCAAAAATGTGTTTCATTTTATTGGTTTCAGGGGCGGGAATCTGCATAAACCACTTGGTGTTGAAAGCTATGTAATCCGACTAGTCCCTTTAAATAAATAAATAAATAAATAAATAAATAAATAAATAAATAAACAAATAATTTTTAAAAAAAACCCTCTTCAAATGGCCCAACATCCCCCGGTGAAGCAGGATCTTTCATCTTATTCTTTAACATACTGTCTCTGTTAATACAAAGTATCCACTAACATGTTTGTATTCAGCATGTGTTATATTTAATTGAAAAATAACCAATGGATTCCACAGACAAATCAGATTATTAGCAGTTCAGCGCCATGATAAACAAAAAAAAGCACAAATACGGATCATCTTGCTTAGGTTTGTGCATATATTGACCATGTGTACACATAGCACCAAACATTTAATTTTTTTAAAAAAAATCCAAACTTTGCACTGAAGGTACACACATCTGTGAATATGTAGCATTAATAATCGAGGGCCCAGGCCTGTTATTTTTGTGGGATGGAAGAAGTACAGCAATAGGAAAATTACTTTCTCAGTGGATTATAGTAGGAAAATGAACATCTTTCTGGCTAATACATGATAAGTTATCATTCACAGCCATTTAAAGGCTACAATTGTGTTTGAAAAGGAAATGGTCAGTCTTTATAATGGATGAACTGCAGGAGTATCACCTTCCTCCTCCAGAATGACCGGACATAATGTCTCTTAGTTTCTCATTCATCATAACTGTACATTTTTGCTTAAAAGAATACAGAAAAAAACATGTAATGTTCCATTGTGAGAGAACATTAGTCACATAATGCATGGCTGCTCTTATGCAAGAAAAAAAAAAAGTGTAAAAGATGTTTGATGTGGTTCATGTAACATTTCACTGAAGACAGGAATGCACCTAGCCAAGTGTGTTAAGACTCCAACCAGTGCACTGTATTTCAAAAGGTCAATTAAAATAATCAATCAATCAATCAATCATAACTAATAGTCTGGATGAAACTGCATACAAGAGTAAATTAATTGAATTCAGTTAATCAAATGAAATCATGCTATGAATAATGCAGTAAACAACCTTTGTGTTTCCCTCTACAGTACAATGCTCAGCTATGCAGTCTCCCTAGTGGCACCAAATGTTGATTATTATCAGGAGGTTATGGGTTTGAATCCTGACATATCCATAGCCACCTCCAGCAGCTTGGAGACCAAGAAGGCACAATTACCTCTGCTCATTGTGTAGGAAGGATGAGATCACTCTTGCACCAGTCAACGAGAAGAAAGCTATCTAATTTTGGCAAGAATAAAGCAGCATAAAAAAATACAAAAATAAAAATAAAGCTCTCCAAGTGTGTACAGCCATCCTGTGGATGTCAATGCAAAACAGTTTGCAAAGATGCAGCGACTTCACATATCTTGAAAGAGAAAGATTTTGAAAAAAGGCACAGTGAAATCAGGCATTTCTGGCCACAACAATTACAAAAAAAACTCAGCGAAATCCTGTACGTACTATTATAATAGAACAATGTATAAAAAAAAAATGAAGGCTTTACTAAATAATTCAGCCGAGTCAATATCCAACATTGTTACGTTGAACACACTGAATAAATAACACTGAACGACAGTGTAGCTACCTACACTGGTATTATTTATTCCATTGCATTTATTGAATCCAAACCATCTATAGGATTAGCCACACTAAAATTTACCATTGAAAAAAATTATAATAATCACAGCAGATGGTGACAGACACCGTACATAATATGAAAATGAAAGATACACTATAATATAACGACAAATATAATCGGTCAAATCTCTTTTACAGTACATGTACTATGTAATGTTCTCACATAAAAAGACTTCCTGTCTGATCCTGTCATACATCACCCAAAAAAAATAAAGCCCAAAAGAAATATTCCACACCAGGAAAAAATGAGTGTTTCTAGTACTGCCTTTACTCTTCTACAACTCTATACTGTAATGTTTTATAATCACGTTATCCAGTGTAGCCCAGAAGAGGATGGGACCCCGTTTGACTCTGGGTCCTCTCAAAGTTTCTTCCTCATGTTGTCTTGGAGTTTTTTCTTGTCACCGTCACCTCTGGATTGAATATTAGGGAACCAAATCTACCCACTGTGTTCCTGTAAAGCTGCTTTGTGACAGTCTTTTATAAAAAGCGCTATACAAGTAAAATTGGACTGAACTGAATATAGCATATGTTCCTGCCCAAGCTGATTCTGAGGATGCCACTAGTTGGTTTCATGAATTAGCTAGCTACCGTAATCTGATTGGTAATAAACTAGCATATTTTAGTAAAAGAAAAATGGGTACGTGGTTACATTTGGAATTTTGGCCATCCCCATGATCTGCGTTTGGAACTACAGGACACAGCAATGAAGACAATTCTGACAGCGGACTAGATGAGGTAAACTGATTGTGTTGAGTGATTGACATTGCTAGTGTGTTTACCATACTCTGCAGCTGTAACATTTTCTTTTGAAACTATAAATATATCTCGTATGCCAGAGCATGCAGTTATAGTCTTGTAAATGAAGGCATGAGGGAAATGCTTTCCCGGAGTCTGTAAAAAAGAATGCCTTTCACATTCCGATCATTCAATGTTTAGTGGACCACCTTGCGTGAACATAACTTCCAATATCCAAAGACTTAATGACGCTCTACAATTCAAATTCATTTTAATAATAGCCTATTTAACTACACGTTTGTGTTCAAACAAAATCAATGGACCAGTCATTTGCCGAGCCTGGTTTTAATTACTCCCACAATAAGACCGCATTTGGGGTGGGGACTTACGATAAGGGGTACGCTGAGATCATGTACAATTACCTAATCATATTACTTAATCCCAGTGTTATCAAGGCTCCGAGAAGATTGGGATTTTATGAAGATGTTTTGCTGAGCTTGAGTGTCCAATAAGAGTGCAGTACATTAGCCATGTGTTGGATTTTGACTTTCAGTTTCAGTAAAACATACTCCAAACTGTACATATTAAACTGAAAACAAGAAGAAGAACTTGTCACATACCATTCTACCTACAAATATTAGCTGACCACTGATTTATTATAATTTTCTTTCATTTTCCAACATGAACCATTCCTTCACATAGCCACATTTTTGCAGCTGCCATGTTAGTCATGGAGCTTTGTAATACAAGTACAAACGCATAAAGCGCATTTGTCAAAGTAAGATTTCAGAAAAATGTCATTCAGACATTGACACAGTGATGGTGATTCGTCTTCTATTTACCAGATTGTTAAAAGGATTTTGATATGAATATATTTTAAAACATTAAAAACGGCTGTAATTCCTAAACAGTTAACACAATATTTTTTTGTTAAATTAAATTAGAATTAAATCTGAAAACCTGCACTTCAATCACACCTTCATTTAAAATCTATTGTGGTGGTGTTCAGAGGCAAAATTATGAAAATTCTGTCCAAATACAGACTGTATGTATGTATGCATGCATGCATGTATATTTATTTATTCAGATTGATCTCAATCCATCCATTTCCTGTACTGATTATCCTACACAGGCTCATGGGAGCACAATCGCACACAAACTCACATACCCATTCCCACATTATGGACAATTTGGAAATTCCAATCAGCCTACAACACATGTCTTTTCACTGGGTGGAGGAAACCAGAGTACCAGGAGGAAACCCCCTAAGCAGCGGAAGAACAGGCAAACTCCATGCACACTGGAGGCACACACAGGAGGCGGAGTTTCGAATTGAATCCCCAACCCCAGAGGTGCAAGGCAAACGTGCTAACCACCAAGCTCCTGATCTCAATCCATTTAGTTTATTTTGATAAGGTTTTTCTCTGACTGAGCCATCAGTAGGGCCATTAATGGACTTTTAGATAGCATTTAAAAATGTACTCAAGATTTTTAAAAAAAAAAATCAAAAGTAAGACAAAAAAACATAATCTTTGAGAGATCTTACATCACTGACCTGTAAGCACTCAAGTTCACAAGAATAAACCAAAAATCTATGCAATCAGGCATGACTTCATCAGGCTTTGGACAGCTATCAGAGCTCTGGTTTATCCAGAGCCATGTGCTGGTGGAGAACCTTATGATCTCATGCATCAGCGAGAGTGAAAGAGTAACACCGTGCTGTGTGGACCCTGAGCCAACAATGATATCTCCACAGCAGTGGAAAGGCTTTAAAATACTAAATCCATCTTGTTGAGTGTTCTTTTAAAATAGAGCATGAATGCAAACCTGAAGCTAACATTACTTTTTGTATTGGCAGTACAGTATGGGGAACAAATGCTCATGTTCTCCTGTCTGCTCTTAATTTGTGCATGATGGCACTGGAATTATCAGATTTTATCAGTACTTCTATAGAGCCAAGAGCCATATCCCAGCTTGAGACACTTACTATGCAGAGAACTAATTATATCCATGTATAAGGAAGACGGAGCAGGTGTTAGCAAAAGCTGCAAGACTATGAGCAAGGGAAAGTGGTCACACAAAGTGGCTAGTGATAACTTACATGTAGTCTGCGAGAACCTTCAAACGTTTGTACAAATCCTCATTAAGGTTTCCCTCTTTTGGTCAGAGTCTGAGTGTGTCCCCATTGCTAGTCTCCCTCTATAAACATTAAACATTAATGGAGTTTTATGTCAACCACAACCTCATACCACAGCATGCCTAAGAGAGAGTCAGTTTTTTTTTGTTTTTTTTTTTTTTTTTACAGTATATATTGTCTTGGGGGAAAAAAAATAAACTTTAAAAAAAAAAAAACCTAGAGAAACACTCACACTATTCCAATTATACTCCTCAATCATGACTCTCTTCACTTCCACAAATTCATATTCCTCACACATCAATCAGCCTGTAACACAATGAGCCAGGCACACAGTACACCAAGCCTATGATTGTCCTTAATCTTTTTCAGGAGTGGAAAAAGGGAACAGCATTCAGATCACAGGCTTGACCTCATAACTGCCAGAAAGCCCACTGCACAGCAGTATTAAACATCCGTCTCTTCCTGTCATACAGCATGACTGGCTTCCCACCCACTGCCTACATTACCCACTACACACCACACAGTACTGATATTCAGGGTGTTGGAATAAAAAGCAGCAGCACGATCTCCAGGGTTAGATTATATTACAGTTTTATAGTAAAATCTACCCATTTTAAAATGTACATTGTGGATAGTAATTTCCATCAGAGTTTCCGCTGTGACACTGCTGCAATAAATGCATTAAATCTGCTTAGTGGTAAGAAAATACCGAGTGCACTAAAAGAATGAGTACACAAGAACAAGACAACAGGAATTTGTAAGGAGGCCATTGTGTGAGTTCGATTTTCTAGAAAAAAATAAAATAAAATCACTGATCCGAATGTCCCCCCCCCCCCGGCCCCTTTCAACGCAATACCATTTCTGCCAACACCCAGCACGGATCCGATCTAAAAAAAAATAAAGAACAGGTTCCCGACCCTGCTCCTGGTATACCCCCAGCCCTGTATATTTACAATCGTATAAAACACTTCTCAGCGTGGGACCAAACAGGATCAAAAAGCAAACAACATCCACGCAAGGTCATCTCTCGAAATGTTTCAACATACAGACCATGGATGTCCGATCTTATCGGTGCTTGGTCGAAACGAAAACCTGCAGCCACAGACCCTTTGCAAATAAGACTGGACACAACTGATATAAATCGATTACTCGGACAGTTAGGCCTAGTCCTGAATTCAGACATGCTAAGACCAAGGTGACTGTGACTCGCTGTTCAGAGGGGCGTGGCACTTTTTCAGCTCCATCAACATCAGGGATCATGCAAGAACTGCACCTCTTCTTCAAGGACAACTTGATAGAAACTAGTTTCTTATTGAGATTACTTAAGGTGACCAGGTTTTGCCTGGATGGGTGATTAATGGAATAGACAAGTAGGTAGGGTTTTCTCTTCTCCTCAGCAGGCAGACAGTGTATGGTCATATGTGCATATCCTGCATGAGATGAGCACCAGTGTGTGTGTGTCATCCGATATTGCAGTGAAGCAGCTGGAGAGTCATGGAGAGAAACACAGGCTGAATTCGGTTTAGAATCACGTCAGATTTGGTTATGATTGAAATGCACCGTTGAGGAATTAATGCTAGGCTTTTTTTTTTTTTGGACAAAATATCCATCCAAAATGAATGTCAGCCCATTAAAGCACCCTAGATCTCGAGTGCACAGTCGATCGGCCACGAAACTCTCGATAAAATCCCAAATCGATCCGAAACAACACCAGCCTCAATAATAATAATAATAATAATAATAATAATAACAATAATAATAATAATAATAATAATAATAATAACAACAACAGCGACCTCCATTTCCAACCGGTTCCTCTGCAGTTATACACAACAACACCGCGTTACCGCAGGAGCGCATATCCGGCCAGGGGTTTCAGAGTTTTCGCCAGTGGCCTCGATAGATAAGGCTGGGAAATGGAGCGGTGTACATCGACTGGATACAAGGAGATAGTGTTAATATGGCGGCGTCAAATTTCGCCCTTTAGCGTTGACCCCCATCGACCGGGAGAAACGCCATGAAGTCGTTGAAAACGAGTTGTTCCCGACATCAACACGCCGTGTAATACAGCACGAACCGGGCCAGTGTTACAGGCAGAGGGTGTGAGAGCGTGGTGCTGCTGCTCGGTATGGATGTTGACTTCTCTTTGATCACATCAAGCTCAGAAATTTTGGCGAACACACACACACACGGTTCAATCAGAAATCACAACTGCATAAACAGACCCGCGCTGTTCAGCGTGCACAAAATGCCAAATAAGGGCCACTTCCATCTTGTGCACACGTCCAGTTTTAGAGATCCGACACACACACACTTCCCCGAGCCAGAAGTAATGAACCACAGTTCACATTTAGAAACACGCTTGCTGATATCAGACGCCCATTCATACTCCACCATCACACGCCGGATCATTCACACTGCGCTTTATTCCACACGCCAGCATTGCATTTTCATAACAAATACAAATAAAAAGAGCATTGCGTTAAAAAAAAAAAAAAGGAAAAGCCGCAAATGGAGAATTCGTACCTGAAATCCAGCAGCGTGGTGCATGAGAGAGGAGCTGGTGTGGAGAGGCAGCAGGCTGTGGGTGACTCCAGCCTCTGTACACTAGAGCTCCGCCCTGCTTATTAAACTCCCTCATCCAAATCAAACACTACTGATGGAAGGCGAGAGGAACATGCAATCCATCACCACCCCAATCACATCTCCTTCACCGCCATCCCCACTTTGTGCACTTTATTTATACGTGTGGATTTCATTAAAGTGGGTTTAAGAGAAGAGTGCACAGCCTTCTTTCTCTCTTAAAGGTATATGAAGTGTGCATTTGCTTCTTAGATTGTACCAGTTGTGTGTCTTTCTCCTGGGGAAATGTAATGTTTACTGACCTTGCCTTACACAGTTTTAAAATGTCCTTTTTGAGATTTGAAGCTTAAGGGGGGAAAATATATATTTGGACCATGTTAGAATATTCTAAGATAATATATTATATATCATTTTATTGCTATTTAACAACAAATTAATATTAAGACTCCAACTGTTTTAATATCACGTACATATTTATTTATTTATTGGGAATCTATAAGAGATTTTTTTTAAATTATTTTCCTTGCCTATACTAGATTTTTTTTTTTTTTTTTGAACCACATTTTTTGGTTCATTAAAGTTGCAGTACAATTCAAGCTGACATTCAAGTATTACTTCTTGTTTTAGTTTTTTTGAGGTATTATTTATTTCCTTCCATTCAGTTGAAATGATCAAACATTTAGGATTAAAACTATACTAACTAAAACTACTAACTGTATAATGCAGACCCTTGGATATCTTTCACAGACTATTGGGGGTCTCCAGTGCCTACTTTGTACATCATTATAAAATATATATATTTCTCACACTAGGGGTGGGCGATATGACAAAAACTATCTTATCACAATATTTCAAACTCTTTCTCCGATACACAACATGTATCACAATAATACAGTCTAGTTTGCCTTACAAACTACCAGTAAAACAGTAGTTCTGCATTTAAAAATAAAAAAAAATTTCATGAATAATATATATTTTTTATTAACACAGAAAGGGAGGATACTTTTATTCATATTTTGTTATTAGTATTATTTTTTGACATAAAAGTGAATTGTGACAGAATTTATCAATATTGTCACACAAACCTACCTCATGCACTTCAGTTTTGTTGATTATAAATTCTTGGTGACCATAATGTTGACCAGCACAATCTCAGCCCGACTCTGACTCAGAGCTGTATTTGAAGTTAAAGCCATCCTCCCCCACCCGCCAAACTGCTGATCCATCTCATGATAGCTTAATAACTAGCTGATCAATCGCATCATGTTTCCGCAGTGTTCAGTGCAGAGGGTCCGGAGAACTGGGATGAAAACCTAGGTCGGTACATATAGTAGTTACAGTGCCCTCCACTAATATTGGCACCCTTGGTAAATATGAGCAAGGAAGGCTGTGAAAAAATTGTCTTAATTGTTTAACCTTTTGATATTTTGTAAATAAATAAATAAATAAATAAATAAAAAATTTTAAAAAATACACAAAAACACACTGCTCTCATGGCTATCAAACAATTGCAAACAAAACACAGGTTTATCAAAAAAAAAAAAAACGTTGTTAAATACAGGTGTGCAACAATTATTGGCAGTATATTCCCATTGATATTTGACATTTTTTAGTACAGCTGGGTGATTAGGGAACAGGAAATTGTTCAACCATGAATTCCTGTTTCACACAGGGGTATAAATATGAGGTAATACATAGGCCAAATTCCCTTAGTCATTCATAACAATGGGTAAGACCAAGGAATATAGCTGTGATGTGCAGCAAAAGGTTGTTCAGCTTCACAAAATGGGAAGTGGCTATAAGAAAATAGCAAAAGCATTGAAAATGCCAATTTCCACCAACAGGGCAATAATTAAGAAGTTTCAGTCAACTGGAAATGTTATGAATCAACCTGGAATTAGACGTGTGTCTATATCGTCTCAATGCACTGTGAAGAGGATGGTTCAAGTGGCCAAAAAATCTCGAAGGATCACAGCTGGAGAATTGCAGAAGTTAGTTGCGTCTTGGGGTCAGAAAGTCTCCAAAACTACAATCCAAATTCACCACAAGTGGTTTGGAAGGGTTTCAAGAAAAAAGCCTCTACTTTCATCCAAAAACAAACTCAAGCGTCTTCAGTTTGCCAGACACTACTGGAACTTCAAATGGGATTGGATTCAATGGTCAGATGAAACCAAAATAGAGCTTTTTGACAATAAACACCAGGTCGTTTTAATGCACAGGTGGTTTTAATGCACACAGAGAGGTAGCCATATGGAAAAGTACTTCATGCCCACGGTTAAATATGGTGGTGGCTCATTAATGTTTTGTGTCTGTTTTTCTGCCAGAGGACCTGGACATTTTGTTAGGATACATGACATCATGGACTCTTATCAAATATCAACAGATAAATGAAAACCTGACTGCCTCTGCCAGAAAGCTTAAAATGGGCCGTGGTTGGATCTTCCAGCAGGACAATGATCCAAAACATACATCAAAATCAATACAAAAATGGTTTAGTGTCCACAAAATCAAGGTCCTGCCATGGCCATCCCAGTCCCCTGACTTGAAACCCATAGAAAACCTGTGGGGTGAACTGAAGAGGAGAGTCCACCACCATGGACTTCGAAATTTGAAGGATCTGTAGAGATTCTGTATGGAGGAATGGTCTCAGATCCCTTGCCATGTATTCTCCATCCTCATCAGCCATTATAGGAGAAGTCTCAGAGCTGTTATCTTTGCAAAGGGAGGTAGCACAAAGTATTGACTAAAAGGGTGAAAATAATTGTTGCACACTATATTTAACCATTTTTAAAATAAACATGTGTTTTGTTTGCAATTGTGTGATATCCATGAGCAGAGTATTTTTGTGAATTTTTTTTAACAAAAGATCAGAAGGTTAAACAATAAAGGCAATTTTTCACAGCCGTCCTTGCTCACATTTTCCAAGGGTGCCAATATTAGTGGAGGGCACTGTATATAACTTACATAAGATTTAATGGTACATAAATCTTTTAAGGTATCATACATGTTAAAGGTAAGAAAGGCATAGACCTGTGGCTAGCACCCCAGTGGCAAGCAATGATACAATTTATTACTGAGGTGAGATTGCTGTCAGACAAAACCAGCAAAGTTTTCTCCTTGATTTGAACTAATTACTAATTAATACCTTGGAAAATAATCACTTAGAAAACCTAAAAGTACAATAACATATATCCTGATGATCTAATGTGACTAGCTGTGGCTCTTTTCTCTTCATCAAACATCAAATGTTTTACAGGGGTTACAGTCTGACTTTGCTACATAGCATAAAAGCACTCACCAATGTCCATCTTTAAAATGTCCTGCAATGACCTGTTTAAAAGCCATTCTACAACAACAAATCCCTCAGAAAAATAAGCTTTGTTTCTCTTTCAACCTTTGCAAGTTTAATCACAAACACATCCTCATTTCTTGTGCATCTGTAACTGAGAGCATTATCTCAGATATTAATTTCTGAGCCGCTGCCTGTGTACATCATAAATATGCACAACTTGATAATGAACCATAAAAAAACAAATAAGTGTGTAGGTAGACTGGAGTCTTTTAGTTGCTAAAAGAGAAATGTAATTCAATATTATTTGCATGTATCACTGAGTAGTACATTTTAAATGCAAAGCACCTCATGGACCTGGCTTTGTACTCAATCACTCACAATTTTAACGAGTGGTATAATTTCTTACCCCTCAAGTATGCTTTAATGTGTGGATTGTCGTAGAGACATCACAGTCTTATTAATGACACTGTGCTCTTGTTGGTCAATAAGTTCCAACCACATTCTTCCACTTTGGTGATCAATCCCTGAAGGAAAAATAGATAGTTGAAATTATTGGAGAAATAATCATGTGTAAGATGAGCTGCAGATATGTGCTGCTAAATACAGGCCCAGAGACCAAATAAAAATGAACTTGGTTAAGTAAAATAATACGCAATATGCAGGTTTAGCGTTTTTTTGTGTTTTTTGGGGGGTGCCTTAGTGGTTAGCACATTTGCCTTACACCTCTGTGGTTGGGGGCTCAATTCCCGCCTCTGCCCTGTGTGGGTGGAGCGTGCATGTTCTCCCCATGCTTCAGGGGTTTCCTCTGGGTACTCCGGTTTCCTCCCCCAGTCCAAAGACATGCGGTGTAGGCTGATTGGCATCTCTAAATTGTCCGTAGTGTGTGAATTTGTGTGTGATTGTGCCCTGTGATGGGTTGGCATCCTGTCCATGGTGTCCCTTGCCTTCTGCCCTGAGTCCCCTGGGATAGGCTCCAGGCCCCCTGAGACCCTGTGTACACAGTAAAATCCCTAGTGTTGAATTAACACCCAGAGTGTTCATTTGTGTCCAATGGACTAATATAAACACTGTAGAGTGTGCATTCAACACTCTGGGTGTTAAATCAACACTGGGGATTTTGCTGTATAGGATAAGCGGTACAGAGAATGGATGGATGGATGGAGGTAGCCTATGTTACTGCATCATCTATAAAAATGCAAAACCATATTGCTTCAACCTTCATTTAATATGAACCTCTATGTTCTGATCACTACACTCTTGGAAAAAAGCTTCTTCAAGGCTTCCTTTCTATATCCAATGGTACTTAGTTACGTAGTAGGGTTCTTCTTTCTGCTAGGGAAATTCCGCATAGAACCACTGAGGGACAACCAAAGAGCCATTAAGTGTTCTGATTTTACAACAAAGGAATTTAAAAATACATATTATAGGGTCAGCACAGTGTCACAGTTCCAGGGTTCCTGGAGCTCAGGTGTGGTCTGTGTCGAATTTTGCATGTTTGTTCTGTGTCTGTGTGGGTTTCCTCCATGTTCTTTGGTTTCCTCCCACCTCCCAACGTGTTACTTTCAGGGCAGACTGAGCAAAATGAGCAAGTTTCATAGTGAAAAAGTCCACAAAGATGATTCCACTGCCACATACAGTATGGATGTAGCACCATTGTAGTAAATAGGCATTACACATCTGGAAGATTTGATTAAAAAAAATTATTCATGTTATAACAGCTAGATTTAAAGGTGGGGTGTCCAACTCTTGCTTCTGTGTTGCTTTGCGTCTCCTGCACTGGCTGTGTTATACTCTCTTTACTTTTTAACCTGACTCAACGAGCCATTGTTGACCAGATAATGTACATATACAGCATGCTACTGCCATCTAGTGTTCACATTGAAAATGACCACCTAAACCCACGACCCTTTATTCACTTTTAGTTAGGTAGATGGCAGCATCCATATTTTGAAATCTGGAAAAATGTTACCTTTTTCCTTTTTGAATAGAAAAGAAGTAAAGCGTGATTTTGCAGTGGGACAGCAAGTTCCTATTTAGAGGTCACTCTGAAACAGAGGTTCCAAAAAAATATGAACAAATTTGGGGCAGCACAGTGGTGCAGCGTGTCATGTTGCCACTTGCTCCATTCGTCCACTGCAACGCTGACCATGATAAAGCACTTAATGCTGAATGAATGAATGAATGAATGAATGAATGAATGAATAAGTGATTTAATCCACAGCAACCTTGACCACTATAAAACATGCATGAGGACAGCACCACCCTGCTGAAAAATCCAGTTTAATCTGACCAGCTACCAGCTACCAAACTCTAAACTGCTCTAACCAGTAGCTCATTTTTGCCCGCTGGTAAGTGCTGGTAGAAAGTTTCTGAATGACCTCTACTAATGCTATATTGTAGACAAACTGTTTGTTTTTTGTTTGTTGGTTTATTTAAGAAAATAACATAACACAAGGGCAATCAGAAAATCATAACCATGTATTGATCAATTTAAATAATTTACCAGATGGTAAAGACAGTCTACCAGTTTGGCAGCTGGTAGCTGGTCAGACTAAACTGGATTTTCAGGAGGGTAGCCATTATTCTGCATGTAAAAGGTAATCACAGGCCATAAAATCCAAAACAACAACAATAATAATAATAATAATAAAAACAGATTCTCATTCTCATTATCTCATTCTGCTGATAAAAAAATCCATAAGCGTTTTCAATGACGAAAACATTTCTAAGAACGTGTTGGAAAAATGTTTTCCCCCTTCTTCTAATGCTTTTATCTCTATAGACCAGCTGTCTAATGATGCAGTTTCCCAGAGTTGCCGAGATACTGCACTTGAACTCTGATCCAAATCTGAAAAAATAAATAAATTGATGAAATGTGAATCCCATAATTGAAACAACAAAACATTAGACTCTCCTATGTCACCTACAAAAGAGCACTATTACTGCAATATGATATAATGGTTATCTTATCTCAATCCCTATTCCATTTAGTGCATTCAAATGCTAAATTACAATGTAATGTACTGTAGAAAGGGACAGTATTTTTTTTCTACCACAAGAGGGTATACCTGAGAGAGGGATTTCTGGCTGCACTTTCACAGCATGTTCGCAGGATTCCCAGAATGTTCTCTAGTATCCCGAAAAATCGACATTGGTTTATTAAAAAGCCAAATGTTATTATGGATCTTGGTTTGCCTTATCACTCATTCTCATGAGTACAATGCTTGAAATCACTGCTATGATAACCACTTATAATGTACCATGCTACCAAATCAACAGAACCCTAACAGAATACTCTGTTTTATCTTCTGCTAGCTGGTATCTGACATTAAATGAAAAGATAAGAATCATGTTTGCACACTTTTATATACTTATCTTTTCACACATTTCTTTATCTCTGAATTTCTAGGTATAAGAACACAAATAAATAAGTCCACAAATACAAGACATTGTAATTCATCAGGGATGACTGGCTGTAATAGTTTGCATTATGTATTATGTCATTTATATATTTGCCTGTAATACAGGATTAGGATGGACTAACCTAAATATTATGTCACATGTCGTATGAGCCACTGTATTATTGATCACATGCCAATTTGGTAAGTACTTAAGGTCAGTAAACCACTATCCAATCAGTTACATGCAACATTATGTTCTCTTTGAAAAATGGAAAGTTAAACAGACTAACACACACACACACACACACACACGCACACACACACAGGAGGATTTTATCAGACTGATTCATTACCTTCTACAGCAATTTTCTTATCATGCTGCTGTAGCCTTTACTTTTCCAAGCTTGGGGTTCAGATTATAATGTTATGGTTTGTGTGTTCCTATGGGAACTATGGCCAGTGTTAGTGGGAGAACTGTGCCTGAGCTGCTGGAGGTGTGCACATGGAGCCCAAAACTCCACCCACCCTCCACTGCTGCAGTATAAGTAGCCAAGAACATTTTATGCGTCACAGAAACACCACTCTGAGATGAGAGAGAACGTCTGCTAGCTAGTAAACTGCATCTGTCACCAGCAAGACTCACTTCAATACAGCAAGCAGGGTACTGAACAAACCTACTGAACTGCAGCACATGACTACTAAGGTAAGCAAAATAGAGAAAACTTTTGTGATGACTTACATTTGCCATCTTGGTTAATTAACAATTGAGGAACTGACCATTTATACCAGTACTGATGATTAACTCTGACATCTTTCACATTTTCTTAGATTTTTAAAGTTGATCCTATGTGGGTGGTTGACAAGATCCGTATATCAGTAGAGAAAACCAATCTGCTCCTTCCTGCGACGGAATACAGCTTCAAAATTGGAAGCATGTTTGGAGAAAAAGCTCCTACTAATAAAGCCAAGAAAGCCACCCTGTGTCCCAACATCATCACTCCGGACACCATTCCTGAGTTCTGCATCCCACCGAAAATCTCAAGTCCACTGGAGGCGAAGGGTGTGGAGCAAGGAAAACCAACTCCGTGCATCACTGTTTCTTGCAGTGAAAGTTACAGCCCAAAGAAAGAGATTCCCTTCCGAGAACCGATCAGTAATCACATCATACAAGTCGAGAGCGTGGATGATGGGCCATGCAACAAAGCTTGTAGTGATGAGGAGAACACCAATGCGGACCCCCACAGCCAGGCTGCTCTTTCTCTGCCCCACCTGGCCAAAGCCCAGACATGCTATGGCTTCTGCACACTACTAGAGAGCCCCCACACCAGAAGAAAGGAGTCCCTGTTCCACAATGATCCAAATTCCTGTAGAATTCCCTTGGTTCTACCCAGGAGCAGGTCTAATACCTGCTCCAGATCTTCTTCAGCTCCTGTTTTTCCAGCCTCCACCTCACACACCTCCTTCTGCCTGAACAACTTAACCTCCAGACTGTCATGGAATGGCTTTGGTCTGCACAGGCAGGGCACGCAGGACAGTGACACCACCTCATCAGCCGAGTCCTCGCCTTTCAGCTCTCCTCTCCTGACCAGATCACTACCCAAACCCTCGCTCTTCAAAACACTCAGCCACGAGAAGCTACTCTACCGTAATATCCGGAAGACCACCGTTTCCAGGAACAACTCCCTGTCAACGGATGAAGCAAGCTCCACAGATAACAGCCCTAATGTCATGAGGAGGTCGTCAGAGGTACTCATAGAACCTCTTTCCTCCAGCTTTGGCCTGGCACCTCCTGCCATCTTCCCCTTGGACTTGGTTCTGCACAGAGAACGGGTGATGAAGGAAAGCCTGGTGTCAGTAGGAAGGGATGGAACTCTGCGTCTTTCAGCAGAATACTGTCCAGAGAACCAGAGACTCCGGGTTCGACTAATCAGCGCTGAGGGGCTGTACTCTCTTTCTGTGGACCCTAAGAGCATCAACTGCAGCATCAGTCTTTCCCTAATGCCTGGGAAATTCCAGAAACAGCGCAGCACTGTCATTAGGAAGAGCCGTAATCCGATCTTCAATGAGGACTTTTTCTTTGACGGCATTACAGAGGAGGACCTCAGCCACTGGTCACTGAGGTTTAAAGTCGTCAATAAAATGTCCACCATGAAAAGAGACTATATTTTGGGCAGTTGTGATCTTCCTCTGACTTGTATTGTCAGCTTATAAAACGAATAATGAACTTACTTACTATATTTATTTGATTTGTTAACATTCATTATTTATTTGCAGTTTTATAATGCCAAAGATTTTTATTTCTATTAAAAAGTTGAAAAGCAAATTTGCTTCCTTGTTTCTCTCTGTCTCTCTCACATGAGCTCAATAAGAAAAGGGGTTCATTGAAAGAAGTGATAATTTATTCACAGTTAAACCAATCTCCAGTGGCTATGAATAGAAACACTGCAATCTTAAAAGCTTCCTCACAGCCTTAATGGCTTGCATTAGTCCTGTTTCTGGAAAAAAAAAATGTCCTTGATCAGACCCACTCCTTAATATAGTAAATCTTTTACTTAATTAGCATAATCATGGAGACATGCACCCCTGATTAAACAGAGACACCCTTATGAACTAATTTAGCACATACACATTTGTCTGGCCAGTTGCGTCACCTCTTCTGCACTGGTTCAGTGGTTCTGTCATTATAGTCATTAAAGAGGTAGAAAACACTGGGGGGGGGGACCCACAAAGTACTCAAAGTGTCCATCTTTGGTGTTTAAGTCTTAATAGTGAATTATACAGTCACAGTGAAATAAAAGACATGAATTATTTTTTCATTAATAAAACTAATATTATGTATAAACAAATAATTCAAAGAGCCTTAATGTTGAATTATATTGTTGTTGATGAAGAAGACCAAAAAGCAGTTTGATAAAAAAATATTTAATTAAAAATGTAATCATTTCGTAATGCCAGAGGCAATCTCAGACCAAATTCATATTAATCTATATGCATTCATAAAAAAAAACTGTATTATTCTATATAGCTGACATATTGTCATCATGGTACAACTTTTGTACCTTTAATATGTAGCTTTTGCTTTTGTACATCTAGTGTACTGTATAATAAAGCTTAAAAAGTATATAAGCGTGTCTTTAAGATCAATTTACTGAATAGCTTTAACTGTTTTTAAAGCTAAATTATATTATAATTATAACATTTCCAGGTGAAATATACATATTAAAGGTAGATGTACCCTTGATGATACCAATGTCAGCAACAAGGAAAAGTACAGTTTGGTACCTTATTCTGCACATGTGCTCTATATATTGTGGATCAATGGGTCTCAGCTCTGAAAACAGATTTTAAGGTGAAAAATTGCTTCATGCACTTAAACAGTGTTTTTAGAGAAAGCAATGAGAAAAAGAGAAAGATATGCTGTCAGTTTGTTATAGATCATCTATTTGTACTGTATAATTCATGTTGATGGGGAGACGGTTAATGATAAATATGTTTTCCTCAATGAGTCGATTGAGAAAGAATAACCTTCTCTGATTTCCTGTAAGTCTGTTATTTCCTGCTGACCTTTGAAGGGATTAGAAATACTAGGAGTAACCTGAAACCTGAAGCTGATTAAACAAGTTGGTTGATTTTCAGAAAAAAAAAAACCCAAAACAATTTATGCTGCTCCAGGTCTTCCCTTACTCATTCACATAAGGAATGATAAAACTGATCTCATGTTAAAAAAAACAACACAGTAACTTCAGACGATAGCGTGGGCTGATGCAGCTTGTTGGTAAAGATGCATTCATGCTTACATCCCCTGACTGTGTCCATGGTAATGACTCTCTACAGACGTAGTCTCTCGTGAAGTAATGAAAGCTGGACTGATCATGTTGGCTACAATTGCAGTACTTCAGATACTCATCCATTCATGCATTTACACGTAGCTTTTACTCATTGCAAACATGTGCACATTGATCACATTTCTCTAAAAAAGCACATGGATTAATCATGAGTGTCCTCCACACTGGCACATTTGTGCATGTTGATAATATGCAGCAACAGTTAATATCAAAACAACTAACCACATCTGTATGTAGGGTTGTAGCTTGTTTACAAATGTTTACAAACGATGCTAGGAATATATACAGTATGTAGGTCACGATGCTCTGGTGAAATGAATGGAAGAGAATAGAAGAACCTTTTTGGTACATTCAAGATGTAGTATATTCTTGGCAGATGGTCACAGAATTCCTATTTTCATGGTTTGATTAGGTCCAATTAGATAAAAGTGAGTAATTAATTTTCCAAACATGCTAATGCTGGGTCAGGATGACCTCTGCAGGAAGACATAACAACGAATGATAAGCTAGATCAAATGTCAGAAATCAACATACTCATGAAGCTAGGGAGAAAGCTACAATGAATGCAACTTGTACTGTGGATGATGTTTGTGCTGAGAAATATTGCACTTTGCATATGTCAAGGGTTTCTTGTTAAAACCGATTGATATTTTGTATTTGTGATAAATATGAAAATGCAGGTATTTAAATTTGTCTTTCAGACTTATTTATGTTAGTATAAGCAAGAAAATGAAAAGAAAGTACAAGTTCGAGATGGTGATTTGTCTTAATGAATTAATTTAAAAAAAGAAGTGTCACGTATATAACTGTTTTAATTCTAAAATGAGTGATTGATCTTGACAGACATTGACAGCTAAAGAAAAGATGTTTAATGAGATGGATGGATCTATTATCTACAGAGTATCTAGTCCAGCTTCTAAGGAGAAAAAGGATAGTTGCCAAGCAACTCCCTTCAACTGGGTCCGGCCTAAAGCACTGCCACGTCAGGGGCTGCACACTGATGCACTATGAACAGCCTTCCAGATGAACTCGCTGTTCCTCACTGTTATGCCATAAAAGATAATTTCCTGATTAATTTCTTGTTATACTCTCATTCTACACTGACCACCAGTGCAAAAAAGGTCATGGTTTTACTGAGTTGAACTGTGGTGCACATTTCTGTGATTTGTTTTTGAACACTTTTATAAAAAATTTTAAAAAATCACATTCTATTTGAGTTGCCTCTCTCATATGGAGAAACCTACCGCAACTCTGTGTATCCACAAATACCTGCAATAAGTATACAAATGATTTTTCTTCCCGAGAACTGAGAACATTATAAAGTAGACCTTAGAGGGAGAGAGAGCAAGAGGGAGAGAGACAGAGAGAGAGAGAGAGAGAGAGAGAGAGAGATCCTGCTACACTCAGCAGAACACATCTCTTTCTAAAAGTGGCGGCTGCTATTTTCAGTTTGCAGATTTTATGGTTAAAGATTAACATGAACATAGCGCTTTGGTCTTTCCTGAGACGAGCTTGGAAGCAGAGGGACACAGACGATGAGTCACGCCAGAGTGTGCTTGGCTTCTAAATCGGTGCAATGAAGTAGGAAATGAATCCTATATTATGTCAGTCCTAGTTTGATACAATGATTTGACAGATGATAAATGCACACTATAATTTCACTAGGCTACCTGTCAAAAGAAAACTGAATCACTATAATGGTCTGCTTTAATAAGCAGTGATGGCCATGCTGTTGACAAAAGTGTGTTGGGAAACCTCCTCTTGAATAGTGTATGATGCACACATCACATGGAAATGCAGATATTCAGCAATAACAGAATAAAAGGGGATTGCCCTCCATGTCATGGTGCTTTCAAAATCAGTGTTGGCTCGATTATCAGCGTAGGCTGCTTCTCTTATGTCCTTTTCACACCTAGATGTGGATAGTGATTAAGGCTTAGGGTGGTGTTATGTCTCTGTGTATCATTGGGTCTCTGCAGGAACTGATATGGAGGTCATCTTTGTATTCAGTGTTGATTCAGCTGGCACGGTCTCTTACAAATGGAAATTTTCAGGTGATTCCCAGAGCCTGGTGTTCACTGATTGCTTTGCTCTGTGTTACTTGTTTCATTTGTGTCAGGTACTTTCGGCAATATGTCTCAGATTCACCAGCAAATAAATAAGCAGATAGTCGATATACGGGTTTGTGACAGCTAGAGCTTGAAGGTAAACTGTTATTCAAGGTTATTGACCATGTGTACTAGAGAGACACCACAGTTTAACTATTATGTTTTCTTCATTACTTGTCCCATTGCCCCAGGGAACCCTTTACACTTTTGATTTTATATTAATATATCTTTAACATTTCTTTTAAAATCCCCAATCCATCTTCTCTTCATCTCAGTTCTGATATAACAGTATATGCAATACTAACCCCAAAAGTCCTTCTAATATTTGGGTTTCTCCTGAGGTAAGGTGGGCATGTACTGTATATAAGGGGCAAAATGGTTAGCTAAAACCTTTGGCTTTAAAAACAAACAAACAAACAAACAAACAAAAAAGAACACTTGTTATTAATTGCTAAATTTAAACTTCTACATGTCATATACTTTTTTCTTGGCCCACTCTGAGCTAAAAACAGTAGCTTGAATGAAAAGTTAACAATCAAGTAAAACCTGAAGCAACATGCAGACAAGCTTTCACACGTGAATGTAAATGTTGTTCCACTAAGTTTTAATAACTTCTGAGAAATGACAGACAGGCAGTCAGTAAACTGTATTAGGAGTATTAATTTGAAGCTCATGGGTCCTAACTTTGAACTTGGCCCACTTTTTTTCACCTTGTTACTATCAGCTACAAAATGACCTTGTACATAATCTCAGCAATATGCATAGGATTTACTTCAGTGCACTTGAAGCTTGTCTCCCCTATGGTTTCGGTGTAAAGGAAAAAGAAAATGTACCTATATTTACAACTAATCTCCAAAAAACAGAATTACAAGATGTTAAAATGAAATTTCGGCATGTCTTGGAACAAAATAACAATCAGAACCATATGGAGAAATTAACAGAAAAAATATCCCTTGCATGACCCTCTTGGTCTCCAGATATGATTCAAAATTTGAGTTATAACAGGCATGGATATGAGGCTATGAAAGAGCTTGGAGGAAGTTATAGAAGCAAAGGATACAGATGCAAGTTATTAGATAATATTTCTATCACATTCAGAAAATGTTAATATACTAACATACACTACTGTTAAAGCTATTAACATAATAACAAACACTATTGACCTTCAGTGTAGCTTGTGATAGTAAAGTAACATTTGTGCGTCCTAGCACACTAAATGGTTAACTAATATAAATAACATTCCTTTTTTCTTCATTGTATCATATGGGCATGAAACCCTTTTTACTTAACTTTATTTTTTATGTTTATTTATAAAAACTGATCCAGATAAAGATTAAAAGAGTTTAAAAAAACGAATACTGTTGAACTTTTAATAATTTAAAAAAAGAGAGATTCACTAGAGAGTTATATAAATGCACTTAGGTAGCATTAACAAGGATACAGGTCTACATTATAGTTATAGTTTTTATTTATTTCTTTACATTAATTATCTACATTAATTATCCGGAGCGATACGGTGGTGCAGTGGCTAGCCTTACCACCTCACAGCTCCAGGTCCCAAGATCGATCCTATGATTGATTCACTGCCTGTGTAGAGTTTCACATCTTCTCCCTGGGTTCTCTGGTGTTCTCCCACCTCCTAAAAACACCCAGTTAGGCACATTCGCTGCACTAATTTACCCATAGGTGTGATTGTGTGAATGGCATCCTGCAATGAATGCCCAGTTTTTCTGGGATTGGCTCCAGAGGTAGCAGTTTGAGTTGGAGAAGGCAGTATTATTAATAGTGTGCGAGAAAAGGGAGATAATCCATGATTCAGGTAAGAAGACAACCTTCCTTATGGGCCTTCAACAGTATGGTATTTTTTATTTTATGCTGGATATTTCACATATTTTACACAAAAAAGACAGCATTTGGGGACGCACTTTACACAGTCAGGTAGAGAGAAAAGGCAAGTGATTCAATGTTGCTTAGCTACACAGGTGCTCAATCTCTCTCTCTCTCTCTCTCTCTCTCTCTCTCTCACACACACACACACACACACCACTCTAATGAACTAATAGAGAGCCATGCAGCATACATAAACCAACACTCAGCACTATAGCGGATCATCTGGAGTATCTTTCTGTAATATATGCCCCAGTAATATTCAAAAGCATTTCTCTGTTTACACAAGAGGGAATACACACACACATGCATACACATACTGTATACTGTAAAGTATGCATGGTCTGTATTTATGTATTTATTTTCTCTGGTATTCTGAACAATGAAATGAAATGTTGAAATGCATACTTTCAGTTACTTTCAGTAACTGCTCTCTGAAATTAAATTTCTTTCTTTTTTTGAAAAAAAAAAAAAATAATAATATTTATCCATGCCATGTACTTGCATACCTTTTGCTCCTTTTCAAGGCTGTCTTGTTGGTTCACTCTTGAATTAGATTGAGGTTGAATATTTCTCAAGGACACAATGACCATGTACAGAGGAAAGAGAACTATAGCCTTACAATACTACTGTACCTCAACTTCATTGCTAAATAGGAATTAGACCACCTCCTATCATTTTTGATCTCATTTAGAATTTGTAGGATTAATTTAAATTAATTATGCTGATGAAACCCAGCTCTATTTGTCCTTCCAGCCTGATGATCCATCTGTTTCTGGACGAATCTCTGCTTGCCTGTCTGACATCTCAAACTGGATGAGGGAACGCCACCTTAAGCTCAACTTGGCAAAATTTGAGCTTCTTGTCATCCCAGCCTGCCCCTCAATCAACCACAACCTCACTGTACAGCTCGGCTCAACCACACTCAAGCCAACCAAGACAGCCAGGAACCTTTGGGTGACTTTTCATGACAGCTTGACCTTCACAGATCACATATCAACAACAGCACGGTCCTGTAGGTTCATTCTATATAACATTAAGAAAATTAGACCCTATCTCACCGAACAGGCTACACAGCTACTTGTTCAGGCTCTTGTCATATCAATACTGGACTACTGCAACGCACTACTCTCGGGCCTCCCAACCAGCTCCATCAAACCCCTTCAGATGATTCAGAATGCAGCAGCACGTGTCTTGATGTCTTCAACCAGACGAAAAGGACCCATGTCACACCCCTCTTCATCTCCATCCACTGGCTTCCTGTATCCGCCCGTATCAAATTCAAGGCCTTGATGCTCACGTACAAGACCTTGTCTGGAACAGCACCCCCCTACCTCAACTCTCTCCTGAAGGCTTACGTTCCCTCACACAATCTGCGATTGGTTAAAGACCGACGCTTAGTAGTTCATACTCAGCATGGCTCAAGATCCTTTTCCAGAACTTTCACACTAACTACCCCTCAGTGGTGGAATGAACTTCCAATCTCAATCCAGACCACAGAATCTCTCAATATCTTCAAAAAACAGCTAAAGAACCACCTCTTCCGTGAACACCTAACTAACCCATAAAATGCCAACCCCACATTATCTTTTTTTTTTTTAAAAAAAAAAAACAAAAACAAAACCTTACTCAGGCTCTTACACCTCTACTCTGTGCACTTTGCTTCTCTAGAACTCAATTAAAAGATCTTGCATGGTAGCACTACTTGTATTGTTCTCCACTTGATATACCTCTTTGCTTGTATTTCCTCATTTATAAGTCGCTTTGGATAAAAGCCTCTGCTAAATAAAAAAAAAATGAAATGTAAATGTAAATGCAGACTAGGTGTTGTAAATATTTTTGTATAAACATACAAGACAATACAGGGACTATGAACAACCCCAATTCCAAAAAAAAGTTGGGACACTGTGTAAAATGTAAATAAAAACAGAATGCAATGATTTGCAAATCTAATAAACCCATATGTTATTCAGAATAAAACATATCAAATGTTTAAACTGAAGAAATGTACCATTTTAAGAAAAAAAGAAGCTAATTTTTAATTTGATGGCCGTAACACATCTCAAAAAAGTTGAGACAAGGCAGCAAAAGGCTGGAAAAGTAAGAATAACTATGTTAGCCAATGCGGCTGCTAGTATAATGTAATCTATGACCGTTGCAGTGTAAATGATTCAAAAGTTTACATTTTGAACTCCCACTGTGAATGCTTAAATGCTGTATTTAGCAGAGGTCTAATGATGGTGTGATGCTGATTGGTGCATCTACTTAATCGGCAACGACTGAAATAAATTGAGTCAACAAAAATGAATCAATAATTATTGACGCAAAACAATAGCTACAGAACTTGTGGCAAAACACCAAAGCAAAGACTAAACATAAACCAAAGACCTAAACACAACAACATACACAACAGCAAAGGAAGACAAACTTAAGGCAAGGAGTGCAGTGCAAACTGTGGCTATATACACATGAGTGCTCGTTAACATGAATGAAGTTCAGGTGCAGGTGATCATGTGACATGATGGTGTGGTGCAGTGGCTACTGGGAACTGTATTTCAGAGTTCCTTCTCTGATACATGACTATTCTTACTTTAACCAGATTGTGTTTGTCTATAATTTTACTTGAAGATCAGACTAATTTTATGAGTAATTATTGCAGAAATTAAAGAAAAGAAAAAACTTTTCTTGCAACTGTGACATATCACTCACATTCTCCCTGCTGGCCAACCACAATAGCGCAAAACTAAAACAAGAAATTTCTATCCTATTTAACATATCTAAGATGATTAGACTTAATTAAGATTATATAAAATTATGTAATAACATGTATAACCCTAACCACGTATCAAGAATAAACTGAAGCTCATAAAATTATATTATATTACATAATGTACAAATCTCTGTGTGGAATTTGGTGATTTATAGTTTCCATGTTATCACTGCTCTTACTACTCACACACTATGATTCTCTATTGTACTGAATATGTACCTGACGTCAGGCCTTTCCAGTAAATTGCTAAAGCAGAACCATAACATAACAAACCAGTAGTGAGGAACACGTATTGGTAATGGAGTAACAGGAAAATGCCAGTCTTATCAGCATTGCAAGAGGAAGTCATCTGTGTTTGCCAAACAGAGCTCAGTAGTACCAGATGATTCTCTGGTAACAAAACCAGGACTACTGTTTAGATTTGTATCAGAAGTAGGCTCTGCCTGTTTGATGACGCCATGCCACAGTTCCACAGCAACCTAACGTTTTCAAACACCATATGGAAAGATGATAGCACTGGAACTAATGCAACTGTACAGGGTGTGTATGTAGATGCATATGTATGTTTTATGACAAGGGCTAGTCATTATACATTGATCTTTAGCTGGTAGATATGCGTGAGAACTGGGTTCATTAAAATGAAACTTTACAGATGCTGGCTTGGGCTATTATTTGCACTGTTTTAAAAGTCAACATTGTCTGTGGCTAACAATTCAAAGGTAATATGGCTTGGCAAGTTTCCTTTAATTGGTCTGACATCATGCATTATGAGCAATCCAGAATGACATGAGCAACCGTTTGCACAGTGATGACTTAAGGTTCAGCACTAATTAAATGTTTACATTGCGACTTTCTTTCCAAGCCTGTATAACCTATTGTCATACTGTGGTGGCATTCCCCTAACTTGTCAAATTTCTGTAAGGAAACGCTTCCGCCATATATCAAACAATGAAATGAGAACAAACCCCTTATTACTGCCTACTTCTTATCTGCACTTGCCATGCATTTTACCATAACATAACAAGTTCTTTATCACACATTTATGTTTTGTCAGGCTTGTTGGAATAACATGCGGCAAAACCTTTAATAAAAAGCTTTTGTCAGATTTTTAGTTAGGTGTATGTTTAGCCGCCTGGAAAACCTTCAGAATAAAACCTGATATTTCATCACAGCTGCTT
Source organism: Ictalurus furcatus (assembly GCF_023375685.1). Classification (NCBI taxonomy): domain Eukaryota; kingdom Metazoa; phylum Chordata; class Actinopteri; order Siluriformes; family Ictaluridae; genus Ictalurus; species Ictalurus furcatus. The sequence goes on along the minus strand of NC_071268.1, from coordinate 18,233,374 downwards.
GAGGAAACTATAACAATTTTTACAGTAATAATTTTCTTAAATACACATGAAAATGAAGATGAAACATTAAATAAACAACATGCAAGAATAACAGCACTGAGCCTCTTCCTGTAATGTCTATCAATGTTAAGAACTCTTCAAGATGATCTCGAACCACTCCTCCATGTCAAATATTTTTTAAAGGTTCTATGTGGTGTCTGTGAGCACTTCTGAGTGGCCTGTTCTTAGAGATGTGCATGTGGACTGTCTGCGTCAATTCATACCACAGGTATTCAATACGGTTTAAATTCAGAGACTAAGGCTATGATAAGTCTCATGGGAGGCATGTACATCTTTAAGCAGATTTTGTTAAGTATATTTTATTTGTACTCAATCATTCCATTTTATTGGCTTTTATAAGGCGTAAAGTTAGGCACTCTTAAGTGTTATAGGAACATTGGGAGAAATATAGCTTAAGTCCTATCTAAGGTCCTCAACCCTAGTTAAGTACAGTACACACCTTTTTACTCTCCTGCTTACACCTCAATATTTCAAAAGCTTTCAATTTATTTTTTTATTACAAATTGCAATTTTTCACCCAAACAGCAAGTTTTATGTGAGAATTTTCCAATAGCAGAAAGGCCAATTTATTTTGCCATTTATGTCTTCATTATAGATTGGCATCCATACTTGGCCTGTTCTCACTGCTGCGTTTGCAGAAGATTTGGTGCAGGAACCAGTTGCAGGAGATGGCTTTGATAGACTTACTAATAACACTATTGTATTTGACATGCAACACTATAAAAACAGGGCAACTTTCATCTTCATTATCATATTTTACTATATATCTATCCACAAATGATTAATTTATGTATTACTTAGCTCTTAGTGATCTTAATCCCATTAACTGTGAAGATCTTTAGTATCTCTAAAGTAGTAGAATCTATCTTTAGTAGATTCTCCATTTCCAGGAAATTCTAATGTTCTTGAGGTTAAGTGATGACGTCTAAATCTCAGTGGTTGTTTTAGTTACCATGACAAAAACAAGACATCAGTGTAATTTAATGTCAATTCAGTCGCCTGCCCTTTGAGGCAAGGCTTGTGTTTGCAATACATTTAGACTTAATTGAACTTGTCCACTTCTGCCTTAAAAAAACCGCCTTAGTCTCTGCTGGTAATCTGTGAATACAAAAGACTGCATCATGTCTCTGCAGAACATGTGAGAAAGAAGAATTGACTCGAGTCACTCCTGTACACTGCCCATTATTGTGCAGCACACTAGAAGTAGGGTAGCAGATTGGCAAACCATGCCAAATGTTTCACCTGGATCGCTGACTCTTACTACATTTGTACTACATGGTACTAAAACCATGCCAATACACTTCATGAAAAGCACCAAAAAGTGACATTAACACAAGAAAACATAAATAAACAATGCAATTCCATGTTTTTTTTTTTTTTTTTTTTGCATAGCTTGTTTATAATTCTCTTTTAAACCTTATAGGCATCACCTATACTAATACTTATTATAGGTTTAGTATAGGTTATACAATGCACCATAAAGATTCATGGGGCAGTGGTGGCTTCATGGTTGTCTCTGGGTTACTGATCAGAAGGTCGGGGGTTTAAGTGGCCACTGTTGGGCAATTGAGCAAGGCCCTTAGCCCTCTCTGATCCAGGGGCACTGTATCATGGCTGACCCTGTGCTCTGACCCCAACTTATTGACATGCTAGGGTATGTGAAGAAAAAAGAAAAAAATTTCTCTGTGCCGTAATGTATATGCGATTAATAAAGACTCATTATCATCATTATTATTATCATAATCCTGTAAATGGTTTGATGTTGATCACAAACTAATTTTCCCGAAATGCACATACACATTATTGTACGATACATAATAAGTAATAACTTATCACAGAGGTTCTCAACCTTGTAACTACAGCCCCTTGTGCCTCCCCTATCATGTGGCACACCCCCACCCCCCCATATCGGAGGAGATCAGGTATAATGATTATCTATTCTATATAAAATCTATTTATAACCTAATCTGTAATCTGTTTTTGTATTTTTAAATTATTTTTCATAACTTTTATGATTTTTTAAAATAAATTTGATGACTTTTATAAAACTATATAATGGACAGGTATGGAACATGAATGATCAAAAATGTTTCTGATTATAACTACTTTGAACAAGAGAATTAGGCTGTAATAATGTGTACTATTTTACATGTAAAACATGTTGCATTACATTCGTCTTGCGTTCTAAAAACATTCGCATAAGAATGATGTAAATTGGGACGAAGTGCGTGTCTCTTTAACCATGACATTGTTAAATCAATCAGTGGGACACCTGCGCTTGCTTCTTTTTCATTCACACCTCTGTCAGCTGCTGTGCGATCAACGGGATGTGCTGCTCCGGCTCTCAGCCCCTCACTGAACAGAGCAGATGCAGAGAGAGGTGTGAGTGGAGTGGGAAAGCAAGACCTCGCATTTTCAGGACAGTACTGACCAAATTTGGAAAGTCGCTAAAAGGGTCTGAAAAGTCGCTAGGTTGGCAACACTGGTCAGCACTGACAGCTAGATAAAAGGCAGGCCAAGCTCCGCCTCCCCCAGCAACAAGAAAATACAGAGGGAGAGGGAACGCGGGGTTTTTCATTTATGCACATTCTATTTGAAAAACAATAAAATACACAGAGTCCCAAATGATGCCCTGTCTGAGTTTTTTTTTTCATGAAAACAACTTGCGCCCCCCTTCCGATCTCTGTGCCCCCCAGGTTGAGAACCACTGACTTATCAGATGAATGAGTGAGCAAACTACTCATCAATACTTAGCAGACCCAAAGCACTGTTCACTTGAAAGTGGAGTTTCTAATACATTATTCATAGTTCCTGTTGTTCAGTGGATTGATTTCATTCATGCAAATCAACAAAGCCAGATTGCCAGAATGCCAGAAACTACTAAGGTGGATAAGGTCTTACTAGTAATAAATATAAGTTTAATTTCAGCTATTGTTTTTCCTGAATAATCTGAATGCCTTAAGCTACACAGCTAGGAAAACATATGTGGTGAATCCTTTGCAGGATGTTTTTAAACTGGTAAACTGACATTATTTACCATGTCATAGTGTGTAGTGATTGCCAATTTAATGGACTCATTGTATACTCAGAATGAATACTTTTCAAGGAAACTTTATCACTATATGCTGTGTATGAAAGAAATTTTGATCCACTGTAGCACAGTGAAGTTGGAGGGTAATGGTCACGTTTAATTGTTGTTGTTGTTTTCTTTCTTTCTTTTTTAATAAATGCTATCACTATATGGAAGTCTGTTTATTATTATTATTTTTTTTAGCAGTGTGATGTTCTTTATATTGATCATCAGAGTCTTCTGATACAGTAGCACACATCAATCTATTTTCTATACTGCTTATCCTACACAGGGTTATGGGATCATCTCGGGACACAATGCAGGGAGGACCCTGGACGGGGTGCCAACCTATCACAGGGTACAATCGCTCAGACATTCACACAACCATTCACACACTACAGACAATTTAGAGGTGCCAATCAGCCTACAATGCATGTATTTGGACTGGGGGAGGAAACCAGAGTACCTGGAGGAAATCCTGAAGCACAAGGAGAGCATGCACACAGGATAGAGGCAGGAATCGAATGCCCCCCGATTCATGATTCGCTGTTCTATTGCCATATTTATGACTTATGAATAACAGGTGATTGGAGGACCACAGTCTCTGATTAGACAACCACAACCTTTATTGCCATAATTTGAGCTTCTGTCATTTGGAGTGCAACATTTTTAACATTTATGAAGCAACTTTCAGTGAAAAAATACCAAGAAACTCTTCTAAAAGTGGAAGCCTGGTAGTAAGGAAGCAACTACCTAGATAGTGTTTGTGTTTGGTGACATTTAGTAATATTCAGCTTGCTACATTAAAAAAAAAACACATTGTGTGTCTGAAAATGCTAAAATAAATTTGTAAACAAAGCCATTTAGGGCAGTTGAGCAAGGGAAAATGTTATGTATAGAATGCTAGGTAATAAGGTAATAAAAGAGAATAACTCCTCTAAAATCAGTTGTGGACTTACACTTGACAAAACCTCAGTGTAGTAGACTAAATATTTAACATGCTTATTTCAATATAGTAAAGAGCAATTAGCAGCATCTCTTACAGTAGTCTGACCATGATGACCTCCATTACCTCATGCTTTCTCTGTAGTAAAATCCCAGTGATTGAGCATGTTGGATGGACTTGAGACCTGCACATACCAGGTCAGACTGGAGAGAGCTGCACCTGCCTGCCTTGGCTGTTGTAGCTGCTATAATCACCACACACACACACACACACACACACACACACACACACACACACAAACACACACATTTGTGATGAGGCTGGCTCCAGCCGTACAACCATGGTCTGTATATTACAGTATAGTTAAATGTAGTATAAATTTAACCGAATGTGTACATTCTTAAACTCATTTAATCTGCAAACAAATACTAATACCATTAATGTTCACCAAAATAATATCAATATCCTAGATTATTTAAAGTATATTCCCAAGGATATTGGCAGTCACAGTAATTTATTTATTTGTAAGAACTTTTATTTTCTTGTTAAATGTCAGGGCATGCTCTGTTGTCGGTTTCTCTTAAGTGCATCATGACAGTGGAACAAGTGCCAGCAAACAGTCTGTGTAACTATAGTGAAAGGAATTACTTAATACTTTCTTAATAGCCATTAAACCAACTGCAAACAGTAGTGTTGGTTGACTGTTGTATCAGAAGCATAATGGACTTTATATATGTCTCTGCGTGGCACGACTATTCCATATATTCCATTTATTTCTGTAAAGCTGCTTTGAGACAATGACCGATGTAAAAAGCGCTATACAAATAAAACTGAATTGAATTGAATTGAATGACTACAAGTCTGAATGGAGGTTAGTGTAAAGGACAGTCAGTGTTCATGAAGCTGAAAAAAAATCATGAGTAAGTGAAAATAAATTAGCATTAAGACGTAACCATTTGCTTTGCTGTTTTTTGTCCCCCACCCCCCACCCCCACCCCCCCCTTCCTTAAACCACCTCCTGCTCTCCATGGTAACAAGGCCTAGTTAGCATGGATACCGTGGAGATCCTGTCTTTAATGTGAGTGCTGCTTTTGTCTGCACACCTACACCAGCATGGGATAGGCCTTAATTACGCTTTCTGACACATTTCATATGGCAAACAATGACGTGGTCCATTTGAGCTCACTTGGTTGATGTCATCCTTAATACCATTCCATTTTTGCAGCACTATTAATTCATTCAGGGGGAAATTTCCCCTCCTAGCATGAACAATAATAAACAATAATAAGTCTTTTTTTATTATTACAATTTTTAATCACTGTCAGCCTGATAGGCCTGATTTCATCTTTCTTAATAAATGTTTATACATAAAAGGTGGTTGTGAAATGACAGAACTAGTGATGATGATGATGATGATGATGATGATACTGTAAAAACATCACATATCATTTATATTAAAAAGTAAAGGGATTGTCAAGGTGCATGAATACCATTAATAAAAAAAACATCAACAAAAACTCAATATGTTTATAAACACACATTGTTAATATTGAGATCTAAAATATATAATGTTGATAACCAAAACTGTAGAAAATAAACTATATGTCCAAAAGTTTGTGGACACCTGACTATCACACCCATATGTGGTTCTTCCCCAAACTGTTGCCACAAAATTGGAAGGACACAACTGTATAGGATATCTTTGTATGCTGTAGCATTACAATTTCCCTTCACTGAACCTTAAACACCCAAACATGTTCCAGCATGACATTGCCCCTGTACACAAAGCAAGCTCCGTGAAGATATTGTTTGTCTGAAAAATGGTTGGTGTGGAAGAACTTGATTGTCCTGCCTAGAGCCCTGACATCAACCCCACTGAACAGATTTGGGATGAACTGGAATGCTGACTGCACCCCAGGCCACCTCACCCAACATTAGTACCCGATCTCACTACTGCTGTTGTTGATGAATGAACACAAATCCGCACAGACACAGTCCAAAATCTAGAGGAAAGCTTTCCCTTACCCTAACCCTAACCCTAGGTTATTTAAACAGCAAAGGGGGACTAAATCTGAAATTTGGTTTTCATGTATGTGTGTAATTGTCAGATTTCCACAAACCTTTTTGTCCACACAATGTACAGTGCCCTACATTAATATTGGCACCCTTGGTAAATATGAGCAAAATAGGCTGTGAAAAATTGTCTTTATTGTTTAACCTTTTGATCTTTTGCTAAAAAAAAAATGAAAATACTTTGATCTCATAGATATTATACAATTGGAAACACAACACAAATTTATATAAAAAGACTTTGTTAAATATAGGTGTGCAACAATTATTGGCACCCCTATGAATTCATATGAGAAAAATATATTTGAAGTATAATACCATTGACATTTTAAATTTTTTTAGTATACCTGGGTGGCTAGAAAATGCCCATTTCCACCATCAGGGCAATAATTAAGAAGTTCCAGTCAACTGGAAATGTTATGAATCAACCTGGAATTGGACTCGTGTCTATATCGTCTCAACCCACAGTGAAGAGGAAGGTTCGAGTGGCCAAAAAAATCTCGAAGGATCACAGCTGGAGAATTGCAGAAGTTAGTTGCGTCTTGGGGTCAGAAAGTCTCCAAAACTACAATCCGAAGTCACCTACATCACCACAAGTTGTTTGAAGGATTTCAAGAAAAAAGCCTCTACTTTCATCCAAAAACAAACTCAAGCATCTTCAGTTTGCCAGACACTACTGGAACTTCAAATGGGATCAGGTTCTATGGTTCTCTGGGAGCTTTTTGCCAATAAACACCAGAGGTGGTTTTGGTGCACACAGAGAGGTAGCCATATGGAAAAGTACCTCGTGCCCACGGTTAAATATGGTGGTGGCTCTTTAATGTTTTGGGGCTGTTTTTCTGCCAGAGGACCTGGACATTTTGTTAGGATACATGGCATTATAGATTCTATCAAATATCAACAGATATTAAATGAAAACCTGACTGCCTCTGCCAGAAAGCTTAAAATGGGCCGTGGTTGGATCTTCCAGCAGGACAATGTTCCAAAACATACATCAAAATCAACACAAAAATGGTTTACTGACCACAAAATCAGGATCCTGCCATGACCATCCCAGTCCCCAGACTTGAAACCCATAGAAAACCTGTGGGGTGAACTGAAGAGGAGAGTCCACCAGCATGGACCTCGAAATTTGAAGGATCTGAAGAGATTCTGTATGGAGGAATGACCTCAGATCCCTTACCATGTATTCTCCAACCTCATCAGACAAGACTCAGAGCTGTTATCTTTGCAAAGGGAGGTAGCACAAAGTATTGTTGCACACCTATATTTAACAAAAATGTATTTGTTTTGGATAAACCTGTGTTTTGTTTGCAATTGTGTGATATCCATGAGGGCAGAGTTTTTTTGTGATTTTTTTTAAACAAAAGATCAAAAAGATAAACAATAAAGACAATTTTTACCAGGGGTGCTCATTTTTATAATAAAAACACATTTACCAAGCTCATATTCACCAAGGGTGCCAATATTAGTGGAGGGCACTGTATAATTTTTGAACAACATTGTGTCTGTCATTAGTTGTATTATACAACTGATTTTGGAGGTTTCAAAAATTATTTAATTAATTAATTTAAAAGAAGCTAAAGTGTTTACTGAACACAAAAATATTTTTTTTATTTAATTTGGGATTATGTGTAGAAATATTGTTAAGATAAACCAGAGACATGCTGTACTAAGAATAGCAGTCTAGAGAGTGACAGAAATCAGGATAATGAGTTATGGTAAATTACGGGAATGGTCTTAAGTGGATTGGAGGGGATTTACATCTATTTTCTGTAAAAACAAAACAAAACAAAAAACAGCTGTAAATGACTGTCCATAAGTGAGAACACTGAAAGGGTTCATTTTTGTTAAATACATATAAAAGCACATGTCAGTGGGTTTTGCCCAATGATCTTTATTCACCCATTACTGTGTCTAAGTGCATGACATGTAATAAAGTAGCAAATAACATGGCTTATTGGTTACATTGTATTTGAATGCTTTCTTTGTTGTACTATATATCAGTCTATGTAAACATATTCACCTGAATGATTGATTTAATGCTATCATATGAATTATTAAGTTAAGTTTTTAGTTAGAGTTTGTTACCCAAAGAGGTCCCATATTCACAAATATTAAATTATCAAAACTAGATCACATAAACATCCATCTTCCTTACCGCATATCCTACACAGGGTTGCAGGACTGGGTACCAACCCATCACAGGTCACAATCACACACACATTCACACACTACAGACAATTTGGAAATGTCAACCTACAATGCATGTCTTTGGACTTGGGGGGAAAACAGGAGTACTTAGAGGAAGCCCCTGATGCATGCTTAGGACATGCAACACACAGGGTGGAGGTGGGATTTGAGCCCCCAACCCCAGATTTGGTTGTACATTATTTATGCTTTTTTAGTTTGTTAGTGACAAATACCAATATTCGTTATTACATTGCCTGATTGCCTACAATATGTTTCATTTAATAGTGTGGAAACTGCATGATACACTGCATTTATGGTTTTTCACATGAATATAGAGTGGATTAAAAAGTTGATCTAATTCGAGTATTTTAAAAGTTAATATGTTTTTAGCAAATGCTTTTATCCAGAGTTACTTACAGAAATGCAATGAAGTCACTGTTCTCACACTAGAGTTATAGGTTATGGTCTGAGAATATCATAGGGTTAAACCCCTGTTATATCTGAGTTAGTGTGAGAGTTAATTCAGCAAAGAAAACAGTACAAAAGAGTACAAGAAAGCCAGTGACTCAGCTGTTTGAGGGAAGGCAGCCAGGGGAAGTTCATTCCACCACCAAGGTGCCAGATCAGAAAAGAGTCTTGATGAAAGCCTTCATTGTGTCATGAGAGATGGCATGTCAAATCAAGTCATGATATGCTTGTGGATTGAAGGGAACATGGTATGGAACATGGTTTGATGAGTAATCACAGGTAGGAGGGGGGTTGGTCCAATTTAAGCTTTGCAGGCAAGCATCAGTATTTTAAATCTGATGCAGGCAGCTATAGGAAGTGGAGGGAACACAGCAATGTAGTGAACACAAGTCATGCAGCTGCATACTGGATCAGTTCCAGGGGTTGGATGGTAAGCAGGGAAGACTTGCTAGTAGTAAATTGTAGTAGTCCAACTGTGAGATGACAAGAGACTGAACAAGCACCTGAGTGGCCTCTGTGAAGAGGAAAATTATGATCTTCCTCATGTTATAAAGGAGAAACATTGAGAAGCCTTCTAAATGAACTGGCATACTTCCTGTGTGTCCAAGTTAATAGCTAATTCTGGAAACATTCATCTATTTAACATGCACATTGATGTTACACTTATGCCACTTCATGGAAACATTGCCTATAAAAAAGCACTGAATAAGTGCTTCACACTCTATGCAGTGTGCATAAACAATCCTCTTTACCTAAATAGAAAGATGTAACAAACATTCTGTGGTTTAACAACCTACCACAAAAGGAAAGGCTGTGTGCATCTTAGTGTATGCCTGGCTCTCTTAGTGGAGATTATCATTGGAGCTGGAAATAAACCTGGACATGGGGACATGCCAACAGCCCTGTGTTTGCTGTCACCATGCTTAACGTGAGCTCTCTGAGCAAGAGCAGGTGCTTGAGAAGAAGCTCCAATTAGAGTCACAATGCATGAAGTGATTTAAAGTGCCCTTCGGTTTTCTCTCAATGTTGTTTGGACTCCCTCATAGTTTTCTTTTCATCATGCAATGTACAGCTCCCTGCTTATGCATTCACAATGCTTAATTCAGTACCAGGATAAACACAGTTATATATACAGTAGCGTCAATAAAGATCTTATCTTTGCTTTATGATTAGAATGAAAAGATGCAACATCACATGAAATCCGTGGCTGTGTACTGTACGTGCTAATGTAAGAGCTTCCACTGGAACCTAACACTTAAGGTTGAGCTGACTCATGAGGCTAAATGGAGAGGGATGAATTCCGATTGTAGTTGTCCACCAAGAGATGAAGCCATTTGACACAAATTGGATACAGCCCAAGATTCACTGGCCTGAGAGCACTTCACACTGTTTACTGGTTGCTCAAGATGCTTTAATGGAGAGAAGACCAGCTGACTCAGTTCATGTGCAGTGTGCAGTGAAAAGCTTTTACCACTCTTATGTTTAATGAAAGAGTTATACTAATATCTTCAACTAAGATTATAGTACTTGCACTAGCCTAGCAGATTTATGACTGATTTGAATGATATGACAATGCTAAATTTGTCTTTGTTTGATTTGTAGCCTATTACACTGCAGATGAAAACCTGTTTTAGTGCTAATGGCATCATAAAATGTCTTATCTGACTCTGTTGGAGATATATGAAAACATATATACAGTATATACAGTCCAACTTAGAAACTAAAAACATCTTTGTTTGCAACCTAGGTAAAGATAAAAGATACACAGGTACTGTATAATCATATCCTAAAACACTGGTTTATCTGTTATATGCCAGCTCACAGGAATCACTAACAACAATAAAACAACTATAGATTTTATAACAAGATATAATATGCGGTACACAAAAAGAAATGCCTGTATTTTATCTTTTATCTTTCCCATCCCCAAGACTCATTGGTTTGGAAATGTAATGCGCTGTGTGGGTGAGGACACTAATCACATGTAGAGAGCTAGTCAAAACACAGCACTGTCGCACTCGTGTCTCTGCCAACCATCCGGCTAAGCTTTCTATAAAGGCCAAAGTGAGGGAGGAACACACTTCTCATATGACCAGTGAGCTGCTCAATTACTGCTGTCTTTCATTAGAAATCAGTAAAAAGCATGGTTAGGGTTAAAGCTTGACCAGTCTAATAAAGATCAGCTGCATATAATATGCAAATAAAGAAATATTCACTCATTTAAAATATAGGAGAGAGTTGGCTTATCCAGTTTTTATTTGTTGTTTTTATTTATTTTTACATAACACACAGAAAACACTTTTGAAATCACTTAGTTAAGTCCAATTTGCATTCCATTTTCAATAAGCTTTTAATTGGCCGAATACTTGCAATGTTTTTGCTGCTATTTGCACCTGAATCATCGTATTTCTGTATTAGCAGAATAAAAGGGCAGTGTGTGTAAAAGCACTAATCATCACTATTCCTGAGGCAAAATAGTCTGGTTCAAACAGTAACCAAATTTCACATTTACAAAGCCACATTCACTGGCCTCAGAGCACCTCACACTGTTTACAGACTACTCACGATGTTTTCAGTTATTCTTAGATAGATAGAGAGATAGATAGATAGATAGATAGATAGAAACTTTATTCATCCTGAGGGAAATGGCAGCCTTACAGTAGGGGTAAAAATTCTTATAAAATTCGTTTTACTTCTTCTAATTTGACAAAAAAAAACTTGTGTAATTCTCATCAGTGGTAAAGTATGGTACTAATAGACTGAATGATTCTAATCATGATTGCAATACTAATAGATTGTTGAACTCTCATCATTAGTAGAATATAATACTAACAGATTACATGCTTCTCATCATCAACAGAGTACAGTACTAATACATTGAGTTATTCTAATCATCAATAGTGTATAGTACTCAAGTGATTCTTATACTGAAATAAGATTAATATCAGCACTTGAATGGATCTTACCCTCGCATCACACTTGACTGACTGTCACTCGACAGAGGGAGAAACATAGGCAGTTTGTGCTGTCATCAAAAATATCAGGACTTGTAGTAATCACTGCCCAAAGGAATGCACTGTCCATGGAATTCAATGTATTTTTTAATATGTTTTGAAAGTAACGTGAAAGTAAAGTAATTAGTAATCTGATTACTTTATACATGCAGTAATCAGTAATGTAATCAGATTACAATTGTAAAGTAGTAATTAGTAATCTGTAGTAGATTACTTTTTTTTTTTGAGTAATTTACCCAACACTGGTATTCAACTAGAAAATGTGCACATGGGAAAACTCCATTACTTCCAGAAGGAAACTGCCCTGATGGTCCTCCATGGTTACATACGCAACCTACCATTTTACAGTCTACAACAAGGACATTGAGGATCTCATCTAGTGCTACTATGCAAACAAGAACACACTAATAATGTATAACATTATTAAACACATTATGTTGTATGAAAAACCCACCTATAAAAAACAACATGGCCTGTAATATTCAGTGCTTAAATAGAATTTTCAATGCTCATTGCAAACTGAAATAACACTCTAATCCATTTGGTGTGAATAATGAATGACTGATCTGTCTGGTCTGTAGTGAAATGTTTCTAACTGACCACAGTGGCTGGAGCTGCACTTAACTACTGTAAATGTCACAGTGTAAAAAAGATTACAGCATTGATATGCAATATAGTCTTTGTAAAACCATCAGCCCAGTTTTTCTATATATGTACTCTCACTAAGTACAGGTTTAAAGCTTATTGTTTACTATCAAATTACTTTTATTTATTTATTAATTTATTCAGTAAAAGTGGTTATTGTAGATTGGGCCTAATTTTGAGCTGCGTAGTCATTTGATACAGTGTACTGTATATACCACCTTGCCAAGTCCTCCTGTTGTCTGATGTAAAATTTCTAATTTCATTAAAAGCTTTCACACCCAAATGCTTTTGTCTCAGCCATCTTTGAAGCCTGAACCTTAATATCTCACTCTACCAAATGCTTTAATGTTGTGAAAAAGTACAGAGGACTATTTGCAATGCAGAACATCCCAGTTCAGAACAGACCTACAGCATCAGACAGCATTTTTTCTCTCCCTCTTATCCAGTTTACTAATGTATTATTCGGTGTAATTTGAAAATAAACTTCTCTCAACTTGTCCGAGCACGAATTATTGGTATAATTGCTAGTGATTGTAATTTTTTACTGTCTTCATGATCATGGATGGTAGTTACACTGTTCTTTGTAGGGTTGATTTGGTTTGTAAATGTGTTTCTTTTCAAACAGGCATGGATCAGACATGGCACCTAAAGGCCAAGCAGCTCAGATCTCACACTGACACAGGGGTGGCTAGGAAACACAAGTTGTTTCCTGTCAACAGCAGTGGCTTCTGCACATGCATAAGGGCTATTGGTAGTGTCTGTCTGCTTGTGCAATTATCAGTGTATTTGTGTGTGTGGGTGTCCATATGGTTCTGTGTACTTAAGTGCATGCTTCAGATTTTTTTTGTGTGTGAATGAAAGATATTGAAGCACAGGATGTTTGTGTCTGATAGGGAAAGAGATGACATATTGTATGTATATATGTATATGTTTGTGTGTGTGTGTCTGGTGTGTTGGAGGGGAGTTTGTGTGTTTCTGTTTGAGGGGCATTATAGTAGTTGTGGTGACATCCTGTAGACTCTCAATGTAGTCTATGGTGTATGTGCAGCTCATTGAGGGCTAAACAGCATCGTGTGAGGCTTCAGTCTGTGTTTAATTGCCAGACATGCTGTCAGCAGCTTAACTAATGAAGAGTTCATGTCACTTGTCTAATAGAACAAAATCACTGTGTCGTTGTTCTTCTGCTGAAACATCATTTCTGTCTGATAGCAGATTTCCTGCTGAGTTCAGGAAATACATCTGGAACATTGACTTCCTTCTCTCTTATTCTTTTTCTTTTCTTTTTAACAACCCAAGGTATGTGTTTAAAGTTTAAAGCTAACGTGTAGAACACAGCCATAATTTTGTTAAGCATTTTATTACAGTTAAAAGTGACTTGCTTTAGCATTGTACAATGCATTCTTAAACGATCTGCAGTTATGTTCTTATTATGCTATGTAACTTTCGGTTGAGTCTGAGCTCCACTCTGACTACGTGTTCCAGTGCCACTAGAAGCCGAAATACATTTCATATAATTATTCATTTCATTGTTTGATACAGGAGTGGCAGGAGGAATAGGCAAGGCACTGCATCCGTTTCAGAGAGCACTGAACAAGTCTCTTTAACTCTTTAACTGTTTTAAACTCTCTATTGAACTAGCCTGCTACGTGGATGAATAACACACATAAAAGTTTACACTGGTTCCTGAGCAACATCACTGAAATGTGGCTTCTTATAATGTTCTAATGAATAAAGTTAACATTATTATTATTAGCTGTGTAACCTCTAGTTACAAGAACACTTTCTGGCAGCTTGGTCATACACCGGCAATACAAATACTTCAGCAGTGTGTACATGTCAGGTGAGCAATAATATGAGTAAAACAAGTAAGCATTTGTTTCCTGTCACTTTTCCATGCTGCATTTCTAAATACAACAACATGCTTATACTTCATTTTTATGTAGAATATGTACCTCTTAAGAGTGACGTGTGTGTGTGTGCGTGTGTGTGTGTGTGTGTGTGTGTGTGTGTGTGTGTGTGCGTGTGCATGTGTGTGTGTGTGTGTGTGTGTGTGTGTGTGTGTGTGTGTGTGTGTGTGTGTGTGTGTGTGTGTGGTTGTGATTGAGAGAGATAAGTTTTGCCTAAGGCATGGCACTTGAAAATTCACTTAAACACACCTATGACCTTTCAGCCATTAAGCACAGCTATTTGTTAAGAGCTGTACTTAAAATGGCCTAGGATAGGATGCAGATAGTGATAAACATCAGGAATTATGCGCTTTGTTTCCGGTAGGTACTCTGACAAATCCATAAATTGATGCCAAGGCACAACCTAGGTTCTATTTATACAGAAGTGATGGAAAGCAAGGAAAATGTTATGTAAAATCCTAGTTATTCAACAAAGAAACAATCCATAAACTGGGACAACAGTGGATTAGTTCTTTTACATGGCCAAAATGACTTCACCAAACTAAAAAAACGTTAAATTATTGTCTTTGTTCAAGGTCAATTGTTTACCAGTGACTCAATGTACTAAACGTGGCAGAAAATGGGATAGAAGAGTTGAAAGCATGGTGAATGTTGCCCTCTAGTGGTAGTCTTGATGGCCTGATCACCACAGTCTTCATCAAAATAATAAAATAAAATAAAATATAAACTTCAGAATTGTATTATATTATATTATATGATAAATTATATTATATTATAAGTAACAAACACATTAATTCACTGTATATACTGTTAAATGTAAATGTCTCTGGATCCTACAACAGAGGGTTTTTTTTTCCACTCTCAGAGAAGGTTCCAAATATAATCAAAGAAGAACTCTTCCCTGGTTAAAAGTCCAGCTTGACCAGTCTGACCAGTTACCAGCTAACAAAACACAGACTGGGATACCCACACTGGTAGACTGTATTTGCTGGGAAGTGCTGGTAGATGGAAAGAGTTTTTTAATTAGAACCACAAAAGCTACTTCATAGACAAGTCATTACATCATTTAAGAAAATAACACAACAGAAAGCCATTTAATCAAGGAATAAAGAAGGTGGAGTATATAATGTACTCCACTGAACATCTTGGGATTTTTCAGTGGGTTTGAATATAGTGCTTTATAATATGATTATCTATAATGTGATGTGGAAATGATTTCTGAACCAAACCATGTCAAGACTCCACTTGAGATTACCACACTGAAGCTAAGAACACTGTAGCAGTGTTTACATTAACCAAATGAGGAATATGGGTAAAGGAATGAGACATTTGTTTGCTATCACTTTTCCACGCTGTACTTTTTTAATGCAGTAACGTGCTTTGTTAGATTCCTCGCCTCTGCCTGCTATTTTTAGGAGACACAAAAGTGCCTCACAGAAAATATCACATGAATATGGATGGCATGCTTCACAGCTGCATGAGAAGGCAGCACCATAAACCATAGACATGCTCGAAGGTAAAACCAGTACTCCTTTGATCAATTCGTTTTCAATGTTTTTATAGTGATACAACAAGTCATTCTCTATTATGACAATAAGGAGACAGAGTAATATGTAAACTAAAGAGCAACAGCAGGATTGTAAACTCATGACTGTAGCTGTAAACACATCCCTATCTGGTGATTTGATATATTATAGGTAAAACAAATGTCAGGTTCCATAGCTACTTATTTGTCTGCCTTTTTTCCCCAGGCAGTAGAATGTACAGATTGAATCAGTATACCATGCTTTTCCTTCAAATCAGCTTTTACCAGACTTCTGTTTCCTGCACACATTTTCACTACCCAAAGAAATAGGTTTTAAGCTTAGAAAAAGCCAGGTTACATTAATATAGACATGATATATTGTGCAATTTATTTGGGCATATTTATTCCCCATTTTCAGGCTCATATGCATGAAAATGCATGATTTTAGCACCACGGTGTAATTTAGGCAAGCCTGCTTAAATTAGCTTTATCATTCCCAAAATTAAAAATGTACTCCCATTCATCCCTCAATCAGACAAGCTGTGTTTTTCTAACAAAGTTCTGTGTCCTCAATTTACTTTGCAAGTCAATGTAACTGAAAGAGGGTGTGTGTGTGTGTGTGTGTGTGTGTGTGTGTGTGTGTGTGTGTGTGTGTGTGTATAGCTTTAGAGTTGGGAGCCAATTTGGGGCTCAGTGGGCTATATGTCTTCGAAGACAAGTTTATTTTTTGCGATAGTCGATTTTTCAAGTCTCCTTAAGCGTCAGCTGCTCTCCTTGAGAAAGAGGCCAGGGGATGATTTCCTTAATCAGGTCTCAAATTCCGGCACGCAGTCTAAGAGAGAGAGAGAGAGAGAGAGAGAGAGAGAGAGAGAGAGAGAGAGAGAGAGAACCGCCGGGCGGCGCTGTTGCGCTTTTTCTTCTCACCGGATTAGCGCCAAATAGGAGCGCCACCACCAATCTCAGGACTCAAAACATGGCCACATCCCAAAGCGCATACTTTACTAAATCTTATGTCAGAATAGTAGAATGAGCACCTGCTGAGCGCTTACACCATCAGTGCTGTAAAATGTCTAGAATGAAACACACACACACACACACACACACACACACACACCAACAACAGCAACAGCAGCAGCAATTAAAAACAACAACAATAATAGTAGTAATAATAATAAGAAAGAGACAACAACAACATAACGATGTGTAGAATCGATTTATACATACAAATAACAATAACATGTTTATATGTATAAAGCTATTTAGCTATTCTACACATTATTATTATTATTATTATTATTATTATTATTATTATTATTATTATTCACTGATGATTATCGTAGACCATCTTTACCATCTGGAAGTGCTGGGAGAAAGGAAATAATTTTGTCTCGAACATTTATAGATCAGATTAGTCAAGTAATAAGGGAGCTGGAAAATAACTTATGAGTTGGCAAACATGGTGTACCAGTTTCAGGAGCTTGGTATTATTATTATTATTATTATTATTATTATTATTATTATTATTATTATTGTTGTTGTTGTTGTTGTTGTTGTTGTAATATCTAATACCAGTTCAAACAGTCTATAATTTAATCTGTCACATATCCCATGGGGGTTAAAGAAGTTGACGCGCTTACGGCCATTTTTAAGTATAAAAAAATACCTACAAGATGCACGTCTCACCAATTAAAATGTATTGTCAGTGAGTAGCCGGTTAAAACATGGAGCTATCAGTGGTACAAACAGCATTAAATAAATAAGAATTTAGAGGGGAAAGAAGAAAATATAAAACAACATTAAAATACTAAAGCACTGGAGCATGTGGTAAGACTGTCTATTTTTATATGCAGGTAGTGTGGACTAAGATAAAATAGATGTCTAAACATCAGGAGGGCATTAGTGGACTTTAGTTTGTGAAATAGAGGGCAGGAAGCACTTTAAACATACCATACCCTATTCTAAATGAAATGTTTCACAAGACAGAGAAATTACTGGCTCTCCGAATAAGCTGCAGAGGAAATCTACAAAAGGAGGAGGTCTACAAAATGTTGGTTTGTCTGTTTTGCTGTGTGCCACTCTGAATACACTACAGTAGGCTAGAGGAGAAAGACTGGCAAACTAAAACTGAAAAGAAGTACCTAAAATAAATCTGACACTGGGATTTCTGGTTCACAGTTGAGAGTAAACAGTGCTTACTTGTTCTGCCGTTTCTTACTGATGCTTGTCTGTAAGACACCGTCTATTTTTATAGCTTTCTTTGTTACTCACCTCAGACCCACTGTTCTATTGTATTGGACATATTGAACGAAAAATAGTGTTTTCTGGATTATTTTTCCGGGGAATGTTTTGGTCTGTCTGTTGCTCTGTGTTCCTGCTGTGTTCCTGTTGTTTTTCCATCTAGGTTTCTTGGACAACTTTTCCTCTAACCTGAATGATTCTTAAACACTCTGATTGGTTTACACTGTAGCTAATTCCCCATCTACCAGCTTCAAGCCATCTTTCTTCATCTTTCTTTTTCATGATCTGTATCATTGTCGCTGGGATGTTTATGTAATCCATAAATTCAACTGTAGGCATTGGGATCCTGGTTCAGGCTAACATCAGTATATTATGATAATTGTGGGTTTGATGTGAGTCTCGTCCTCAGCATATTGAATGTATATGAACTAATATTAGAACTAATTTCTAATATGTTCAATGGAAATGTAATCATTCAGACTGACTGTGAGTATTTTTATGCTTTGTAATTGTAGCTTGATAGCATAATTATGGCCACGATTGTGTAACCATTTAGACAATGGTAATGAACTATTCCTTATCCCAGCGTTATAGATCCAATAACCAATTGTACTGAAGGCCAAGTTTTTATTGAGACCCTCTATCTCCCTGTCAAGTATGGATATTCCCATACGTAGATGTCTGTACACTAGAAAAAACAGAACCAAAAAAAAAAGAAACCTAGTGTGATCACTTATCAAACACATCAAATTAAAAGTTAAGTGTTTTTGATCATTTGTATTTTGTGATATCAAGCGGTTCATGTATTGAAACACTTCAATTTATCCTGATTCTGTACTTATTTCTAAATTGAATCCTTTCTCCTGCCCTAACCTCCTTCATCAATGCTTGCTCATCTATTATTGCATTCCTTTTTTTACCACTTCACCAGTACATACTTTGAGAAACCTTACATTTACATCTATTCATTTGGCAGATGCTTTTATGCAAAGCAACTTACAACAGAGCTGAGCAGATGAGGGTAAAGAGTTTTGTTAAAGGCAGCTTGGCAGTGCTGGGATTCAGACTCACAATGTTCTGATCAGTAGTTCAGAGTCCTAACTGCCAAGCTACCACTCCAGACCTGATTCTAATGTCACAATTCTATCTAAATGACTAGAAAGCCTCATAACCACTTAACTACAATGCTAACTTTGACTCTGCAATCGTTTTCTGTTTAAGACTTGATAATGATCTGCTCTCTGTCACCTCGATATTTTTATTTTTCTAAACCAGTAGTTCCCAACCTCTACCCCACATTGTTTAGTGTTTCCTTTGCTCTAACACAATATATGTTTCAAGCTGGATCAGCTGTGCTACAGCACAGATAACAGGCAAAATATGCAGGCAGCAATGTATTTACAGTAGATTGAACTGAGCACTGTTTACAGCAGACTGAACTGTCCGTAGATCAGTGACTCCAGTTTTTCAAACATAAACCATCAGACCCTCTGTTATGGCTTATCAAATCACATGCACTTTTGTCAAATATTTACCCGAAGGCTGCTCATCAAAAAAGGAAGGAGTTTTCATAGACTCACAAATTTCATTACTCCCTCCAGCTCCAGTCTGATCAGTAAAATGACGAAATGGCTTGTTTCATAAAAAGAATCGGCGACAAAAACAAAAATGTTTAAACATGATTGGACAAAGAAGCATGCATTATTCTCTTCAAGTTCAGAACAGATGTTTCATCTGTTTAGAGTCCATGGCACAAGTTTAAAAAAAAAATGGATATGTGAATTGCTGCTATGAAACAAAACATAATCACTTCAGTCTGATGTGGTTAATGATGAAGATGATGATTATTATTATTTTTATTATGGTTGTTGTTGTTGATGTGGTATAGGGTCCCAGGTTTGATCCTGATCTCCGGGGTCTTGGTTTTAATCCCACCTCTGAAAAACATGCTAGTAGGAGGACTGGCTAAATAAATTGCCCCTAGGTGTGCATGTGTGTGTACATGGTGCCCTGTGATGGACTGGTATCTCATCCAAGGTGTATTCCCACCTCATGCACAATGTTCTTTCGATAGACACCAGATCCAATGCAACCCTGATCAAGAATAAATTGGTTCTTGAAAGTGTTTGAGTGAGGTAACAGTCGCCCTTCGGTAATGTTAGTTAATTTTGTAAGCAATTAATTTTATGTAGCTGCACCACAGAATGTAGTTGAATAGACCTGAAATAAATCATCACATTCTTATCTCTGACCTTTCTTCTATTGCAATTTCTGTCGCTGATCATTTGTGGTGTCTTTGATACACTCCACTACCACAGTATTATACTATCATTGATTACTATCTATAGATAAACACAAATTCTCTACTGCCCTGTATCACCCGGAGTGCCTTAAGTTTCAGTTCTTGGTCCCCAATTTTTCATAGTATATTTTGTTCTCCTTGATTAAATAATTCAGCAGTATGGTTTTCATTTCCATTATTAAGGAGATGATTTTCTGATTTTATTTGTATGACAAACTATGACAAAAGAAACAATTGTATTTGCCCCCAAAACATTTACTTACTTAAAAAAAAAAACTTGCTTTCAGAAAATCCAGAATTTTGATGGAGCTACTGTTAAGCTCTCTTCTAGTGTCATCAGCCTTGGTATGATGTTTGATAAAATCCCCTCCATAAATAAATAAAAGCACTTTCCTGCTGTTCCTGCTCCTCATACATACTTTTATAATTTCACATTTACTTTACTGCAATTCCCCTTTCCTTTGGTATATCGGGTGGGTAAAGTCGATAACTGCTCAGCTCAGATTGCTCTCGTTCTCTGTCTGAATGTCTAACTCAACCCAATTAATTACCCTCTACTCTGGCAAATATTTCAGATTTTTGATTTCCGACAGTGTCTCTCTGCCCTGTTTGGGTGAAAACATACCTTTCCTCCCAAATCCTTTTCTCTCTAATCCGTTGAACTTCTCTTTTCTCTTTTAGCCTACACCTGGGTGCTAGCATAGCTTATGCCTGTTCTGTACACTCATTCAGGCCTGTGGAAAAACTACACCCACTAAATTATTGTTTTCAAATAATAGAATATACTACTAAATTACAGTATATTACATAGTTTAATATCTTTGCACATCAGTAGAGATCAGACAATGTTACAGTGACCCTTAGTCAAGCTCACCATTAAAATAAAAACCTGCTTCAGCATTTATGCTTACTAAGCTGCTTTCTCATCTGCCCTTTTGTATGTTTTTGCTGTGTCTCATGGCGTTGATGTGAGAAACATGGACAATGCTGATCCGAAGTGACGTGTGTCTCCCATCCCAGGACAGCGTCCATGGCTACAGCCCAACCTCTGTTCCTCTGTACTGGGCTGTTTTTGTTCGCAGCAGCTCATGCGGATAATTTGCTGGGATGGAGTGGAGGGCTGTCACAAGGACTCTGCTCAAGGGGTGTGGGAAAACTAGCAGAAGCATCTTCTATGTTCAAATGCAGCTTGCAATGACAATGGCAAAGTCTGAATTTCTCCATTTTTTAAGCAACACAAAGAGAAAACACTTTTTTTTTTGTTGCTGTTTTAAATGCCTTTTCTTCATTTCACTGTTTCTATTGTTTATGCAATTTCCTCTCCTCTCCTGTCTCTTTCGTGTGTGTCTCATTTGAAAATTGGTAGAATAATGCTTCTGACAAGGCCCCTTTAGATCATAGTCTGTTTGGATATGATTTGTGTGTTTGTTTTTTTACTTTAAAGCAGGAGAATATTAATGCACTCTATGACAGTAAACCCATGTGACTCTCTTACAGCAGTAGAAATGCATCTTTGGTGTCGGTCACTACACACACTGGTTTTGATACATAGTATGCTTCTTTGCTGGTATTTTCTAATATAACTTATAATTCCTCAGAATATTTCACTTTATTCCACTTATCCTTTCATAGAAAATGAATTTTTGGAAACACTGACCGGTTCCTAGGAACATATCAGGTGGTGAAATCTTTTGCAGGTTTTTCAATCATCTGTATTGCTACTAGGGTTTTATCTGATGGCTTAACTTAGAGAAGAGTCACCTTTCTTTTGTAGCGAACACTCACACTTTGGGTCTGTGAGACACACAGAAGCCATAGCCAGCTCTTCCATCTTCCAGCTCTCACCTCTCTTGCAGCATCTCTGTGATTTTTAACAAGTCCCAAAGCCACACTCTCAGAGATCCCAGAGGAGCAGCAGGTGGAGGAACATCCGTACGGCAACTTTCTCTGAGTTTTGTGACAGGTTTGTGCCCATGCTAGTGGATCACAGGGGGGCACCGGTGTTCTACTATTCCACAACTATGCCCAAAACATGCTGTGGATGGCCTGCATAGCACCTTGCTCTGCAAGGGTCACTGACCCAAGCAAGCCAAGCGTAGGCTTATTACATGGAGAGAGGGACAGAGGAGCTCACTGGAAAGTAAAGGGGATAAAGCACACTCCCAAAAATAGGCCTCCCCGGGCCATTGTAGCAAAGGACAGAGTGACATTGTGGACGACGCTAACATCTGTGTATAACCTCGCAGTTACAAACGCCCCTTTGCCTAAGTTTGAGCCAGACTCCGCCAGCATCCTCCAAGGAACAGCCATTTTGGAACGCTCTCCCCGACACAGATGTTGCATATTAAAAAGTGGGGCTGTTCGAGAGAGGAAGAGCAGGCAGGAAAGTGAGGACTGTTCTCCGTGGGTTTCACCTGTGCCGTCATCCGAGAAGCCAATCCATGAGAGGAAGCTGACTAACCAACCAAAGGCAAAGTGACAACAATGATAAAGTCATCTCATTTCCTGTCTGACCCTGAGCAGGTAGAGATGCGGACAAATGAGTCCACTCTCGAGAGTCTCTTGTTTACCTCTGATCTACCTTCTTCTTTTTTCAAGTCTTTGTTGCTGATTATTTCTATAGCTTAAAATACATATATATATATATATATTTTATTGACTGCCTTGATAAGCAGCAATCCATTATTATCATTATTATTATCAATTCAACAAAATGACAGTTTTATAGACATTAAAGTTTTTCGTTAGCTGTTCCCATTTTAAATAGCATTACTTTGTTAGTATTATATATATATATTTAATTCGTTCTGCTTATTATCTTACTACTGTTTTCAGAAAAAAAACCTCTTCAGCTTTTTCCCTTTCCTTGCTTTTATTTCTTATTTTTCTCTTTTTCTCTTCCCCACCTACCTTCCCCCTCGCTCCTCATTTTGACAAATAAAAAACTAATTTATTTTTTAATCTCAAGTGACAAGCAATAAAAGCCTAATCCATTGTGAGGCATCGAGTTGCGTCCACAAGATGGAGATATTCACCAAAATGAATTTTCTTTTGCAATGGCCTTATTGCATGTAATGATGGATATTTCAGGAGGATCTATAGACTGTATAGGGGTATATACACACATATATATGTTGGCACATAGCTCTGCCGCAGCATTCCCTGTTGGCTAAGGATATGGCAGAGTGTGTGTTAACAAACGGGCTGTGTACGTCCTGTGTTGATTGGGTTGCCTCTGAGGAGTGGACTGCAGAGTCAGGGTCAGGATGGTTCAGTGCTTCTGTGCTCAGGTGTACACTGGGCCAGAGTTCAGGTGTGTGTTCACATTCAGCTCCACGGGAGCATAAGCAAAGTGGTTGTAACCTGCAGCGCTCACTGAGGGGCTGCACAGCTACTCAGCACCAAACCTCCTCTCAACAAAACGGCCCGTTCAAAACATCCATCACCAACATACATTACTGTAATGTAAATTATATTTTGAAAAGACTTTGGACGTAACTAAAATGATATCAGGACCATAATATCTATTAATCGCGAGTAATTACTAGCTGTAACAGAATAAAATTTTGTGTATTGATCAGAAAAAAGTTGAACCTGCATTGATATAAATCTTCCAGCTCTTTCTTTCACTATGGTGTCTCCTTTGAAAGATTCATAACTGTAGTATCAATACAGCGGGGACAATTTATCATCCATATTCTACAAGGACGCTCAACTCCTTTATTCTAACCCCAAAACTTCAACTGGGAAACAGATAACTACAGCTTCCTCTGCTTCTTTCCATTTCTTTTCCCTTTGTGTTTTATTGCAAAAAGTTAGTGTTGGAAATATTCATTGATCAAAATTTCTCAAAAAAAAGTTGTCACCATTTTTTCCCCATCCCATCTATATATTTTCAAAGTTTCATTGTAACACAGCTGACTTGTTCATATGCATTTTAAATTCAGGCACACACAGTCAACATTCAAATTGCCTAATGAAAAAAAAAAGTGTTATTGATTCTGCATTAACACCATATTGGCATTCACAGTAATTTGTGAAACATGGTGATGTTCTGAGTGTGAATGAAAGTGCAGCGTTTACTGGAGGCAGTATGAATGTGAAGGGTGAAATGAGAGTCAGAGAGATCACACGAGCCATAAGAAGATATTTTCATCTTAGCCAGCTGAGAAGACAAAACTACTATTGTGTTTTTCCATTGATCCAGATCACCAGCATTTATACTGATGAACTATGGAAATAGTCAGACATCTAAAAGTGTAAAGGTTTACATGGCTGTTCTTGTCTTGGGTTGTGATGCCATATTAGCATTTTTATGTTATATCCAAACCTATAAGACAAAAAAATAATGGTTGTTGCAAATCTTTGCCATTTTGTTGTCTCCACGCTCTGTTGCTCATTTCATATTTATTCTGACTTTCGACTCGTTTTCCAGATGATTTAGTCAATAGTTCAAAGTAGGTCAAAAAGCCTCATTCAGACTGCACTGAGGCTGTATAATATGTATGCAAAATGACTATGGATTACACAGGTCAAAATATCAGGAACATTTTGAATTTATTTAAAGACATAACCAGATCCAAATGTATGTAATATAACAAACATGGATACAAGAGTAATGATCCATAGCTGATTTATTTTTTTTTGTTAGCTGTGACAACCCTGACTGCTGTATACACTGTAAGGGGTCATTAAGATATTCATAAGTATGAGCATTACAGCCATTCTTTTCAAATCCACCTCCAGTGCATGTATCATTGTTCACAATTTCTCACAATGGTGGTTTGTAGCCAAATTTGGCTGTGGCTGCACCTGGTCCTCGATAGGCATTGTTCAGCTACCTTTCGTGCCCATGCAGTGTGACACATTGCCCTCAAGCATTGACCATCTGACCAGGGTAAGGGTTTTAATCGCAAGACTAATAATAGAGAAGTCTGGCAAGACTTGCGTTTTTCGCAATTATACCCCACTGTGGGACATGATCGGTGAAAGACATGATGAAATATCGGCGAGCCGTGTTCCAAACCGTGAGAGCAGGTCCACATTTCTTGTGTATCGAAAGCTGATATTGTTCCAAAAGCTTTATGCGTGTCCCGCTTGTTTAGAGCAGGTTTTGCCAAATCGAACAAAGGACAACACATCAACGTGTAAGAAGCGCTAAATAAAGGCAATGATTCAACTCTTATTGATCTAGGAAACACAGGGCTTAAGGTTATGGCTCTGTCTTCGCTCTATCCAGGCATGAAATGGTCCCCAGACGCATCTCCCATCTCGAGCCAAGGTCTTAGCCGCCGTGTGTTTCTCCAGGTTGTCCAGACCCGTCCTTGAACTCAGCTGGAGGGGAGAAGACTAATTTTCTCTTTGAAAAGTTCAGCTATGGAAAAAGAAATTCTCCAGTGATCTCCAGCGAGAGTCTGGAGGTGATAGAGGAGATGAAAAATATCGGCGCAAAATGGAGTTTAAGCATAGAGCGTGGCCCGAGTTTGTTTGTCTTCCATGCTTTTGTGGACATTTATGTTCACTGTTTACCCATGTGCATCCCTTACTGCGAGCAAAGGAGCAACATAATTTACATTACTCACGCGCATTACCATGCGGCGATACGTAAAAAAAATACTGCCGCTAAAAATAAAAATGACTCCAGAATTAATCAAGCTTCGACTCCACCAGAAGCAAACAGATGTGTCCCATTTAGACTAATATCAACTTTAACTTGTGAGTGAGTGAAGAAACTTGTGATTGATCGCGTCTGTCAAATTTGTATCCAAAGATCAGCCTTTTCTAGAATAGTGCAACTCTGAAATATCACAGGCATATTTCTTTATTCAAATGCCATTGATTGAATAGAGTGATCAGAGGCATTGCCCTCAGCGGATGAGATTAAGCCCAGGCTGACATATTGAAGGCTTGCTGGACTTTGATGATGCTGGAGCATATCCTTTTGGGCTTTCAAACAATGTAGAGACTGAGCCGCGCTACCTCACTCAGCTGTCTGGAGAACAATCATTCTGTACAAAGCACTGTCAAGGCTTCAGTGAGTTGCAACTGCACCCAGCCCGTCGCTAATTCAAGCAGCGCTGCCTGCATCTCACTGTAGGCTTTCACAATCCAAATCCCATATGCAATTAAGAGTGCTTTCAGAGGCCAGAGTTCAGGCAGTGTGGTGGGATGCTGAAACGTACTGCAGCAAGAGGATGGCTTGTTTTCATCAGATGTTCAAAAGAGACCACAGGCTGAGCTCGGCACTCTGAGTGTATACTCAACAGCTTGTAATGTAGCAATGCTTATTTCTCAGTGAGGAAGATTAAATTAAAGCTACAGGAATATGTCGAGTGTCAGTGCCTTGCTAGTTTCTTATCCCCCCCCGAATCTAGTCATGTATCAAATTGGGATATTTTATGATCACACTGTGCCTGACAAATTAAGACGGATCATTATGGCTACGATGATTATGATGTATGTTATATATTTTCTAGGAAATATGTGCATTGGAAGTGCTTCATCAATCATTCTCACTAAACATTTCTGAATGGTGCTGAACTGTCAGCGGCACTGCTGCATTTCCATGGAGCTACCTGCCTCACAAGCACGGCCCTGTTCTCTCGGCAGCACGCACTGAAGAACCAAATGAAGGGGAAACATAAAACGCTTGTGACAGAGCTATTTTTAATGACAATTACCTTTAGGTCAGAGTAGTTAACCTGGCAAAATTATCCATGGCTGCCTCTGCTCTCACCCATCAAAACAAACTAGGGGAACATAACGGGCTAGTTATTTTAGCCCCTGGCTCTAACCAGCTGCCATTACCTAGAGAGAGAGGTGCTAAATGTATAACAGAGGAGGGCAGGTGGAAACTAATTCATGCCTCGGGCAATCTGGAGAACAATCGCCTTCTTCGCCTGTGTGCCTTCCTCTGACTGTGTGTTCTAAAGCAGCGCAAAAGATCACTGAGCTTGCAATAACGCTAATAGGAACAATATGAACGTGACACACTTGCCCTGTGCTTCGGAAAGTGAGTACAAGCATCGAATAATAGTTGTAATCGTACAGTAGGTGTTTGTACATTGTGAGGTGCAGTGGTTCTAAGATTTACAGGGAAACAGTTTGTCCGTGAAGTAATTTGGTGCACGTGTGAGAATAAGAGGAACGATTGCATCTTTCCTCTTCTGTGTCATCTATGTTTCACATGTGATTATCTTTATGTGCTCAGAGATATGCCCCATCTGCTCAGGCTCGTTGACAGAACACACACACACACACACACACACACACACACACACACGGACTGGGTACAGCTGTGAAAATGACCATTCCCAAGAGACCTGTCTCTGTCATCACATGCACATGTCCATTATTATTATATTCTAATGAGCTGTGAAAATATTCACACAACCAGATGTCTGCGTTAATATAGACAACAAATTGATCATTATACACATTTACCAAGACATCACTTACAACTTAATAATTACACTCTCGTCTCTGGTTATGATGCCACTTTAACATTTTCATATTAAGTCCAAACATGAGGAAAAATAAATCAGTGATGAGTTGAAGCTATTGTAAGCTAAAGCAGGAGGACGACACACTGCACATGTCTGAAATGGATGAAATGATTGTTTTTTTTCATCTTCTTCGCCATCTCAATAACAATGATGAAAAGGTTGCTGTTTGCATGTTGGTGGTGGTCCATGTGAAAAATACTACTAATAAAGTCTCACAATGGGAGGCAGGGTTATTTTCTGACTCTGCAGGTCAGCATACTGGGACCAGTTTTATTCTTCTATATTGTGTTTCTGTTCCGTCTTCTGTCAACAGCTCAGTGTAGGTAAAGCGAAAAAAAAAAATAGTTAAAAAAAAAGCTAAACAAAAACATTGAAATCGAAATCTATATGGTGCACAACAAAGAACGAGCCACCTCTTTAAAATGCCATTACCATCCGAAAATGTCATGAAATCTCTGGCACATAATTTCATACTTTTTCCTGTCTGTTTGCATTTTGCAGTGTGGATCATTCTGAAGAGGGCATTGAATAATGCGCTCATTCTTTGCTCTGTTATGGAACTTTCGAATATTGTGTCGGGCGAGGGGGAAAACTAAGCTTTGTGTGATTTTGTGTATTGACTGAGTGAAGTGCAAGGCTTTAGAAAACACACTGGCCCCCCACGGCAGAGACTGTAGACACAGACAGTGCTGACTCGTGCACTTGGTAGAAGAATTATCCGTTTTTGTGAAGCTGAATCGATATAATTAAAATTTGCCTGTGCTTTGTAGGGAGCGCTCTCATCTTAAAGTGGGAACCTCAGCAAAGTTGTTGTTTTCTTCAGCCCTACCAATTTGCATCAATCCTATCATCACTGACAAGCTGCTTGCAAAATTTATGGCCCACTGTGCATAAGAGAAATCATTTGAAGTCAGCAATAATGTTGAGATGATGACGATCTGTTTGCCAGTCTCAGTCCTAAACAATAAAGGTTTCATTTGCGTTACACTTCTAAACTGCGTGTCAGGGAGGACAGACTTGACTGTATGTGCGTGTGTGTCTGTGTACATTAAACCTTTGTACATTTCATATGTTGATAACATAGCTGGCAGTGCTTGCTAATGGAAGAGCAATGATAATAATGACTGACAAGGTGAACAATGTCCATGCCCTTTCAGTTTCTGCTTCAGTCTGAACCTTTTCTGTAATATACATCCATATCACTTGTATTTTTGTACAAGTTTATACCACTAAGGTTTGTTAATATCTACTGAAAGCAGACACAACTATTCATACATAATGCATAAAGGAGTGTACTAAGGCAGGTCTTAGCTGTTCAGTGACAACATGTTTAATCCCAAATTTTTCCCAGCTTTTCCAGTGAGTACATACATTTTTTGACTCCAGTCCAGCCCCATGAGAAGAACTGTGCACCTCTTCTGAGCCTATTTTAATAAAATCACTGCTGCTTTCACTTGATACTATAGTAGGACCTACAGGAATAAAATGTTGCCAATGACACATTCATAAGATGTGAATTTAGAGGATTAATTTTTGCTCAATAATTTGTATAACCGAGTGTAAATAAAGTGTTTATTTTGCTTGAACGCAATTAATATTTGAATTATTTCTCATTTTCAGTTTTATTCATAGTCATAGGTGTGACTGTGGGGAAAACATTTGCATCAGTTGAACAAATAGACCCATTTTATCAGTGGCATATTAATAATGAATTCAATTCACTGTATTGTTTTTTCCCCAATAAGAAATAGTTCAGTAATTAAGGTATGATGTTACGGTACATGCTACTCTGTTAGAGCCATCTTGGTCTACAATGTCTCACAATTTGTACATAAAACTATATGGAAAAAAGTGTACTCATTGTATTTGTCTATACATTTCTAAGTCTATGTCTATGTATTTACAGCGACTCAAAGTGATGAAGGTTGACATGCTATTTTCCACTCATTCTCACTGAGGATTATATAAATAATGTCATGGACATATAATTAACAAAGCCTATGAAGATTATCTTACCAGCTGATGGTACAGTAGTTGTATTTGTATTATAGTGTTTAGTTTCTGTAAAGATTTATTTTCTAGAAAACTATCACAGATAAACTGGCAACAGGATGTATAAGGCTCTGGTCATGTGATCATTTATATTACTCACACAGAACTGTTGCTATGTAATTTATTCATAGTTTGATTTTTAGTGAGAAGCACATCAACTCTTTTAAAGCTTTCCAAATCCAAAACAAAATGCTGGTTATAGTTGTGTATCACTGTCGCTTAGGAGTGTACACGTTATCACATTATTGATAAAATTTTTGGTGTTACACAATTTCAAAGAATGAAGAAACGTATTAGAGCATATGACGATTAAAAAAATTAATCAGAATTGTTTGTTTCAGTTTTAAATAGTGGTTTTCTGAATTATAAATATCAAGTGAATACAATTTTGCATTATTATTATTATTATTATTATTATTATTATTATTATTATTTTATAACTGATGAAATAAAAGCAGGCCTCTTGAATCTACCTTATTATTTAATTTGCTCTATCTTTTATAGAGTCTAGCACAATGACTCTCTTTCAGCAGTATCCTGTGATAAAGCCGTGCACCTATCCTGCACGCCTATGATTTATGGCTTATGTGTTCTTCATGTGCTCCACCACAGCAATGTAGCAGCAGCAGCAGCAGAGCCCTCACTCAGTGTTGAAATAATGGGGCTTCTCTTGCAGCAGATGCCAGGAAGGAGAACTCTTCTTTTGTGGAGCCTCGGCGCTGGTAATTAGCCAGCCTGGGCTACGGCGAGGACTCTGAGCCTGTCAGTGTGTCTGTTAAGTGGGTTCAAAGGGAGAAAAGAGCGGTTTTTGAGAAAGGCTCGATGAGAGCGGGTGGCGGCTAGGCCCTTTGGCTCCATTCGTCTTAAGGAGTGTGCTGCTTCTCTTCATGTTTTATATTGCCTCTTGCTTTTCATCATATATAATTATAATTCGACTTTTTGCTCTCTTCAGCATGCTCATCAGTCAATTACAGTATAACACGTTATTGATCAGCTCCTGGAGAAGCCATTAAGGATGCGTGAGTGGGAAATTACTTATACGACTGCTAATGTGATAAATGTTTTAATCCCAGCTTTCATTATTGCCACATCATGCACTACTATTAAACATCAAATAAATGGTTAAATTAAACTAGTTTGGCTTTTGGAAATATGAGCTCCTGGACTGCTACTTCTGTGCATTTAAATTATTATTATTTTTTGCTTTGATGTTGAGACGAACTCTCTGTGAATTCAAGGAGAGATATTTATCACATTTAATACAATTCTAACAAATGATCACACCAACAAAACACAAATCACGGTAATTGCTCTCAACACACAGCAGGATACTCTGTCCCATAATCTTCCTTCTGTACAGCTGAGGCATGTGGCATGTGTCTGCTTCTCGGCTCCGTGGTCGCAGCACTAATCAGTAACACGTCTGCGCTGTGTTAGGCTGTGTGCTAGCCTAGCCATTGTTGCAGAGCTGGAGCACAGAGCAGAATGAGAGCATGTGGCTGTGTGTCAGCAGCGCGTGAGTGGCCTCGCTGGGGCTGAACTCAGATTTGGGGCTGAGCTCCATACGGAGGGCTCCGTGCCTGGGGCCCTGGGGCCATGCAGTCCCAGGTCAGCAGATGGGCCTATGATTATTATTTCCAGGCCCTTGTCTTACCTGACCACTTCCTCTCGCACTGCGAACAGCTGTTTCGCTCGCTTCACTGCAAGTGCGCCGTGAACGGCCATTTTTCTTCTTGTTCTTTACTTTGTACATAATATAAATCTTTACTGTGACCCTGCTCCCGGCTCCATCCACCTGTGTCTCACTGCAGGCAAAATCTCCCGCTGAGAATTCTGCTTTTTTTTTCTTCTTCTTCTTCTTCTTCTTTTTGTACCCTTTAACTATGTAGATATCTGAGTGTAAGAGTGTGAACTTTTATTGTGTCATCCCTTGAAATAGATGTCATTGTGTTCAACTAAGAAATGTGGAGAAAAGCTGTTTGAATTGACATTTGTTTCAGTTAATGGCCTGATCCGTGTGCAAGCTCCGTAAACCTTCTGAAGATCTCTGCAGTGTTTGGATGAAAATGATCAAAAACTGTGCTCATGGTGTCTGTGATTTGTTTAGATAGGTTAAACTGATGCAATGATAGAAAATAATGCCAAAAATAACTCCAGTATGTTTTTTTTTTTTGTAGACAGCATTCATTCATAACCATGTTGGTATTGCTACTATAGCAACAGCAACAGATTTAAGCCTTACTTTATTGCCTTGTTATAGTTTTTGAAGAATATTTAAATAGATGGTTCTTCTTACTAGTTAAAATATCGAAGTGATATCAGTCAGACATTTAAGGAAAAAAAATATTTGAAATCATACTACGAAGTGAAAAGTGACACGTAGAAACAATGAAATTTAAACAAGCATTTCAGACTGTCATAGTGTGTCAGTAATGATAAGCTAGATGCTGATTGATTAAGTGATTTTTTTCCTCCTATTTCTCTCAGCTCTGTCTCCTCAGAGGGACATGCAAGGCATACTGTAGTTTTTTGGATGAATACCCTCTTTATGTGGACCAATTTATCACGCCACAGGGAAAAATGCTCTACATCTACATGAGCACCTGGTGTCCAGCCAGTCTCTGTACTCCACACACACACACACACGCGCACACACACACAGGCATGAGAGAGGGAGAACGATAGATAAACATCTTACTCTTGTTCCTTGACTACAAATAGGTTGTGTCTCTGGTTTGTTCATGGCTTCCAAAACACTCTTCAGTGCCAACTCTAATTAAAAGCTTTATATATATATATATATATATATATATATATATATATATATATATATATATATTAAAGAATGCTGCATATGTTGACACTGTGTAGATGATGGATGATGGAGGATAAAGATAGTGTTTCAGGTGGGAAGTTCAACTTTAATCGCATGTCTGTAAAAAAATATGTGTGTGTGTGTGTGTGTGTGTGTTCTTGGATGTTGAACTCTATGGGTGGTTGCATGAGTCTTTCCTCTTTTAAGGAAGTACAAAAATAAAGAACAACAGCAAAAAAAGAGGTTTGTTCAAAAGTTTGTGTCTGCCTCGGCAATTCAAGTGGGAGCCATGTGGATAAGAACAATGAGAGATGTCAGGGATCAACTGTAGAGACAGAAAATAAACTGCTGGGAAACGTTTAACCATGCAGACAAAGAGAATAGCTACTACACTTTAGAGCACCCCAAGTCTTCCAGCGTCAACTCCAAGCCTGGAGAGTGAGTGAAAGTCAATCTGATTTTATTTATTGATGAAGGAAGAAACAAACGAGAGGAAATGGCTTTGAAGAGTTCAATATTGAGAATCTCTCTCTCTGAAGATCCTTGCCCATGAATTTGACACGTTTATAAGGCAAAGGCTCGCACCATGCCGAGGCGCACAGAGGAGCTGGCCGTTTGCTCTGTGATTGATTCTGCCCATTACTGAGGGTTTGCTGCCTCATTTGGCAGCCTGGTGCAACCCTCTCTTTCACTGAGGGAGCACATTAGGACTCTCTGCTCCTCCCTCAGCCCCTCCAGTGTACTCCCAAGGAAAAAAAAAATGCATGGAAATGAATTATGGAAATTTTGATGGGAAACTAGGAAAATTGCATGGCGCTGGTGTTTCATTTAGCCAGGCACTTTCCTGGAGTGGTGTCTGCAGGGCTGCAAGGGACAGAGTGGGAAATATCGCTCTGTGCAGCAGGAGCATCGAGAGACCTCCTCTCTGCACTGTTCACGGCGACCTGCAGTGACAATTTATCTGCAGAGTGGCCTGGGCTTGTCTGATATATATGCTCATACAGGTGTATTTATCAGTTCCTGCCAGGGCTCAGAGGCAGAAGCTGGCCTGCTATCCTGCTCTGGGACCGAGTCCTCACACCTCACTAACAAACCTATAGTAAATCACTGGAAAATGGAAAAATGTTATTTCACACAGCATTTCTGCTTGGAGCTGCTGGGTATCAATGCAACTGCACTTTTATAACCTGCAGTGTATAGGTGCAATTCTGTGTGTATAGTACTGTGCTGGCTACTGCTGTTAAATTGTTTTGCAAACACGTAAAGTGTTTGATGAATGTTTACCAAAGCAGATCACGACAAGCAGAGTTAAGCGGTTCCAGTTTTCCTGTCGGTTAAATTCACTTTTGGAAGCAGTGAGAAATGAGAAGCCCAAGCAATTCCACTCTGACTGAGACACCAAGCTACTTTACGCTATTATATTCCTATTTATTCTATTATTGACTTTCTATTTTTCTTCTCATGCAACACAATGCTTTACCTTACTAAAATCTATTCTAATCTATCCTATCAGCCTACTTACTGGTGTTAATGATTCATTATATAATATTCTACACTCTTAGCTCAAAATAGTTTGCATTTAACCATTAATTCTTTATCTTAAAAGGTTTTAAGGTGGGTTATACCATCCATCCATCCATCCATCCATTTTTTATACCACTTATCCTACACATAGGGGTCATGGTGGAACCTGGAGCCTATCCCATGGAACTTTGGGCAAAAGGTGGGAGGCACCCTGGACGGGGTGCCAACCAATTGCAGGGCACAATCACACACACACTCACAATTGGGAAATTCCAATCAAGCATGTTTACAATGCATGTCTTTGGATTGGGGGAGGAAAACGGAGTACCCAGAAGAAACCCCCAAAACACAGGGAGAACATGCAAACTTTGCACACGCAGGCATTCGAACCCGCAACCCCTGAAGTGCAAAGCAAATGTGCGCACCACTAAGCCACCATCAGCAGAATAGCAATGATAAGATAATTACCAACACTTTATCTCATACTTAGTTGACTGAAAAATACCTTTGGGGGAACCTTTTGATTTTTTTCGCCACAGTCCTGACTGTGGCGAAAAAAATCAAAAGGTTCCCCCAAAGGTATTTTGGAAATTTAAACCACTTCAGCTGCATGATTAAAATGGATCCCTAACAGAAATTTAAATCTGACTATGAAATGGTGAAGCAACAAGGTTGAAGTTCATGTACTGTAAGTTTACTGTAAAAAAAAAAAACCAAACAAAATAAGCAGGATGTTTAAATAAAATCCTGATTATTTTAAACAAGGTTTGCAGTTTAGTGCAAGTGGACAAATAGATAAACTTTGATTTAATCCAGACTTACTGCACTGACAGTTTTTATTTAGTAACAAGTATGAATAACCCATGCTGGAGGACACTGCTGTGTGTTTTATTTTTTAAGCACAGATGCGATTATTTAGGCCTAAGGTCAAAAGTACACTTTCCTTCATAAGTCATGCTTTTACACGCATATTGCAGTGCTGCCCTGTGGGTTTATTTTATTTTATTCTTTTTTTGCTTGTTGTTGACTCGGGCACTAAAACTACAGAATGCATGCTTTAATTATGTCTTTGTTACTCTAGCTTGTCCTTCACCTACATCTTTAACTTGGCTCAACTTCTAAAGACGTTTAGATGTGATTAAAAGCACTGGACTCCAATTCTCGCCTCTTTACATCACTTTCTTTATAATAATTGTGCTGTAATTGTGGTATGTGTATTTGCTATCTGAATAATGAACACTGGGTCAGAACATTAGGTATATCCTTACAGAAAGTAACTAGCATATTGTATTGAGTGTACACCATAAGTTATGTGAGGACAAACTGCTTTCAACTCACATTACATCATAACATCCAGAGGCTTGTTACAGGCCTTGTGCAACAGAGGGAAAGGGAAAGAATGCATGACTCCCAGGTGTGATTACGTCTGTATAACCAACTTATGGCAGGCCAGAGTGGGGATGTCTGACTAAAATCGCTTTATTGCTTGAAATACTTCCAAGGGACACCCCTGTGGAACACTGCAATGGAACACTCCAGTGTTGCTGTGAAACAGACAGCTCTTAAAAGCCAAAACATAAGAAAACCTTCTCAGCAAATGTCCCTTTCAATCATGTCATTGCTCCACCACTCGACTGTAAATAATGAGTTGCTGTAAGTCCAGTGCAGGCTGTAACCAAAATGAACCTTCACATATTAATTTAAGAAAATAAAAAACATGTGTTGTTAGCAGAGTTTTTTTTTACTATGTAGGACTTGTAGCAACTTGTATCTTTATTATATTGTTTGTGACAAATGAAAACAGAAGAAGCTTATTAAGTTCCTCTGAATTATATTTCCTAAATGTGAAACATCCCAGTGAATCTGTAATGAGTCAATTACAGATTCAGACAATTTATGCCTCCTAACCATGCCACCATGCACAATAATGCTACCATGAAAAGCTTTATATCTCTATCATGTGATTGCAATGATGAGGGTTGTTACAAAGCATCATAGCACTTGGCAACTTAGCACAAAGCCAATGATTAAATGTAAACACTGAACATCACATTGAGCACTCTTGCTACTAGTAGGATACACATAACTTTAAAAATGTTAGAAAAAGAAACTGGGCCTGAATTTTTTTTAAAAAACAGAAAAACCAGGCCACTAACCACCATTTTAATGATCAGAATAAGGAGCTTAGATTACAGCCTAAAATGTCAAATAGGCTGTATTTTTACTGTATAACATAATACAAGCAGAGCTGGTATTAAAGGCGCTAGCAGGGTGTCACAATAAAAGCACAAGCAACACACGTCATTCTAGAAAACTTCATTCTTTTTTTTTTTATCACAGCATGTTTTTGCTTTGGCTTTGCTCCTGTCTCCACCCCTGTCTTGCCATTGGTTTATTCTTGATTGTGATTATGATTGTGTTATGCCTGTTCACTGTTTAGATCTCGAATAGTTTGTCTATACTCTCATGTTCCTATGTTTAGCTGCAAAGTCTTGTTCATTGTTTATGTACATTTCTGGGCATTATTTATTCATGATTTCTGGTTCAGCAACTTTTTGTTTGTGTTCTGTTTCTCTATCAAGGATTATTCTTGTCTGTTTCTTTCTGATTCGACTCATGCCTCAAATTATGACAACAATTATTAATTCAGAAGCTGATGTACTTGTGTCCTGCTTCTAATCAATGCACAGTGCTAAAGCCTGTGTCTTTCAAAGATAAAAATCATCAATATACAGTTTCATTTTAACCATTTACATATGATTATTTGCTATTAACTGTCATGAATCAGGCCTCTGTGGTTCCTCCCACTCACCACAAGAAGGCACCATCACTCGAGTACTGACAGCCTTCCCGGACTCCATTTCCCATAATCCCACACCCAGAACTAATCATCCACACACACCTGTTTCTCATCTCCATGGACTATAAAGGATTCTACCACGCTCTCCTTTAGCGTGAAGTCTTGTTTTGCTGTGCTAACATTACTGAGAGATTTCTTTGTTATTTGTTCTGTGTGTATGACCTTGTACTGTTTACATTGTTTTGAACCTTTGTTGCCTGCCCTGACTGTTTGCCTGTTTACTTAATACATCTCTGGTCTGCCTACGATATTGTGTTTGCCTGTGATTGACCTCTACCTGCCTTTACATCTGTTTACATTGCTTCATTTAATAAAGCTGTACATGGATCCTCACCTCACTGACTCGTCATTACAGATGACTTTGCCGAATCCCGATCCAGCAGCTACCGTGGTGGAATCATGGTCAGTCCACCTTCTCCTCATTCAGCGACTTCCTACAATGATTCCACAAGGTGTTCAAATACCCAGAGGGAGGAAAAGAGGCTGGTGAACAGCTTCTGTCACTCCGGCAGGGGAGAGAGACCATGGCGGATTATGCGCGCAATTTTCGTACACTCCCTGCTCAAACCCAGTGGATAGAGGACACTCTTAACAACTATTTCACAACGGACTACACCTGGAGCTTTAATCGGAACTGGCTTGCCGCGATGAGGGGTAGACCCTCGATCAATTCATTGGACTAGCCATTCGCATAGATAACCTCCTTCAAGCCTGAAGACCCATCAACATGGAAACAACCAGCTCAGCCATACCTTGCAACACGAGCGATCAGGAGCGCATGCAGATCAGATACACTCACCTTTCTGCTGAGGAGATGAACCGTCGCATCAGACGATACCTATGCCTGTATTGCATTCAAGCAGGACACCTAAGAGCCTTCTGCCCGGTGCGCCCTCAGTGACAAGTCACCACGGTGAGTGCATGCAGTTCTCTACTCTGCTCTGCTTCATGCCTTGAATTACCAGTGAAGTTAACATTCTCTGGAAAATCGGTAAATACCACAGCTATACTTAACTTTGGGTTGGTTGATTGATGAGAGATTTGTTACGGCTCACAACATTCCGCTAAGACCTTGTACCTCTCTGTTGGCAGTGGCAGCATTGGACAGACGCCCCTTAGGGGTCGGCCAGGATCATCACACCACCCAAACATCCTGCTACAGGTCAGAGCACTGCACACCAATACCATATCCATACATATATGTTCTCCAATCACCTCACCATCCACTGATCCTAGGCTTGCCCTGGCTGAAGAGACATAATTCCCAACTTTCCTGGAAAGAGGGACAGATTAATAGGTGGGACAAGTTCTGTATCTCCAACTGCCTAAAACCTGTATTGCCGAAGACCCTCTAAGCCGCTGCTGTGCAAGTTAAGACTCCTGTGATTCCCAACCTACCTCCAGAGTATTCATACCTCTGTGAAGCCTTCAGCAAATCGAAGGCATCACAACTTCCTCCTCATCATCCTGGCAATTGTGCTATAGAGATGCTTCCAGGTGCCACACACCCCTGGGGCAGGATATTCCCTCTATCTCAGCCAGAGTCGGTGGCCATGAAGTCTTACATCGAAGAGGAGCTCTCCAGGGGCTTCATCAGGCCATCTACCTCACTGGCATCAGCCGGGTTCTTCTTTGTAACAAGAACAATGGAGGGCTCTGCCCATGTATTGATTATAGCGGACTTAATGATATCACAGTCAAGTATCCTTATCCCCTGTCTCTGGTGCCAATGGTCCTGGAGCAACCATGACAGGCCAGGTTCTACACAAAACTCAAACGCCGCGGCGCCTACAACCTTATTCAAATTGGTGAGGGAGACGAGTGGAAGACGATATTGTCCACCATTACTGGGCGCTATGAATACCTCATCATGCCTTTTGGACTTGCCAATAGTCCGTCAGTATTCCAAGCCTTCATTAACGATACCTTCCGCGACATGCTAAACCAGTTTGTAACTGTCTACATCGATGATATCCTCATTTACTCCAACACACTTGAAGAGCATGTCCAACACATCTGTGCTATGCTACAATGTCTCATACCTCACCAACTCTATGCAAAGGCTGAGAAAAGTGAATTTCATCAAACAACTATATCATTAGGCTATGTGTTGAGTCCTGTGGGCGTGACGATGGAAGACAATAAAGTAAGGGCAGTGCTTCAGTGGCCACAACCCACTGCTGTAAATGAGTTGGAATGTTTCCTAGGATTTGCCAACTTCTACAGATGCTTTATTAGAAACTTCAGTACCATTGCCACGCCACTGACCTCTATGTTAAAGAAAGGGGGTTCCTGGCTCTCCTGGTCCCCAGCAGCAGCCCAAGCCTTCAAAATCTCAAAACCCGCTTTACCGCTGCACCCATCCTCCACCATGCTGACCCCAAGAAGACATTCATTGTCGAAGTGAATGCTTCCAATACTGGCATCGGAGCCATACTCTCCCAGTGT
The DNA here is from genome assembly GCF_023375685.1 of Ictalurus furcatus. Lineage (NCBI taxonomy): Eukaryota > Metazoa > Chordata > Actinopteri > Siluriformes > Ictaluridae > Ictalurus > Ictalurus furcatus. The sequence continues at coordinate 18,193,732 of NC_071268.1, read as the reverse complement.
CATGGCACTCCTCTGAAGCTCTTCTCCCAAGCTCTCCTCTTGCCAAACAGGATTATGATGTCGAGAAGCAAGAATTATTAGCCATGAAGGGCGCATTCGAGGAGTGGTGCCACTGGCTGGAGTGAGTGAAACACCTGTCTCTAGTGCTCACAGACCATCAGAACCTAGAATATGTATACGCCGCTAAGAGACTCAACCCTAGACAAGCCAGATGGGCCCTGTTCTTCACTTGCTTCCACTTCACAATCACCTATTGCAGTTGTGTCTGTCATGAATCAGGCCTCTGTGGTTCCTTCCACTCACCACCTGAGGGCACCATCACCTGAGCACTGACAGCCTTCCCGGACTCCATTTCCCATAATCCGACACCAAGAAATAATCATACACACACACACCTGTTTCTCATCTCCATGAACTATATAGGATTCTACCACACTCTCCTTCAGCGCGAAGTCTTGTTTTGCCATGCTAACATTACTGAGAGATTTCTTTGTTGTTTACTCTGTGTGTATGACCTTGTACTCTTTACATTGTTTTGAACCTTCGTTGCCTGCCCTGACTGTTTGCCTGTTTACTTACTACATCTCTGCTCTGCCTACGATATTGTGTTTGCCTGTGATTGACCCCTGCCTGCCTTTACATCTGTTTACATTGCTTAATTTGATAAAGCTGCATATGGATCCTCACCTCACTGACTCATCATTACAGTAAAAAATGTCTAAGGAAAGACTGTTTCAGACACTGCCTAGATTTGATCTACAGTTAGGCTGATATTTATCTCAAATTCCTAACACATCATCAGCAGTGATCAAGAAGGTGCGTGTGTAATGAATACAGTCGCAGGTGTAATGAGTGAGAACAAGGTGGATTATTTTCTCTATCACCTGTTTGGATCTAAAAGTCATTAGACTGAGCACATCTATCCATCCATTTACTTTACTACCTTTCCTACACTTTTCCTTCTTCCTTTTCCTGTGGGAAGCCTGGAGCCTATCCCAGATTACTTGGGACACGAGGCAGGGGACACCTTGGATGGGGTGCCAACCCATCGCAAGATGCAATTGCACATACATTCACACACTGTGGAAAATTTGGAAATGCCATTTAACATACAGTACATGTCTTTGGACTGTGGGAGGAAACAGAAGTACCTGGCGAAAACCCTTGAAACATGGGGAGAACATGCAAACTCCGCACACACAGAGAAGAGGTGGGAATTGAACCCCCAACCCTGGATGTTTGAGATAAACGTGCTAACCACTAAGCCAACATGCCCCCCAGACTAAGCAGACATTGTCCAAAATATAAATTACACAAAAGGGAAGACAACAGAACTATACATTTAGTGGATTTTTGTTTGTTTGTTTGTTCAAATGAAAGGATTACCGCTTTAATGTTGCATGTTTGGTATTCAAAGGAAACACGGCATGAACTCCATGGAACACTGTGGATTTGAAACACTGTAGATGAATAAATGTAAATAAATGTAGAAATTATGAATGCAACTGTCTACCTGCCTTTAAGTGTCTGTGAGTAATAGTTCTTATTATTCCATTGATGAGACCTCATGATATTATAAATTGCTGAACTCTAATAGTTTCATAGCTGAGCTGTTGATATATATATATTAGATATCACAACAATCCGTTATTCACTGGATAATAATCTATGAGCCTCAGTGTACATTATCAGTTTACTATATATATATATATATATATATATATATATATATATGCATGCATATATAATTACTCAAAATGTATGTCTTCTACTATTCTTTTAATGAGACAAACAGTACTTGGTGCTTCTGTGATATTTTTGTTTTGACCTAGCAGTTAAAAATGCTAACTGCTTTAAAGATCTGGGTTGTAAATGCCTTGTCAGCCTTTTCCTTATGAAACACACCAACTCAAAGAGACACAAGGTAGCAACCAACTGCTAACAGAGCAGGAGGCAGGCCTCTGGGCCACGAGCAGTCTGCTCTCTACCCTCAGGCACGGATGATGGTGTCCACAACTCCTCTCTCCTTTCTCTCCCTCGCTATCTCTCTCTTTCTCTGTCCGTCACATGTGCCCATGGTGGGAACCTGGCAAATGCTAGTGTGCCTTGCCAAGGAAGATTTATACTTGGTGCTTGACCTAGTTGAGTTTGCATCTATATTAGTGGGAAGCAAGGGCTAGGTGGAGAGAGCGGGAAAGGTCACACAAAGCCCAGTTCCTCCGCTGATGTATCAGGATGATGGAACTGGCTAATTTAGTTAGCAACAGTTGTCCCCTCCGCTGCCACAGATGGTACACCACCACTGCTCAAGGCGAAGGAATAAAAGCGAATAGTTGAGCAAAGGAAGAATGTTGTCGAAAAAGCACATTCTATTACAGGTATAAGATTTCATTATCAAACCCAATTCTACATAATCAGGTTTCAGTTTTAAGGAAAATATTTGTTTATTTTGCTATGAGTTAATGTTAAAGTGAAATAATTCAGCTTTTCTACAGTTGCTGCAATTTTTGCAATGAAGTTTAATAAAAACACCAAAGACATAAAACATAAAACAATGCATGGACACGAAATAAAGAAACACATTTTTAAGCACTGTCTCATTTGCATGACAAAAATAACCTTCTTGGGATTGTGAAGGAGATTTCTTTTTGTTTTTGTTTTGTTTTGTTGTACTTTGAAAAATAAAACAGGAAGATAATTTATTCCATGTATTTGTGGTCATGGATTTCAATTCTTTATTACCAGGAGAATTGCATTAAATCACCACACAAGAGGAGTGTGTCTCTGGAGTGGAGGGAAAAATGAGACAGCAGCTGCATATAATGAATTCCTATGAGAATAACCCCACCTCCGAATAAAGGCCTAATCACAAATTAAGTGCTTCATACCTTTGTTATAGACATAACCAGCACGGTTGCAGAAATATATTGCAGGATTGTGATGCTTTCAATGAAATAAAAGACAAAGAAAAAGTAATGGATGTGAAGAGAGAGGTTATTTCATTTTTAATGGAGCACAAGTGTGGTGAAACCTGATCATTTCCCTGCCTTTAAAAGATGCCATGTGTTATGCAGTGTTCATGTAGATGTTTTGTTGGAATGAAAATTTATTATACAGACTAAAGACTTTAGAAAAGTTCTCTTCTTTAAGGTAACAATTTCACAATATTGTCAAAATGAAAAGGAACAATGGTACTGCCACTTTGCTTTTGTGTACACTCTTAAAGTTGAAATAATCCAGCACTTCTAAAACAGTCCTGACATGTTTATTCCACCCAGTCTGTCTTTTAAAGTCCTTTCTCTTCTCTGACTAACAGGGCAGATTCAGCAGGCTCTAATCAATACAGGAAAACAGGGGACAGAGAAAGCTTCTCAACTGTGGATGAAGATTAAACACCACTGTCTCCGACATGTTCAGCCCAAGTCAGAAAGCTCTGCCTAACACCAGATCCATCTATCACCGTCATCAAATGGTGTTTTTCTAACGACACGATGCCGTGTGACGTATATTTTTTTTCCTACAGTTATAGGTGAGCGCCTCTATCATAAATCATGTCCGACAAAGCTCAGCTTGACCTCTAAATGGCGGAGTTATCAGCGTATTCAGATTCTCCACGGTGAGGATGTCTTGTGACCTGGTGGCGTTCTCACTGTCTTGCTTGGAGCTTTGAACGATGTTCGAGTAATCCCTGGGGCTGCTGGGAAATAACAAACGATCTCTGGTTGTGGTCCCTGGGCGGACGCTTGCTCTCCAACAGGCTGAAGCCCTCTCTGTGTCCTTCAGTTTTAGAAAAAGAGAGTCTCTTCACACTGAATGCAATTTACTCCTTTCTTTGAGTATTTTTTTTGAAGGATTCAGATGTAAAATTGCACTATTTAACAAAATGTAAGCCTAGATAACTTATGGAATGCAAATGAGATTCAGACAAGAACTCTGGTGTTCAGTTCAATTAAATTTCAATGTCCTTGTTAAACTACAACCAGAACTAGGATTAAAAATCCCAGTGAAAAGCACCTCCAATCTGCAATCCTGCACACATTTCCTCAATTCATTTCTCTCCCTCATTTTAACATGTTGCTTGGCAGGAGCATGCTGTTTTCATTGCTGTTAATTAGACGCTCACACTTTCATAACGGCCACAGATAGGAATCTGTGGGGTGTTTGCTTTCTGTTCTGCCTTTTGATGAGGGGCTAAAAGAGTAGTGCTCTATCTTAGGAGTATACACATCTGATGAAACTGTGCCGTGGGCATTCTCCTTGCTTTTTTGCAACCCTTCCACAACACTAAAGGACACAAGCACGGCCACCCTGCAGTGCACGGCCTTCTCATCCTTCATAGTGCTGTTTTTATTTTTTACACACCAAACTCTAGGCTCATTTACTAGATGAAAGACGCTTACTGTAATATTTTCTCTGGCACTGACAGCTTTAGAGGGAAAAAAAACTAGGAACTCCCATTTCAAATGTGTTTTTCAATGATACAGGACTAGCGATATAAAAGGACAGAGCAAGCAGGAGTAAAAGAAAAAAGAGAGTGTGTCACTGGCTGGGCTTGAGCTCCTCATGAGCACACAGGTCACAGCTGGACACTTTCGCTAAATTATTGATCAATGGTGGAGCGCAGAAAACAGAAACACAGCTTAGCCCTATCGCCTTTCCATCTGCAGATTTTGCTGTCTCTCTTTCTTGCTTTCTCTCAGTGTGCTTCTCTTCCTTCTGTCTTTGTCTTTCTTCTCTTTCTTTCTTTCTTCTTTCTTTCCTTCTTTCTTTCTCTCTCTCTCCCTTCTCTTTCTCTCTTCTGTCTCTTTCTGTCTCCAGCTGTAATGTGTGAGGCATCCAGTCCCTCAGATCCATCAGCTCCTATGCAAAAACTCTGCTGCACTCAAAAAAAAAGCTTCCAAGTTCAGTTCAATTATTCAGCATCCCTCTGCAATGATGAATTATTGAGGTAAAAGCATGTTCCCGTATATGGCAGCGTAGTCTGTTGAAGACACTAGCCATTTCTGCTGTGGGATAATGAAAAGGTTTCATGATGGTATGGATGCTGGGAGCTCCATCAATCCCACACTCTCAGAAAGGATGTGTTAATATCCTACACATTTTTGTGTTATTGCTATTTCAACACATGTCGTGTTAAATTTTCCAATAAATGTGTTAAAAAAAGAGAAAAAATTCACGAGTGAACAACGCCACATGTGTTAAATTATTGCCCAATCACGCTGCCGACCTCATCATCCAACTCTGAACTCACCTCAAAGTGAATGTTCGTTGCTTTGACTTTTTGAATGTAACCGTGGAGTAGGAGTCCTGAGGCGAGGAAACCAAATCACCACAGGTAAGTTAGCTTTCATCACTATTTAGCATTAATGCTGATGAAAATGCCTGGCTGAGTTTGTGATATTCAGGCAGGGAGCTCTCGAAAATGTATTTATTGGAAAACAGTAACTCAGCGAGTGATAATTAACTTTACCTATCGTGACAGCTTCAGCAGTGAATATCATGTACTGCTTCCTCAGTGTTGGCATTATGCTACTAGTGTCATGTGTTTATGTGGCTGTGAAATACAGACTGAGGTTATTCTATAATTCTCTGGGTCTGCATCTTATCTGAGGCTCCGAGTTAGAGTTACCTAGTGGATGCTGTCGCCAGTAGGGATGAGTGAGGCTCACCTAGACACTCACCTGAGGTAATAACATTACTTTAGCATACAGCTTGCGGTAATCTTAGACATTCCCTTTCCCTTTTTGAGAGTTAATGATAACGTAGCATTACAGCTGTTCACCATGATGTAATACAGAGAGTAGGTTAACGTTGAGTATATTTAGCAAGTGTTTTGGACAAGGCAAGCTGTAGTAATTAGCATTAGGAGGATGGGTTAGAGCCGTGTTTCTTCATGTATTCGGTGAATGTTAATGCTGGTTAACAGGTGCAGACAGTCAGTGACTAACGTAACTTAACTAGTTCAGTAATGTCGAGGCCAAAAGTTCTTCACAATAGCCAAATTTTCCTGATGAGGCTACAGCACCATTTGTTCATTCAGAGAGTGGAGGTCACATTTCCAAAATTGCACAATTTGGGATTCTGTAATGCAATTTCTTAGTTACGAAAATGTCCATATTTTGTTGCTAATAACTAACCAACACTCGATTAGCTTTTTTACAGCTTTTCAAATGGAAGGGAGTTGGGACTCTTGTGTTCCCTGATGGCAGAGAGATTTGTAAGAAGATGCATCAACTTCAATTCTTACATTGGTCAAATGTTTAAATGCTTTTAATAAATGTCACTTGAATTTCATGCAATTGTTTGTTTATTTTGTGAGCATTTTAGAATTTTAGCATACAAACAAATTGCATTTTAGGATAATTGTAGGGGGAAAAGTATTTAAACAACACATCTGTGTTATTTTGTGTTATTTTTAAACACATCTTTGTGTGGAAATGTACTAACACACAACATGTGTTATATGTACTAACACACTGATTGTGTTGAAAGCGAGACAAAATGTATTGCACTTAACTACACACAGAGGTGTGTCAAAAATGAACACACGATGTGTTAAATATTTCCATACAAAGATGTGTTAAAAAATAACACACAACATATGTTAAATGTACTAACACACTGATTGTGTTGAAAGCAACACAAAATGTGTTGTCCTTAACTAGACACACAGGTGTGATAAAAATTAACACATGATGTGTTATATTTAACACATCCATTTAAAGAGTGTGAAGTCATTATAAGACATGGTTTCGAGGACAAAGCAGTGTGTTTGTACTTTATAAGGTTGCTGTTGAGATAAAAAGAACATTATCTCATCACATTTTATGAGGAAATGAGGATTGCGAGTACAAATGGCTTTTTCAAACCAGGGTTAAATGGTTCAGTCTAGTCTAATGTTTCGTAACTTAAATAAGGTCTAGGTATTTTGGTCTTAAGCAGAAATAAACAATAACTCAATAAATAAATCATAGTAAACTTTGCTCCTCACTCACTTTGATTTTTTGTGACAGTGCTACAATGCAAAGTGAAAAAGTAAAAAAAATAAAAAATCCCATCTGCTGATGTAAATATCTATCTATATCAGGCATCTGATGAGAAGCCTTAGTCCACTTTCCCTTGGCTTTGCGTGAGAGAGAAGGCAGATGATCCAATAAATTATCAATAATGCCCCTGTAAATCAAAGCCACTTTGGCAGCGTGGCACTTGGCGCTTTACTGAGCTCCCCTCATCACCCATTCTCAACAACTGCTCCCTGGCCCACAGCCTCCTCCAAACACTGCCATCTTCCACAAGGTGTTTGAATAGACTGTTCAAATATTTTCACTCAAGATTTCCTTTTATTCTCCCTCTAAATTGGCAATTCATACTCATATGTGTCTCTATTAGCAGAGGAAGTCATGGCTACAGTGCAGTCTGCAGTCGTATGGTAAGATAAAATTTGTTGTTTATGTAAATTAGATCTAGCACATTGAATTTGTAATATAATAATGAGTGCAGACTTTCTATGTTTTTAGGCTATTTACTTCTCTAATAAGTGAACAAAATAAGAATTAAAACCCCTTCTTGGATCTAGAAGTAAATGTAATTCATAAACACACACACACATATTGGTCACTTGGGTGGGATAGTGGGTACTCTTGGTACCTCACAGTTACAGGGTTTGCAGTGACTCTCTTTAAGAAGTGTTGTATATTACACCTGTGTCCACATGGGTATCCTCTGGGTTCTCCAGTTTTCTCCCGCCTCACAAAATCATAGGCTGCCCCTAGGTGTGAGCATGTATAATGCTTTGGGATGGACTGGCATCCCATTTAGATAAGAGTGGATGTAGAGGTTGGATTGGAAGGGCCAGGGCTCCCTTGAAAGTGTGACAATCTACCCTGCTGGCCCAAATTTGACGTGCATGGGAAGTGTGCCAAGAAAAAGCCTTTGCAAGACTACAGTTTGCAAATGAGCATATAGGCAAAGACCAGGCCTTTTGGAATAATGTGCTCTGGACAGACGAATCAAAGATAAAGTCGTTTTGCCACAGTAACAACAGACATGTTTGGCACAGAACAAAGACAGCTTTTCAGGAGAAGCACCCAGTGACGTGCGGTGAGGTTCGTGGCTGGGGAGGCACTGACTCTTTCAAAGTCAGATTTGCAAATATATGAATTCAACAGAGTAACATAAATTCACCATTCAACTGGCTGCTTGCACATTGACTACTGGTTATGTTTCATATCCCATATCAGCATTCTTTACACACACATAGGTAAGGTACATATTTGGTCAAAGAAGAACGTTAAATTTATAGCAGCTCAGAGAAAGCGCATTTGCTCTGCACCCTCCGTGTGTTCTTAATTTGCCATCACAATTCCACAATTCATACTCATTCAATACAAATGAAAGTATATATAGTCCACAACAAAAAAGACAAATGTAGTTTTATTCTTTAAAATAACTTAATTTTTTTTCTTGTTTTATATTATTTTTTTAGTTATTGTTAAAAAAAGGGCTGGTCTTTTATTTTTATCATGGACTTTACAGCAGTGTATGCATGGTCTTACCTTTACTCGTCTGTCATTACTCACATCATCAAATCCCAAAAACGCCTCCCTCACTTCACAGGCCACCTCACCTTTAGCCACATAACGCAAAATGACAGATCTGGGCTTTGTTTGTGACATCCGTTGTCTCGTCTACTTCTACAGCAACAAATAGGGCTGCATTAATCTCCTTTTTTATATCATTTCTAATCACATCACATTTTGCTTCAATTAAATCGTTCTGAATTCTGTTTAATAAGCCAGAAAACACAGTGGATGTCTCCAAATGTCTAGATAACCTATCATCTTTCTCAGCAAAAGCATGTAATAGTTCTACAGAGCTGCCGCGATTAGAAGAGGTTGTACTCTCATCGTTAGCACAGAATGCTAATTGCTGTTTGGCTAGGAAGCAAATTGTATTAATGAGGTCTTTTAAAATCTCTCGGTTTTCCTTTACCTTAGCATTGTGGATGATAATATTTAGTCTCCGCTGTTCACTCAAAGCCAAATCTATCCTTGCGCTTCCAAAAGTTTTTAAAGCAATTTGGCTTTGAATGTGAGTAGTTGAATTTTTATGTCTGCTGAGGCTTCTTGGTATATTTTTCAAGTCACAAAATCCCACTGTAGTCCACACATTGTCACCCGTTGAGAACAAAAGGCAGGGAAAGCAGAAAAGGTGGTTTCTCGTAGCACAACCACACAGTCAGTCTTTTCGGGTGTACCACTACGTTTGAAAAGAGTGCGTTATCTTCTGTCCTGTCGTTTGGAGCAAATCTTTTAGCTCCGGCATTGGTCTTCCATTATTTATCACTTCCAGTTTTGAGAAATGTTTTAGCTTATATATATATAATCTTCCATTTTTGCAGTCAGGGCAAAAAATAAAAATAAACGGCCTGTTGCGTTGCACTTAACTTTCTCTACTTGACTTTTTTAGCTAGCATATTACCCACAATGCCATTTGTCTGTAATATGTGAAGAAGAATAATAGCAGAACAAGCCCGTATGCTCACACACGCCCCCTTCAGTGAGGCAGAGGTACTGGCTGCCTCCCGTCCTGCTTTTTTACTGCGGCGTTGTGTCAGATCAGCAAGACTAATAAGTTATACACTTACATTAAATACATGACCTAGACTATGGAATGTGAGGACATATAATAAAAGTGTGTACAATCATTACATTGGTGACATACAGAGAGATCAAGTTGAGCAAAAAAAAAATGAGCAGCTCAACCCAGTTTGTGAGCGATTGTGCAATCCGAGAGGAGGCTCAGCTCGTCACTGCCTCCCTTCTCGTCTTTCCCCCGTATTTGAACAGGAAAATACACAAATTCAGCGATTCAGACTATAAAAATCATTGGAATGATTGGAATCATACAATAATCACATTTCTATCACAGATCAGTGGAGAAATATGTATTTATTTATTTTAAATCATTATTTATTTTTTACATTTCATGATGACACAGGGGAGGCCTCCCCTGCCTGCCCTGACTGCACGTCACTGAAAGCACCTCATACCAACTGTGAAGCACGGTGGTCGCTGCCTCAGGGACTGGACAGCTTGCATTCATTGATTCAACTATGAATTCTGCATCAGATCAAAGAGTGCTTGAAGATAATGTGAGGCTATCTGTCCAAAAGTTGACATTGAACTGAAAGTGGACTTTTCAACAGAATAATGATGCTAAGCACACTAGCAAATCTATCAAAGAATGGCTCAAAAAGAAGAAATGGAAGGTTTTGGAATGGCCTAGTCAAAGCCCGGTTTTGAACCACATTGAAATGTTGGGGGGGGGGGGGGGGTTGAAAAAGGCAGTACATGCAAGAGCCCTGACAAGTTGTTTACTGAAAATAAGTGACTGAATGAATATTAAGTACTTTGTAGCAAGTACATTACACTTGATTACTTCCCTGGTGATGTTCTCATGGTTTTGTAATACAGCCATTTTCAGTTCTTGCCTGTTTTGGATGCTTTTTGCCTTTAGGTTGTGAAATGAATCTGCAATGAGGTTCAGTTATGATGCTCCTGTATTTCTCCTACGGCTGCTGTTGGCAATTACAGTATCATCAGTGCAGACAAGCAAGCTAGTTCCATACAGTATGCCTATGCCACATTCCTCTTTTATGTCTCTTTGATACAGATTAGCCTTCATCTCATAAGTCCATGACTTATAATAAGACAACCTTCTGGAATCTATAAGTCAAACCCAGCCTTGTAAACATGGAATAATGTGACTGGAATAAACGCTCTTCAGTCATTTATGTTTGTAGACTAAAAGATGCTAATTTCACCACTGACTTCACTCTTTCCTCATAAAGTGTAAATCTGTAATTAATGCTGATTTCCACTGCTAACTAGCCACTAAATATAAAATGTGTTAGTACTGTAACACCTGCACTGACTGAATTTGTAGAATATTAGTGCAACTCCTTGATTGGATCAAAAGTCTGCATTCACAATGGCACATTAAAAACAAAATAGCAGACTTTTTTTCTCTACATAACTGTGTTGTATATATAAGAGTTTGGGAGGACAATTCTTTTAAGAGAATAATAATTTATACTAGAACATACCAAGCAAAATAATTGCTTCTCAAGCAACAAAGTAAGTTCGATATCAGGTTTCAGGCCCTTTAAATCTCTCAGGTCTCTCCAGTATTGAAAAGTTACAGTACACCAATATTCACTCTTATGTTCTCTGGTGTTTGGTGCTGTTTCCTATCTGGAGACTTAATTTTCCAGTGCACTTTTCATTTTCTAAGGGTGTATTGTAGTGTAAGCTGTTGTTATCATCAGTAAACTTTTAAAATATTAGTTTTCTCTGCCATTGCTTTCATCGGATTGATCAAAAGCCATAATTCATCTTATCTCTGACTTAATCAAGTAACCACTTCATTCTCTGTTCATTCATAGCCTACAGTTATATGGACTTTTTAAATACAAACAAAATAATTGACTGGCAGGACTGCCTTTTTACAGACAAGTTTTCTGATTAGTTAATTAATAAAAAAAAAAAAGCTTCTCATCTCTCTCTGTAAAAACACAGCTTACTTACAGCTGTTCGATCCAAGGTAATTAAGGTAACTAATAAATGCTGAGTTCATTTAAAATTGTAAAGAACGAGCAAAGCAAGAAGCAGAGCAGAACAAGAAAATACCCCCTCAATTTGGAATTCCTATGTTTGGAACCCAGAGTTCAGCATCTGAAATACCATCAACAGTAATTAATATATCACTTCACTACTTTAAAGTAGTAGCATTTACTTCAGATCAATCAACATCAGTATCAAGACCTTACTTAGTTAAATCTATAACATGCATTTTACCATACAGTTTTCTGTTTTGAGAAGGTAAATGCATCAAGAACTAATGATCACTAATGTTAGATGACTAACACAGCGAATAAAACACATCCCACTTTGTAGCTTTAACTTGCCTGGCTCTAAAATTCTGAGTTCAGCCTTCCCACTTCCAAGTTAAGTCAAATATAGCATACACGCTTAAACATGCACATATGTGCTTTTCATGGCCACTATTTTAAACCAGGGAGGCATAAACAGAGATACATTAAATGGTCCTTGACATCCTGACTGATTAATACTAAGTAGGTTATTCATCTTGGTATCAATTCAATATCAGTATCAGTATTGACGGGTAAAAAAACACATGCACTCATAGTCTATCTGGAAAAAAAAAGTTATCCATGCATCCCTAATAAATAATGTGGCATGAAAAGTGATCACATTTTTGAATGGACTGTAAATCAGTGTGTGAGTGCATGAGGATGCTGAAATGCCATGTTTTCCATTCCAAGCCTTCCATAGGGGTCATCCAAAAAATGAAATTAGGTCCCGTGTATTTTATGAGCTGATTCTTTATTTCTGGTATGATATTCTTGTACACCATGCTGTCGGTACCTCCCTGACTCATTTACATTGACATTTTGCGCCTTATGGTTTTGATTTAGTTCAATATACTACTAGTTACTTAGCTAACTGCTATCAGTTTGATGTCTAATCTCTTATGCATTTGGTTTTGACGCAAAGTATGAAAAAACATACACAAATTGGGCTGTAGAAATAGTATATCGTTTTCCTAGTAGTACGAACCATGAAAGACGTATCCAAGTATTTTGAAGACTGTGTTCATTAAATGCAAAACAGTAAAAAATACATTTACAGTTTGGCCCACATTGTGTGAAGAGCTT